>NC_133395.1:147520067-147861317 GCF_047511655.1 Castor canadensis | reverse complement strand
AGCCTCTAACTGCTTGGCCTGTTCAGCCCCTGCCAACAGCTAGCTCAAGTAGTGACAGTCTGTTGGTGAGCTTGGGATGTCGTGGGGCCTCACAGGTCTGGACTGAAGAGGACTGCTGGTCTCACACAGTGCAGCAGGTATATGCTCCTCCCATCACACAGCCCAGGAGTGTACAGGTGGGGAGTGCAATGGAACCCCCTTCCTCATTTCTGGAGAGGGAACAGGGTAGGGTCAGCTGTACAGCCAGTGCAATCTCTGCTTTACAGAGAAGGCCCTAAGACACTGAGAGATGGCTACACTGGCAGACTGAGCTGGTGAGGCTGCACTGACCCTGGCTTCATATGGGCACAGGCAAGGACTCTTCCACATTCCAAGTGCCAGATACTCTGGGCTCAGCTTAGGCTCACCTTCCTGTCTGCCCTCAATGAAGATAAGCAATTCACCAGCTCACATTCACTGAGTGCCCGTGGAAGCGAGCCTACAAGGCAGCAATCTGGGCATGTGGGAGACAGGCCTGAACTTCTGGGAGCTTCTCATTCTAGCTGAGTACCACACTCCATCCCACTCCCACCCCTACTCCTGTGAACTAGGCCCTTTCCTCTATGTTCAGCACTGAGTCTTGGCCCCAGGAAACATAGACTCTGAACTGGGTGTTGTTTTTCTCCAAGTCTCTGGCTCCATCTGCTGTCTCTGAATGTCACAGGGAGCAGAGCTGGAAATGGTGTCCAGAAGATGCCCGTGAGCCAGGAGGAAAGCTTGAGAGGAGATGAAGGGCCTTTGTGTGTCCAGGCCTCCACACCAGCAGATTTGCCACTCTGGGAGCTGGGCAGGGAGGAGAGTGCTAGCCAAGACTGTTTGCCTGAACTTTGAGTGCCCTGAAGTCTGGTTCCATGTAAGCCCAAAGCTGAGCCAGTTACCAGCTATCCTACCTGCCACAACTCATCTTAAAATTCAAAAATTGTTTCACAGAGGGTGACCCCAGGTTGTCCATGGTATGAGAAAGCCTGGGTCGGGACCTTCTGAGTCTTAGTTTTCTCCTCTGTCAAGGAGAAGAGAGCACCTGTTCTAAGGACAGCATCTGTGAATTCAGTGAGCTCATGAATGCAGAATGAGTAACATAAACCTTGTCTTACCCAATAGGCTTTAACTGCCTACTTTACAAAAGGGAAAACAGGTTTCAAAGAGTTTTATGGGACTCTAGAAATTCACTTTTATTTTTAAGAAAAAGATTATGTATTGTAAACAAGTATCACACCTAAAACAAAATGAGTCAGGAAGTCATTTTAACTCAGAAAGTTAAAAAAAAAAGATGAAGATGATTATCAAAAAGAAAATTGGATTGCCAAATTTAAGTGTAACAAACCTGAATCTAGGCAGAGAAGGTAAGTGAGCCAAAGGGGCTGCTAATGTGAGGAAGGGCTTAATGCACAATGCAGCCACAAGCAGTAAAGTAAGGCACAACAAACAATAAGCAAGCACATTTATAAACTAAGCCATCAGTGTGAACTGCACTTCACACGTCTGTAGAAACCTTTTATCCTGACAGCAGAGCAAGTCTTCTTTAGGAGCCCTGGAACATTGCAAAATCATCTATTAGGTCATGAAAGAAAACTCAAGAAACTCCAAACAGCTGATACAACACAGACCACATTCTCCCGCACAGCACAATAAAAAACTCAACTCATAACAAAACTAGGAGAAAAGTCCAACAACTTGGAATTGAAGAAGATTTACTCCAAAAACAACTCTTGAGTTAAAGAAGGACTCCAAACAGAAGTTGCAGAATATCTGGGAAGTGACAGTCTATAGTGGAGAGCAGCTAAGGCAGCCCTGGGACGTTCCCCAGCCCACATGTGCAGTGTGCTAGCCTCTGCCAGGAAGCTGGAGAAAAGAGCAAACTGCTGAAGGGAGGAACTAGACGGAGCCCAAGCGAGGGCAGAACTTAAAAGGGAGTCCTTAAAACTAAGCACAGGTATGCTTAACCAGAGCACCTGCTTTGCAAGTTACAGCCCTGAGTTCAAACCCCAGCTCTCCAAAAAAACCAAAAAAAACCAACAAAACAAAACAAAACAAAAACCACCAGCGAAGCACAGACACAAACAGGAACAAAACAGGAAATGACTGTTTAGTGTAAAATGAAAACACTACAAACAAACTTGAAAATGTGACTTAATACATTAATTTTCTAGGAAGGTACATTACATTACAAAATTGTCCCTAACAGAGTCCCAAGTCAAAAAGACTAATAATACAAGGGAAAAAAGTTTAAGTTATCAAATTGCTACTCCACCAAAAGCACCAGGTTCAGATGTTTTCAGTAACAAATTCTGCCAGTATTCCATGGAATAGACTTCTACTTCAGCTGTTTACACTGAATAATGAGGGAAACTGTATTCAATCTATACCAAGACTTGACATGACAGAAAGTCAGCCAGACATTTCAGTTAGTTTTCATGTAAAATTCTAATGAAAATATTTACTAAGACAGTTCAGTAGGACATTAAAAGATCAGTATGTAGCTAAGTAGGATGTACCCTGGAATGTAATACTAGAAAACCTATTATTTTAATATAGCATGTTAACAGGTCAAAGGACAAAAGGCATACATCACCCCCAAAGATGCCATAAAGGTTTCTCACAAAATTCAACAACAATTCTTGACTTAAAAAGTAGTAAACGGATATGAGAAAAAGATAAATGAGACTAACAGCTAGCACCTTGCTTAATGTTAACACATTAGTCATATACTTATTAAAATTACAAATAACAAAATGCCTGTCGTTTAATATTGCCTTATAAGTACAAAGCAATGCAATAAAACAAGAGAAAGAAATTGAGGACTAAATATTTAAAAGGAAGAATATCATTGCTTGCAAGAGATAAGATTCTGCACCTTCGAAGACTCTAGAAAACAATGAAGAAGACAGGAGAAGCACTGAAGTTTGTTTTGGTAAGGTGATCAGTTAAAGAATTCGTATTTTGAAATCCATTTGCTCTACACAAAGGCAAATTAAGTGATCTCATTTGTAACAGCAATCAAAAAGATGAAATACCTAGGTACAAACTTAAGACCATGCAGGCTCAATCTGAAGAAAACTCAAAACCTCTGAGTCAATGGGGAGACATCCAACGCTTTCAGACAGAAGACTGATGAAATGAAAAAGTAATCTCTCTTTGAATTGATCTATGTTCAAATACATTACAATTTTAACACTAAAATGATGTGAAAGTTCATCTGTAAACATGAAATAATAGATACAGAGACACTGAGGGGAAAAAAGGAAGAGAAAACAGAGGGCATGTAGAGGCCAGAAGAGGAAGAGAGTAGCCTTTAGAGGAAAAAAAAAAAATGCACCCTATGAAGCTATAGCAACCATAAAGAAAAAAATGAATAGATGAATGGAATGACAGCCAGCTCAGATGGACTTAAACAGCTCATCACAAATGTGATATTCAAATCAAGATAAGAAGAAGATTACCAACAAATGGTTCCCATAACTGAAAAAAAAATGTAGACACCCACCTTTCTCCTCGTGTCAAAATAAAGGTAGAGACTTCATGCAGAAGAATGAAAGAACGGGAAAATTTCAGAAGAAAGCATGGGGTGAATTTATAGCCCTGGAGGTCACTTTAAGCAGGACAGAAAGCACAGAGGTCACAGGACTGACAAAGTGGACAACCTCATACGTAAAACTTCTAAGTGGAAAACGGTAAACCAAGTCAGAAGATTACTGAAAGGGACAGAACTTATTTACTGCAATTTCCTCATTTTACATTTATGCTTATCAATGAGAAAGACATAAACAGCACAAAAAATGGGCAGAACCTAGAAACAGTAATTTATAGACAATGAAATGCAAATGGCCTAAACAATATGTAAAGAGAACCTTGTTCACAGACTGAATAAATGCAAATAGGGAGCAAGGGAAGGTTGCCTCACTTTACCTGCGAGGTCAAGTAAAATTGAAATGACTGACATTACTTAATTTGGGCAGAAGCTGGGGACACTATGGAAATGTAACAATGCCAACTTTCCAGAAAGAAATGAGGTAGTATTGATCAAAGTATAAACACAGAGCTATGGGTCATCTGCTACAGACTTACACATGGCCACACCCCAAAAGCCCATCAAGATGTATAAAACAGGTTGTTTGCGCAGCATCAACTGCAGTTTTTAATAAAGAACAGTCCATCAGCAAGGCTAGAAAAACACTGGCTAAACACAGTGCAGCCAGCATGGCTACAGAGCATCATGATATACTTGAAAATGAGACAGGCGGGTACATACACTGATCAGTGTCTCCCAGATACAATTCCACATAGAAAGCAAGCATCTCCTCTGAGCACGACTTACAACTTTTACAGACCACACACACAGCTATATATGTGCTGCATGTGCACAGAACTGCTTTTGGGAAAATTGAATAACAGCCAGCAATGGTTGTCAGCAGTGGGTCTGGGGTGGAGGGGACTTTCTTATCTTTTGTTTTGTAGTTTCTATGCTGCTTGAATCTTCTAATCATATCCATGATTGAATTCTATAAAAATCAATAATCGGGCTGGTAGAGTGGCTCAAGTGGTAGAGTGCCTGCCTCGCAAGTGTGAGACCCTGAGTTCAAACCCCAGTACCACCAAAAAAAAAAAAAAAATCAATAATTATCTGAGAAATGAAATTTTGGATTCTTTTTTCTTCTTCTTTTCTGTCTAAAAACTAATAAACAGGGCTGATGGAGTGGCTCATGTGGTACAGTGCCTGCCCAGCAAGCACAAGGCCCAGAGTTCAAACCCCAATACTGCCAAAAAAACAAAACATAACAAACTAATACATATTCTTAGATGCCTGGTTACCAGTCAAGCATTTTTGTTTTCTATCTTAGTACTTATCTTAAGCTGTTTAGTTTCTAACTTCCACAACTGGGGTCTGAAAGTGAGGCTGGCAGTCAGGACACTGCATAGTTGGCTAACCTCTCCTGCCCTTGGCGTCTTGGATGAAGGACCACAACCTAGCTCATCCCTAAGTTCTCCTTCCAGTTTTGTTCTGTTTTGAAACCAGGCACATGGTTATAAAGCTAAATGCACACTAATGTTAATGTAATCATAAAACTAAAACATTAAAATAGCATCTTCCCACCAAGAAAGGAACAGAGTCCTATTACGCTGTGTATTATCTTCCTGCCCTCACCATCCTCCCCTTCTCTGCCTTTGGACCAGGATGATAAATGTCATGCCAAGAAAGTTATCATTATAACCAATCCATTAGGAAGTGGAGGAAAATGATTTAATTTTGACAACTAAATGAGCTTTGACAAATGACTTAACTAACACTCTAACCAACTTGCCCAGATAACAATCAGGCAGTTTTTCTACTTCGATGAGAAAATTCATCCTCACTCCATCACGTAACATGAACCTAGGAGGGGTGGGGGCGGGGCAGGGGGAGCTGGCTGACCACACAAGTCTACAGCCACCTTCCTGATGGGGCGTTCTACTGAGCCCCACTCCTGCCCCATGTGACCTCTTCCCAGGGACCACTGCAGCCTCTGCTCATCCCATCCTCATCAAATGATCCCAGACTGATAAGCCCCTCTCGGGTACCAGTCTCTCCTATGCCCCACTTCCAGCCTAATTCTTCTCTCCTCCAGTTGGTCAAGAGGAAGATGAGGGAGCATAGAGGGGTCTAGAGGACACTGGACAGGACAGAGCAAGAACTCTTTCTGAATCTCTACAAGCAAGCCAGCTCATCAGTCAGGAGTTCCAACACTTGCCTCTCCTTCACATCCTGGAAGCCTCCTGAGATTCGCAACAGTAAGTCCCAACAATCCATCACCGCACATTTCAGGTCTGAGGCTAAGCCCCAGTCCTGCCAAGAATAGGAGAAGCTCACAGCCTAAGTGGGATTGGGCTCCATGGGGAGGCACGGAGATGCACACCTAGCCCTGACCCTTGGGCAGGAAGGGGCTGGGTACACACAGGTGCAGTGCACCAGAGCCCTTGACAAACAGATGAGACCCCTTCACCATCCTGGCAAGTCTGTAAGGCTGCTGCAACAGCCTTAGCAAAGAACCTTTTAAAGCAAGGCCTCTGGGCTATGGCCCACAAACATCACATGCTCTGGCCTGGTCACAGGGAGCAACTGCATCACCACCTACCCTGGCAAGTTGTGCTTCTCTGTCCAGGGAGCTGGCTTGAAGGAACCACATATGGAATTTTACATTTATCCCTGTTCAATTACAGTGATCGAGGGCAAAAACCTGAAATTAGCTTGAATATCCAAGAAGATAAATTAAACTATGGTACATGTAATGCTCATGAAAAAATGCATAAGCACAGATAGCCTCAGCTTACTTGTTTTGCTTATCTGTTTTTATATATGCACAGGACATTTCTGGGAGAGAAAAAATTTGAATCATCAAGCTTCTTGGAAAAGACTCCAAAAGGAGCCTTAGCTTTTCATACTGAATTAGGATTATTTCCTCAAGTACTGTCTATGTGTTTGCCTGTGCTGTTCTAAGCTACTAAAATAGTGATACCAAAAACTTGGTGGCAGTTCATTACAGAATTCATGGGACAGAAACAGCAACAGGAAGCTCACCTAATTACCAATAATAAATATTAACAATACTCTTTCACCTCACTGGTTTCTGCTGCCATCACAGTCTATCACGATGCAAGTATAAGCTCAGAGGCCAGACCCTTGCCTCCAGTGCTGAAGTCAAGAACAGGAGACAACAGAGGGCAGCTGAGATCAGGTACTCTGGGCAAGGCTACAATGGCTGTTGCAGCATCTAGACCAGCCCCAGCACTGTTCACCCACACTCGACAAACAGCTTGCTCCTCTATCTGCTCTGCTAGGGAGCTGACCCCTCCTTACCCTGTGAGTATCACTCAGGGAAAGACTCTTCTCTAGGCACCAACCCAGAGCCATGGTCATGTGTCCGTGTCAGGAACTCACGGAACCCTCCACAGGGCTCACAGGGCTCAGATTCCAAGAGTGCAAGGGGCTCCAGGGACTTTTGTTCCTTCTAATGAATCCTCCCAACAACTCTATAAAAGAGAAGAATGAGGGCTGAGGTTTATTAAGTATGTAGTCACCTCCAGAAATAGGGAGATGTCAGAGGGTGATGGAGCTCACAGAGGTGCAAGGCCCAAGCCCATGGACAGAGTGGGTCACCCAGGTCAGATGTCTGGAGTCCAGTTTCCTTTGTGACCCACACAGGGTTGGGGTCACAGACATCACAACAGCATGCTATTCCATAGAACACCCAGCAAACAGTTCCTGAGCACACACTGTGTGGCCCAGACTGGCACAAGAGAGCAGGAGGCTGATGCAGGCCCATGCCCCATCTGTCCCAAGGGCAAAAGGTGCTTGCTGGGGCCTATAAGCACAACTGGCAAGCACCACTGCGCACAGGGCCCGCCTCTGCATGAGAGCACATGTGGCACCCCTCCCTGCACTGACCATCCAGTGCCTGGATCCGGTGGTGCATATCCCAAAAGTACTGAAGTGCTTGGAGAAACCAGCCCCACTGGCCGAGCGCTAGAGGGCCACAACTCCCAGTGCAAGTGCAGCAAGCACCTGTCTTGAATCCAATTCCTAGGAGTATGGTAGAAGCAGCTTCACAGAGCTGGCTAGGAAGTATCTAACTTTATTGTAATTATGTATTTTTGTGGTACTGGGGACTGAACCCAGAGCCTCACACATGCTAGGCAAGTGCTCTACCATTGAAATAAATCCCCAGCCCAGAAAAGCCTAATTTAAAAACTGTATGTGGTGGCATTTTCAGTTGTCCAAAAAATGTAGTATTTTTTAGCATGGGAGAGTCATGAGGAATGAGGCTCACAACCCGAGCCCAGGATCTCGAGCAGTCTGCAAAAGACTCTAAATCCTGATGGAGCCTCCTACACAGCATCTAAGGAAGCGGAATGAGCAGGATGCTCTAGGCCATGTGGAGTAACTGCAAACACAGGATCTTCTGGAGGTTTGGAGACAGTGGAGTCTACGGTTCTGCAGCAAACACTACCTTTCATGGTCACTGTCAGGCCGAGTTTCCTAACATGAGTTTCCAAAGGCATCCTGCTCCATGTGCAGTGTGCAAAGGCCCTTGATCTCTCCTCCCACAAAGGACAGCGAGATTCAGGGACCGATCCACAGCAAGGAGGGCAGAAGAGTCGTTGTCTGGAAATCACGGCCCAGCGCGACAGTAACGAAGATGTAAGAGTGTGTATCCTGAGGTATCACCTTCCACCAGACACATGGCCCACCACAGGGAGCCCTCACTGCAGTCCCCAAGACCCTCCCAGAAGTGGGGAAGGCAGGTGAAGGATGAGCTTCTGCTTCACATGCTGGGCATCTGTCGCCAATCCCCCCCACCACCCTCCGCACCAACACTGCGGGGTCAGTTAGCTGCCTGGGCCTCACTAGTTAACAGAATCCAACCGTGCGACTTCTCCCAGGCTCGGATCTTTGTCCATTTTCTCACCCCAATCCCAGTCCAAGGAAGACAAAAACAAAAACGAGCAGTGATGGTTAGAAGGCCATGTCATGCAGTTTGGAATTATTTATTTTGTAAACAAACCAATGTCAATAAATTATGTTGAACTTTTAATAAGATGCACATCACATTAGGTCTATATTTTTGCCAAGAAAAAAAAGGTAGGGGGAAGTAGAGAGAGAAAAATGCCTTGAAGTAAAGATCACAAAAGGGGTTTCCTGTTATGAGATACGGATGCATTTCCTTGACCAAAACCAGACTGATCAAAATGCCAAATCAAAAATTATGAAAACTACAAACAGGTGACAGACTTGAACTTGCTTCCTTTCCTGAGAGTCAGGGGGCCAGCCCAGCTCCTGTGATTGGCCATCACCAAGCACAGAGGGGACATGGCGTGGCTGCCAGTGCTGAGCAAGAGGCATCTCGGGGGCCTGGAACAGTCTATAGCTTCTTGTATCAGCCCTTCTGTTTCACTGGAGTCTGGATAGCCAAAGGTACATGTCCCCTCAACCAAGCACATTCTTACACCAGACAAACACTACCCATGGTGGAGCCAGCAGAATGCTCTGTGCTGTAGTGGCTGGCACAAATGACTATCCTCCCAACATCTCAGGGACAGAGCTGCCTGGCAGGCACAGCGCAGGCCTGAAAGTAGATGTGAGAGGCTGATTATTCATAAAACAAAAGCAACACACATTGGTAGGACTGTTTCTGTGTTTGCTCTGTAACAACTAGGATTCAAGGAGAAAGGTCACACATCCGGGATCAGCCTTGCTGCCCATCATTCCAGGCCTTTGGCACATGCTGCTCTCTCTGGCAGTATGCCCTTTGCTTGTCTTTTCCACTTGGTAAACTCCAGTCTTTGAAGTGCAAGTCACACATCTCTCTTCCCTCAGAGCTTTCCAATAGGCCCTTCACCTGGAGTCCCAGATGCCCAGGGACTCTACACTTCATTGGCTCTTCCACTGAGCTGAGAACTCATAGCACAACTGCTGACTTCCCTCCTTCACTCTCTGTGACTGGCAGAGGACTTGATTGTCATTTCCAGATACCCAAACATTGACATCTGTTAAAAGTGCAGCTACAACAGGGCTTAATCCATTTAAGTTTTCTCCTTCCCAGAACAAACTTGCAGGAAGATGCAGGAGGCCTGCATATGGGGTGGTACTAGGGTTTGAACTCAGAACTTCATATTTGCTAGGCAGATACTCTACCACTTGAGCCACAACTCAAGTTCAAGTGTTTATGAATTTTCTTAATTTTTCCCAATCAGCAACTTTTGGCTTTGTTGATTTGGAATGCAGCCTCAACAAGTTCTCTTCCTGGTGATCTCCAAGGGTAGGAAGGACCCACAGGAAGAGAACTATCTGTGCAAGAGGCTAAGGTGCCACAGCAGTACAGGGACTCCTAGTGTCTCTATTCACAGCAGCCCTGTGTGGAATCAGCAAGCCAGACTTCGGAGCACTAGCTCTTAGCAGACCATCTCCTCTAAGCCCCCTGGGGCCAGGGGCACAGTCAAGGGCAGGAGGCAGTCTTCTCACCACAGTGGAACGAGTACCTCTGGTTACAGTCTAAACAGGATCAGCAGCCCTCTACAGCATACATTTCCCTATACTCTCTTAGTGCCACTTACAAAACCAAGAACAGTGAAAGGCATTTCATACACATTCCATTTAATCTTCCCAGCACCCGAAGGAAGGAATTCTCATCACTGTTTCAGAAAAACCGAGGCTCAAATAAGTGAAGTCACTCACCAAAGGTCACAAGCCAGAAAGCAATAGGGGGTGCCATTCAAAGGGAGCTTGGATTGTCAATGTGATCCTACAAAGGATGTTCTAAGAGGCAGTAACAATACAGATGTCTACTAACAGCAGACATCCAGAGTCACAAAAAGCTTCCCTGCTCTGAACTGGGGCTCCATGTACCTCCACTCTCCTCAAAGAGGCCACTGTCACCTGTTATCATCTGCCTATCTGCATTTCCAGAGTCATCCTTTAGGTCTGTAGCTTGGCCAAACTCCATAGACTGAACCATAAAATAATTATCAACAAACTTCAGAGCACTAAAAACATTAAAAGTCTGCTGCATGACCACAATGGAAAAGTATAAACCAACAACAGAAAATCCTCAAATGTTTGGAAATTATTCAACACTTTTATAAATATCTCATGGGGTCAAAGAAGGAACTATAATAAATTTTTTAAATCATTTTAATCAAATTACTTAAAAATAGGGCATATAAATGAGAAGAAGTTAATGCAATACCTACTAGGAAAAATTATAATTCTAAATTATTAGATAGAAGGAAGGCTGATAATGCCCTCTAAGATGGTTAGATCTCATCTAAGCTTTTATCTGAAGAAGCTAAAGAAGAGCCACAGATACTCAAAGAAAGCTGAAAGAGGAGAGAACAACAGAACGGAAAGCAAATGAGCAGAAGGAAAAATCAACAGACAAAAGTTCTGACCTGGGAAAAACACCTAGACTGGAGGTGTGGCTGAAGCACACCTAGGTCGAGCACCTGCCTAGCAAGTGAGAAGCCCTGAGTTCAAATCCCAGTTTCAACAAAAATAAAAAAGTAAAATGGACACAAAAGAAATCTAAATAATTATATATGTCAATAAATCTGTAATTAAAAGCTAGAAACTAGGCCTCACCCTTGAAAGGCTCTGCCTTTTGATGCTGCTGCTGGCCACTGAGTCTTTAACACAAGCTTTAAGGACAAGTTTTCAATGCCGGCCACTGCAGCATGTGCTCAAAGCAGATCAATACTTGCATCTTATAGACTAGCAGAAAAATAACTACAAAATGGAAAAAAATGGTGGGATCAGGTTGAACTCAGGGCTTCATGTCACCCTCGCAAGGCAGATGCTCTACCACTTGAGCCACACTTCTAGTCTATTTTGCTCTGGTTATTTTGGACATGGGGTCTTGTGAGCTACTGGCCCAGGCTAGCCTCGAACCATGATCCTCCCAAGTAGCTAGGATTACTGGTGTGGGCCATCACTGCCTGGCTTTGAAAAATGCTTTTTAATTGCATCAAATAATATCATACTTAGAAATAAACTTAATAAATGTCTAAAATTATCATTACTGAGAGAAACTAAAGTCCTAAATCAATGAAAAGATACACAGTTCAATACTGATGTCAATTATCCCAAAGTGTCTACAGATCCCACCCAATGCCTGCCAAAATCCCAAGACACTTTTTTAAAAAAAGAAATCAAGTTGATTTCAAAATGTATATGGATGCTGAGGACCTAGAAGAACCAAAACCATGTATGAAATGCACACAAAGTTGAAGACTCACGCTTCAACCATACAGGTACAGTAGTCAAGACAGCACGAGACTGGCATAAAAGCACACAGGTCAAAGCACAGAACAGAGTCCAAGAATAGATCTGTACATACTCAGTCATTTGATTTTGTTTCCTTTATAAAAACACCACGGCAATTCAAAGGAGAAAGACAATGCTTGTCAATAAAAGGTGCAGAAACAATTGCATAAACATCTGAAAGAAATCCTTTAATCCTTTCTCCATACCACGCAAAAACATTGGGATGGAACACAAAGCCAAACATAAAAGCTAAAACCATAAAGCTTCTAGAAGAAAACGTAAGGGGGTTTCTTTACAACCCTGGGGTAGACAAAGGCAAAGATTTCTTAGGACAGAAAAGTGCACAAGCCAAAAAAATGATAAAGTGAAGTTCATCATAATTAAAAACTTTTTAAAAAATCCCACTAAGAAAATGAAAAAGCAAGCTACAGAGTGGAGAAAATAACCCAAATACATATTATCTGACAAAGGACTCATGCCCCAATATATAAGAACTCCTACAAATCAACAATAAGCCAAACAACCTGATATAAAAAAAAATGTGAACAAGAATGGAGCAGTCATTTTACAGAAGATGAGCAGCAAATAGCCAATAGGCACATTGAAAGCTAAACGACCCAAGTCTGTTCTACATACTGCTGGTGGACACAGCCCACAGACAGACACAGATGTAGTCATCCATGTCCCTGACAGTAATCAAGTACCTGGGCCACAGGACACAGGAGCCTGCTGCTCTCCATATGGAGGAACCAGAAGCCTCTGGAGAAAGATGGCTACCAGGGCACTGCAAATTGAGCAAAGGTCCCAAAGGCAACCTAAAGTAGGATCTAGCCTGCAGACATGTTTTGCTTGGCTCATACTATGTGACAAAAAAACTCAAGTCTGTTATTTTAAAATGTGATATTCTGCTTGGAAAATCCAGATTTCCAGCTTTGTCATCCAAGAATTGTCAAGCACCAGCAGATCATCATATCCTGCAGTCAGTGCCACAGAGGGTCCCAGTCCTGGGGTGCACACTGGTTCAACAAGGGACTCCTGACTTCTGTCCCGAGTCTGGCCTTATACTGAGGTCCCAGAGGTGAGTCTCATCAATAGTAACCCTGATCCAGCAGAGCCCTGAGATCTGCAGATCACTGACAGAGAAAGATAGGAACTCTGGCAATGTGACTCGTGTGTAAAACTACATGCTTTTTTGAGTTTCCATTTGGCACCTCTATGACCTTGGGCAAAGTGTATTTGTAAAAGCCCTATCTTTGCAATATTTGCCAAAGCCACCTCCTAAGGATGAGAATGCTTTAAAAACCAAAAAATCCCTTGCCCAAAATAACTGAAAAACACACTATGCGACAAATTATACTCTCTACAGAAGACAAATCCAGCGAAGACTAGAAGCCATGACAGGGCTTGTCGCAGACCTATGCAGGTAGTGAAGTACATTTGTGCTGTCAGGAGTGCACTGGTAGAAAGAGAACAGAAAACAAGTAAATCTGTCTGTCCTGCTGTGGGAGCTTCTTCCCAGACAGAAAGATAGAATGTATACATTATGGTATCATTAACACAAAGTAATAAAAACAGGGGACTACAGGGACTTGCTTGAATGTGCATACATATTTCTGGAAAGAAACCAGAAATGGTACTAAGGTGGAAAGTACACTTGTCCTTGCCTATGATGCACAAGGCCCTGGGTTCTATCCCCAGCCCTGCAAAAAGAATTAAAGTTAAATTCTGAATTCTGTAGTTGCTGCATCCCCATCTGGCTGCAACCCAAGAGGGACCCTGTTCCCCGGCCCTTTGATATGTCTGGCCTGTGGGCTTTCCCAGCCTAACCCCAGGACAGTGGCCTCTGGGGTTTTCTCAAACTACAGCTTTCACATTAGAGATTCCAGTGCATGCTGAGGCCATAAGGAAGCCAAGACTGGTATGGAGAGAGGGGTAGCTGCCAAGTGGCTTTTGCCTCCTCCCTAGCCTCTTTTGTCTCCAACTAATTTGACTTGCCATGCTGGTGGCCTGGCTCCCAGGGCTCCCTGGTTTAGTTCCTCATCCCCTTCCTTCCAGTGCGTGCCTCTGGGCAGCCCCTCCCAATGGCAGCAGCTGAACTGCATCACCAAGATTCCTGAGGAGTCTCTTTCTCAGCCTGCTGGAAGAAGGGCCAGCAGTTCACACTCCAAGATAAAGGGAACAGGCCACTATTTTACCTGCCAACCGTCTTCCCACCTGTACATCAGTGTTCCTGCTCCCACAGCACACGGGCTCAGGAGCTTGTGAGTGACACAGTCAAAGTGATATATGGTCACTAACAGGAAGAGCAGTCCTGAGGAGGCAGTACATACATGGATATAGTAACAAGAGCCAAGTTTCTCCTCTTGGAAGAAGGTCACAATGAAAGGAGGGCAGACCAGAAGGGATTGCTGTGCACAAGTACAAGCTGTGGACACAGCTGCATTCATCAGTATAGATGGGTATGCATGGGTTACTACACATAAGTATATTTCCTACTCCATCTACTAAAAGGGCCCAGAAACAATGATGCCCTGGTATTAGTGAGTACACCCAGAGCCCAGAGCTTGGTTTGTGTTATCATTCTCCAGTAAACGGAACTGAGCTCCTTGGAGGCATGGCTGATTCCAAGGCTGGGGCAAGAAAAATGTAAGATGAACCTGAGTGCCTGAGAGTCAGGAAGTACTTAAAACACAAAAGATAGGCCATGTCAAGAGGGCACAGGAGCCAGCCCGCAAGAGAACCCAGTGGTAAAGGCTGGAAGTATTTGCGTAGCACAGTAATGTAGTGTTTATTACTCAGAGTATATAAATACACATCCATGGTCCACACTGATCAAACTACACCACTGAATTAACAAATGGGGGAAAAAAAGAGACAAATCTCATACACGCTTCCCTTAAGGGGATAAAGCTTAACTTCTAGCCCTCACCTAGATCAAGCTCTACCTACAAGGCGAACTCCAGTGAGGGTCCAGTGGATGACCAATGTGTGCATAAGAGTCACAAAAAGAAGAGTGCAAAGATGCTTGGGAAAATACCCATCAAGAAAAGAATGGAGAAATGAATTGTAAGCTAGTGACATAGTGGAACACCATTAAGTAAGAGTTCATAAACTAACTCATGTACTCATGCTACATATCAGCACATTACAATGGAAATCCTATTGTTGAATGGAAAGAACAAGCTCTGAAGATGATAGATGGAGAATTTACCATTGGTATATGGCTTTAAAAGAACAAAACCATGTCATATGTGTTTATGACTACAAACATGTGGGAGAAGTATTTATATCAAATTCCAGATAGAAAAACATCTAACTAGCAGAGCAAACTCATCAAGTTCTTTTCTTAAATAAAGTTAAAAATCTTAAAGTATCAAGTTCTTTTCTTAAATAAAGTTAAAAATTTTAAAGTATGTTAAAGACCTCCCAGGAAGTACATGACAGTCCTACAGAGACTTGAGGACAGCCAGGAAGGAGTAGGTAAGGAGCTGAGTGCCTGGAGCCTTCAGGATGATGGGAACTGGCCCCGAGGCTGGCCAGGAGCAGGGTGAAGACATGTGCTGAGGAAGCTGGGTTGGTGTCCTTAGTGGTGGCATAGCGAAGGTGGGGAGGGAGAGGGTGGATCCAAATGCACTGGTCACACAGGACACAGAGCTGTGGGGATGAGGAGGATGATAAGGGAGCAGGATGGCAGCATCCAGCCTGGTTCTCCTCTCTCTGTCCCCTCTCTGTCTGGCCCTTCTCCTTCACAGGCTAATCCAATTCTGCCCAGCCAGCATACATCATGGCTCTTCAGGAAGCAAGGCTTTCCCCTTTTTGGACACTCCTTCCAATTTTCTCCACCCTGTGCCTCAATGCCTGTGGCTGTGATGTGCTGGATACTGCACTTCAAGCACTCCAGCCACCACAGCCCTAAGTCCCACACTTGTCATCCACGTCGAGAAACTCAGATGCCACACCCAGGAACCCAAGAGGCACATGCTATCACCCCAGCTTCTTCCTCCATCTCCACACATTACAAAGGCCTATGGAAGCCCAAGACTCTCAAGCCTAGCCTGCTCTCACCCTCCTTCCTAGCACCACACTCAGTCAAGCTACTAGCACTTGCCTGGACCCAGCAGCTCCTACGCCCTTGCTGGGCCCCTATCAGACCTCCACACAGAGCCTCATTCCTCCCCCTCACTTGTAATCCCTTCAGTGTTTCCCTCCCTGGGGCCCCTGCAAACTCGCAGAGCACACTCAAGACCCTCTGCTCACACCAACCTATCTGAGGCACTTGTTTATACCTAGTGGCCAGCACAGGGCCAGTGGCCCCTCTCACAGGACAGGCCACCAAGACGCTCAGTTTGCATGGAGCCACTCGGTGCAAAGCAAATGGATCAGAGATTTCTACAGTTCTGATCATCAAAAGAGCATAGTCATCAAGAAAAAGCTAAATTATACACAGGATTCTAGGAAGAACTGCAGTTCAAGGAAATGGGAGTAGAATATACAACATGAAAGATTCCCAAACCTAGATAAAGCATAATTACTTTTGTGCTTTACAGTCTGTGTCGTGACTATGTGATCTGTGTACTGGAGGAAAGATGTCCAGGTCATGTGGGGTGGGGCAGAGGCTCCTGCATGGCGGGTGGTGTGCCCACAGTAATGCTTCAGAGCTGCCAGGGAAGCTGGCAACAGCACCGTGCTCTGCAGCAGGGAGGAAAGTCCCCTGTGCAGCCTTTCCAGCATGTTGAAGTTTTAGTGATAAGTAGCTATTATTTTTGAAAAATCTGAAGAAAATGCTAAAATGTGAGTCTCATCCTCTCATTTGGGAGATAGCTGTCCTCCAGTGTGGATCCTTGTTGGTCTAAGATTAGAAACAAATGATGTGGTAAGAATGGGAACAGTAGCATCATAGAGATGTCACCATCCATGAGGGCAGTCCACCTTGCCAAGTTGTGAACTGGCATCTGACTTGGGGAGACAAGTGGACATAGCCTCACCAGCCATGCCCGGCAGGAGGCTGAACCCCAGTGCCTCAGCAGTACTGCTGGGCAGGAGGAACTGAAGGGAAGCCAGAGGCCAGCTGGTAGCCACCAGGGCTACCTTGAGAAGCAGTGCCCAGGGCTGGAGCCACACAGAATATAGGCCGGACCTAGAAGGAGATGGAATCTTGACAATCTCCAAACTCCAGGCTGTAGAGCTCAGTGGAGGGATATCTTGGTTTTTCAGTTATAGAAGCAAATAAATCCATTTACTTAAGTACATCTGATTGGTTCCTATCACTGATAATCAAGCAAGCAAGGCAGCTGACATATTCAGCCATCCAGCACAGTGCTCGCCCTCCAGCAACACCCAGAGTCGAACAGGTGCCCTCACCTCCCTGCTGAATGGGCCTGGATAGAAAAGAGGACCAACCCTGACTGTCTTGTTCCTCTGTATGCCTCCAGGTATCACAGGGCAGGGCCAAGGGAACAATGATGAGTTCACTCAAAAAAAAAAAAAAAAAAAAAAAAGCTCCTCTGAGCAGCCTGCTTGCACAAAGCAGGGCCCAATGCAGGGGAGAAAGAGGTTTCTCAGAAGAATCCACTGAGGGTCACCTGGCAGAAGCACCCAACTGTGTCCCCAAGAAAAGGCCATTCACTTAGAAGGGAGGCTGAGTATGGAGCCCAGCATTCCATTCCCTCACCCTTGGCTGACTTCTGGCCAGTCCCAGTCCAGCATGAATCCTGCACAGCCAGCCTGTGACCTGGAGGGAGCCTGGTCATGGAGAAGGAAGCCTAGGTCCAGAGTGCAGAGAGTCCCTGGAAGCTGGTGGCAATGCCAGTCCAGCTCCAAAGCCCCACCAAGCTTGCCAGGTTGTCACTCCTAGGAGGTAACCTCTCTAGTTTCTCCCCAACTCTGCCTCTGCCAGCAGCAGGAGGTGAAAGCCCATGCCGTGTGCACGCAAGATCTCTGCATGCGTGTATGCGTGCTCTGGCGAGCAGCTCCAGTGCATGTCAACATGTGGGTCTGCTTTCAATTGTGCTGGAACAATTCTACCTGATAAACAAAAACAGATCCAAAATAACCTTTGGCAAGCAGCATATTTTTAAAAGAAAGAGAAGGTCCGAATGAACTGGCAGGAGTAATGCTTAAGCAAACAAACTTGGTCAAGCCAAACATCCACGGTGCACATCAAAAGCCCCTCAAAGGGCTTCCCATGACCCGCGGCCAGCAGTGGGAAGGAGGTGGGAGCTGACGCACTCCTGGCCTGGAATGGACTGGTCACCCACTTCCCGCCGCTGGCCACTGGCATTTCATACAGATCACAGGGTCAGACCAGGAGTTGGAGCCAGGAGGCCAGAACTCTGCCTCTCAGGCAAGAGAGAGAGCAGAGGCCCCATCAAGACAGTTCCTCCATTAGACCTTGATGGGCAGGTGACAACAATCAGGGTCACCAAGGCAGGTGGCATGGCCTGGCTGTCTCCTGACAGAAGTCCACTCAGGGCCCAGGGCCAAGACAGAATCAGATCTGCAACTGCCTGTTCCAAATCTTATTGCCACCACTACTCAATGGAGTCACCACTGGGACCCCATCCTGAGCTATGGAACAATAGAGGCTCAGAGACGGCAGGTTGCCAAGCGCCATGATCAGCAAGAAAGCACAAAGTGACATCACAGGCCCCACAGCACACCACATCACCTGCCTCAGTGCCCACTGATCTGTCCTTCGACATATCTTTAACGAGCCAGGCTCTGAACTGCTCCAGAGCAGGTATCTAGGCACTGATCTTGGAGGGAGGGGAGGGGGGCACATGGGCCCCACCCTGCCCAGTCCATTCCAGAAGATACAGTTGGGCCCACCCCAAACACTGCTCTCCAACACAGGGCTCCACAGCTCAGTTCTCCAGGAATTCCGTGGCACCAGGCCCAAACCTCTTCCTGCCTGGCTTCCTGGGGTTCTGGAACCTACAAATGTGGATCTCTATGCTTCTCATGTCTTCATCAGCCCACTTCCACGCACAGCTCTGCTCTGTGCAACTTTGGGATACACTGTCCCCCTTAGGCAAAGAAGGCAGCCATACCATATCAGAACCCTCCTCTCTCACGGTCCAAAGCCAGGTAGTGCAGCAGGGCAAGGTCACTCCCAGGAACCCCACAGCAGCTGGAAGAAGCTGAACATGGAGAGGCCAAACAGAAGAGTTCATAGGTGTCACAGCCAACTAGATACTCGTGGGTGTTACACATACGCCAGTAACAGGTGCAGGTGCTCTGGAGACAGATCCACAAGTAAAGTATGAGACTTCACCAGGCCTTGATTTTTCCTCACTTGTGGAAAGGGGTCAGGAAGCGAAAGCTCTGGGGCCTGAGACACAGCAAGGCTTTGATAAACAGGACTCTGTTACTGTCATCCCCACACAGAGACCAGTTTGTCAGGCTGCGGCAGAAGGGACCACTGGAGTCGCTGCATCTGGTCTTCCTGGGTGCTGTCAAGAGCATTGTTAGAAATGATGGCACAGCCAGCAGAAAGGACAAAAGCATTTGTGTATGTTAATGTGCAGGAGGCCATGACAGCAGGGGACAACACCAAACAACCGGTCTTTTGTGCCTAAGGAAGAGAGTATGAAAAGAGAAGACAAGGGTGAGAGAAAAAGGGCTAAAAGCCTGAGACAAATGAGAAAAAACAGCTGGAGGGAATCCAAACACACAGCCCGACAGACAGAGCTGAGGTTGCCCCTTGCTGTGTGGCCCCACCACATCAGCCCAGAAGGCCAACAGAGACTACAGAGAGGACAGACAGAACTGCTTGCCAACAAGGTAAGTGCAAGTCAAGAGGGGCCAAGGAGCTGCACTGAAAGCCACATGGGCCAGGCCAGCTTGCAGCACACAAAGGCAGTAGGTGACCACGGGCCCACCAGAGACAAGGAGGAAAAGGAGCTGGCCTTCTACAGAACAGTGCTGGCCCAGCCTTCTGGATCCCCTGGGGCCTCTTCAACAGAAATGGCTTTCTAGAACCAAAGCTGGAAGAGGAGGCAATGGAAGAACAGAGGAGTAGAACAAAAATTCTTCTTTCTTTGGTTCTTTAAATTTTTTTTCTTTCATAAAAGCCACACAAGAACCAGATGAATACCAGCTCGTTGTAAGAGTTGAACAGAAGTTACATAAACTAAAACATGAAAGCTCTCTTTTAGCTCCCTAAATTCCACTGTCTCTCACTCCCCCAAGACACAGTCACTGTGCAGTGTGCTATCTCCTTCCACAACTTTCTTGATGTATTTGTACAAACATGAGTTCTCCTATACAAATGGCTCCAAATCATAAATATTGTTCTGAGACTTGCTTCTGAACTTAGCACTGTATGTATTCTGCTTATTCACAAAACATTAAGGGCCTAGGACAAAGACTGATAAAAGTCTGTGCCATCACACCTCAGCTTTAGCAGTTATCTTTCTACACAGGTCTGAGACATTGTTCAGATGGTGTGTAGGAGCCACCAGACCCCAGTAACTGCACTTGCTCACAGTACTGTGGGGATACCCTGTGCATGGTGTCTGTACTGGGGGGGACACCCCATGAGTCTGTTCCACCAGTCCCCCACGCTCCCCTCCTGTGGCTGCACTAGCACCCGTGTGTAGTTCCTTGAGCTGCACTTTGAATTGGCAGAGAAAAGAGACAGTGGAATGAATCCCCAGGAAGCAGGGGAGGGTTCGGTTTCATTCATAACCAGAGAAAGTCATGTGGGCTCTGCCAGGAGCAGCGGAGAGGGGTACAAAACAACGATGAACTGGTGGACCAGAGTTCTGGCTACTACTGGCCACATAGCCCTGGGCAAGTGCAGCCTCCCCTCTGATCCCACAGCTGTCTGTTGCATGAGGCACTGTACACAAGCTCAGCCAGGCAGTGCTGCATGAACAGTCAGAAGGATGCAGACAGGGCTGGCAGCGGGGAACGCCTGCCCTAGGCACGAGCTCTTTACCAGGGACACCTTCTCCCAGACTTCCAGGATGCTGGTCATGACAGCTGAGGGAGGAGGCATGGCATCTGGTAGGAAGAAGCCAGGGGGGCCACTAAGCATCCTACACCCAGGACAGTGAATGACTGAGCTGAAGGCTCAGCACCTGAAGGGTTAATCAGCCACACTGCCCAGGCTGCCTTCCTGCCCGCCCGCCCGCCTGCAAGGCCTGCATTAAGCCTGGCCAGGAGATGGGCTGTGTTGCCCACCCGCCCGCCTGCCGTATGGTTCACATTAGCAGCGCTCTGCTTGGCAACGTTCCCTCTGGCGGCCTGCCTTCCCTCCCTGCCCCTCCACTCTCCACCCCAGCTCAAAAGAAAATACCAGGATCCACACATAAAACCAGCACACTCCCCTCCTGTCTCTTACCCCAGTCTTGAATCAAACAAGCTCTTAAACTCCTGACCTTCCGTCCAGTCACCCTGGTTTGTTTCTTGGTGTGGCGGAAAGGAGCCTGAGGATCAGGGCGCTGCCCCTTCTGTCACCCAGCACTGCACCACAAAGGAAGGGCAGCTTCTCCCACAGTGTCCCCAGAAACACCTCCCCCGCTCTATCTTCAGACCCTCACCGTCCAGAACTAAGAAGCCTCTCAAGTCCTCGGCTGAGACCCTATAAGCATTACTCAGCCTTAGTGGTGCAGCGGGGACCAGAGAGCAAAGGGTGGGTTTCCCCAATTGCTCCCATACCTATTTCTTACTCCAAACTTCTCTGAGCTTCAGAGCCTCCTGGCAACTCTAGCCTACTCAACCCAAGTCATGCTCCCCACCCTGAGCCACTCTGCCCCAGGTACTAGAGTCTCCACTCTCAGCAAGGGCTCAGTCAGGTGGGAGACTTGGAGTCACCTGTGGCCTCTCCCTCACGACCTCCAAACCTTGTTCTTCACCAAGCCCTGTTAATGTTGCCCGAAGATTCAAACCACCCCAACCTGCAGGAGCTACTGCTACCCAAGTTCCCAAAAGGAGCTGGTTAACGCCCCTTGCACCACAACCACACGCACATATCAGTACCTACATAGCACGCCACCCTGGTACAGCATCTGCACTGTTAAAATAGCTGAACTGGAACTGTCCCACAGGCCTGTGAGGTCTGGGCCACCTTTCTCTCCAGCACCCCTAACCCTACCTCTCTTCCCCTAGTCTCCAGACTCACTAGCTCCCTCCCACCACAGGCCTTTGTGCTGGCCTAGAAGGTTGGCTGACCCACACCTCAGCTATCTGTTCCCTCAGACACAGGATGCCTACCTGGCCCTCACCAGGACAGCACCCTCCTCTGCTCTCAAGGATTCTGCCTGTCCCCAGAGGCCACCCTCAGTCCCCCTGTACACAGTACCAGGCAGCAGATAGCAGTGCCAGCACACAGGTCAGATTTGTCATCATTTTCACACCCAGTTGGTGTCCTCCCAAACACAGTAAGCCACAGAGGTGGCTGTGCTGCTAAGCAGGGGAGCTTCAGCTGGCTATGTGCTGACCAGACTCCAAGTTACCTTGCCCAGAACCAACTCATTTAATACTTTGGAAAGAACCACCCTACCTCTCACCCAGCAAAAAAAAAAAAAAAGAAAGAAAGAAAGAAAGAAAGAAAGAAAAAACCCTAAATTTTGAATGGCTGGAATTTATTTTTAAACAAGAACATGCTATACTGGGCATTTGAGCAAAACTTCAAACCAAAGTGGGCAAGTGTCTCTATTTTAACAAAGCTTCTCACTTGCTCCATCCCCCTGACTATTACAAGTGAAAGCCCGTGAACAATTAAAGCAATGTCTATAGGTTTATTATTGCTTCATTTCTTAAAAGAATTATAAATATTCAGTTTAAGTGGTGCATTGGCTTTACACACACTCAGGAAACAACTCTCCTTTAAGGACAAAAACAAAAACACAAAGGTCACAGCAGAGTTCAGAGTGAATCCAGTCAATGAAGGCTGAGGAAGGCTGCAGGTGGGGCCAATCAGGGACTGGACAAGGGGAGAGCCTTCCCTAAAGTGAAGGAGGCAGCGGCAGAGCACTTCCTGGGTCATCAAAGGTGACTCCTGGCCTGGCCTTGGCCTACCTGGGCCAAGGCCTCTTCCCCTAGATCTCTCTAAACAAATGAATACCTTTTGTCATAAGAGATTTCCAATCTAACCTGTAAAAGAGCTTTCCATCCTGACAACTTCTCTTGTTGTCAATCACTTGCCAAAAGGAAATAAGGCAGTTTCATCTCTTATTTCCCTGGTGTGAAAAGGTTATTTCTGTGGGAACTGGGCTATGTCTTGCTCGCCCTCTTCCCCATGCTCTGGCTTAGCTCTTGAACACCAGCAGGTGCTTCACAGCGTATGCAGATGCTGTGTGAAATCTTTACTTCCTTTTGCCTCCCACAATCACCTTCCTAGGTTACAGCACCAAAGCTGCACAGCAGGAGGCAAATATGGAACCAGCACCAGGTCTGACAGCCCCAGAGCCCAAGGTCAAACTGCCTGATGAGAAAGCCTCCTCCAGCAAGCTTACACTAATTCCTTGGCTCCTGCTGACTAGAATTTAGGGACCTGGTTGGGACCAGGATTTCTTGGCAACCAGACAGGCCACTGTTCCTAGACCACACTCACCCCCAACTGAGGGCAAGAAACAATGGGTGAAGCCCCAAGTTCCATCATCAGGGGAAGAAGGAAGACCAGAAGCTGCTCTTTGGATTCATTCCTCACTGGGTGGAGGACAGGGCATGGTACCACAAACTGGCTGTGTGAGAGGAAGCAGAGGAGGTGGCTGTGGTGCTCAGGAGCCTTGAGACCCCACTAGGTCCCTGGAAGGCTCTCCAGAGCTTAACTACTAGTTAGGCAGAGCCTCCTCAACAGGACAAAGAATGCTCTCAGACCACAGAGCCAGGCTCCTTCTGGAACCTCCCCTTCTCCACCCAGTTTTCAAACATCTTCCCTCCTGCCATTCTCAAGACCACAGACCACATCCGACCAATCCAGAACCCAGCCACCACCAGGGATTCATGCTTTCCTCAGCCCTGCCCATCTTCCTGGCATAGCACCAATGCCATGCTCTAGAAGGAGGGTTGGAGGTTCTCCCAGGCACTCCTCTCACCCCTTCTACATGTTATGGAACAAGGAACGCCCCCCTACCGCAGGCTCTCCAAGAGGAGTGACTGCATTTAGTGGTGCTTTCCCCAACCTTAAGTGTGGCAATGGCCCCTGGGAAGGCTTCTGAAAGAGCAGGCTTTGCAGATACAGAAGTGACCTGAGGGGTCACACAGGCCCCACAAGGTCACTGTTTCCACTAGAGCAGCACTTCAGAGGCAGAGACCACACTTACCAAGGAACCCACACTTGCAGTGAGCACAGCCTAGCACCAGTCAGTTGCTGGCCGACCAAACATTGGCTGCACAAGGCCACTTCTGCCTAGTGCTCAGATCCTGGCCGGCACTCACTTCCCACAGAGGACCCTGCCTTGGGCATTAGCGTTCTAGGTCATGCCACTTCTCACAGGTCACTGCCAGCTCATATTTTCCAGACCCCTCGATGATGCACATCACATTCTAAAGGGACCGTGGCCTACAGCAGATGGAAGGAAAAGGAGGCAACAGAGCCCCAGAGGCTACAGAGCAAAGTTTCTGGTAAGCCCTCCTTCAACTTCACCCTGCTGCAGAATCCAGTCAGTCCACCATCCAGGCTCACCGCTTTCCTAGTCACTGAAGGAAGTCAGGCTGGGAGGCAAAGTACCCACAGTCCTAGAAGGAACCTCTTACCTAGAGACTGTTCTCATTATGAGGATGCCCTGCCCGGCTCAGCCAGACACAGTAACACAGAGGGGCGCACTGAGGCCTGGGCTCTACACTCCTGCAGGGAACCATGCCCAGCCTTACCACAGCACTCCATCAACATTGTTTTAATCAAATCAGCATCTAGTCCTAGAAACAAAAAGCTGCCTTAATTCTTTTTTTTTTTTTAAGCTGCCTTAATTCTACTCAAAGCTTTTTGTTTGTTTGTTTTCTTTAGTGGTACTGACATTTGAACTCAGGTCCTAAGCTTATTAGGCAGAACCACTTGGTAGATTTTTCCTACCTACATCTCCTGGGTGACTGGGATCACAGACACATGCTGCAATGCCCTGCTTGTTGGCTGAGGTAAGGGTCTCACTAACTTTTTGCCCAGGCTGGTCTGGACACAAGATCTTCCCACTCTCCACCTCTAGAGTAGCTGGGAATTACAGGCATACAATACCGCACTCACTCAAAGCTTTTATAAGGTTGGCTGTAGGGCTCACAACTGTAATCCCAACTACATGGAAGGCACAGGTAGGATGATCTCAGTCCAAAGCCCACCCAAGGAAAAGTACTCAAAGCAAAAAGGGCTGGGGGTGTGGCTCAAGTGGTAGAGTGTCTGCCTAGCAAGCGAGAGGGGCAATCCCCTGAGGTCTGCCCTACTCCCCACCTGTCCCCTTTCTGCCAACAAGTGCTTCCTGACCAGAGTGGGCAGCTGAGGGCAAAGGAGCTAAAGCAACTCTCACTTCTAACTGAGGCTCGAAGTCAGGCCTGCCTGCCCACAAAATCCTCGTATCTATCCTTCTGAAGATAGTGACCCGTTCCCCACCCCCTATTCTGCAGCACAGATAGGTGAAGAAACCACATGAGATCAGAACCAGTACTCCTGCAGCCCTTCCTGACTGCAGCACTGCTCCTTAGCAGGGGACCTCCCAGCAGGGGACAGGACCGCATTCAGGCCTGTGGGGGTGGGTGCGAGCCCCAGACTAGCTAGGCTGGGCTGTCACTAGCAAGGTAGCTGTCGGGAGGCAAGAGCCAGGTTAGACATGGCCAGTCTTATATGTGGTGTCAGGCAGTAGAGCCCCACAAAATGCTTGGGTGGCTGCAGGTCAACCTAGGTCCAGAGGAAATTCTTGAAGCCCTCAGGGCTGAACACAACCAGCCTGAGTGCTGGCTCTGTAAAGGGCCTCCTTGGTGGAGAGCAGCACTGTTCCAGGCTATCCCTTTCCTAAAGATACCACTTGGGTTACAGTCACCATCTCTCCTGAGCTCCAACCTTGTCTGGGCCATTTGGGGCCACCTGAACAGAGGACTGAGATGCTGAAGTCTCCCAGAGTGGGACAGACTCGCTATCACAGGTCTAGGCATCTTGCAGCCCAGGAAGCTACTGTGCCCTCTGTACAGACAGCTGATTACAAGTGTCAGAGGACTTCTAACCCCTGTGTGAGAAGAAGGACCAGTCAGAAGGAAGCAGCATCACTGAAGCCAGCTCCAGCATCTTCCTGTCTAAGGCTCTGATCCATGGATCATCTCCATCACAACTTCATCTGCCTACCTGGGGGCAGGTGACAGGGTTCAGTGGCACTCACCTTGGGAACTCTGACAGGGTCAAGAGCATGTGCCTTAAATGCTGGCTGTCAGGGCTTGAATGTAGGGTCCCCCACTGACTGGCCTGGAGGAAACCTGCAGTACCCTTGTGTATGTCTCATCCCCTGTGCAGAGGATGACAGCACTGCCTACAGAGAGCTCCTGACAGCCTTGCCTGGGAAAACATAGTCTCAGACACAGCCAAGGAAGCAATTCCCAATACCCCACTGTGCACTCTGTCCTTGCATCACGCCAAGCCCCTGCTCCATGTGAGACTTCACTGTTTCTAAAAGCCACCAGCACTAAGCTGGACAAACATGAAAATGCCAACTAGGTTAGCCTAGCAGGCTTCCAATATCCACCAGTGTCTGAGCACTTAGGTTCCCTGGGTCCATGTATGCTGGGGGCCTCAGCATGGCTCTGTGGGTGGATGTACCAACATTGAGAACCACTGCCAGAAAGAAAAGGAGTCCCCCACAGAAGCACTAGAGAGAGAAGCAGGTCCCAAGGACCACCTTGGCTGAAGTGGGTTGATGTGAAAAGGGCACGATGTCCACTTAGGTTGAGGGGGCAGAAATGTTAGAGGACTTCCATAGAAAAAAAGGCCTGTGCAGAGGTAGCATCTGCAACCTGCTGGATCTTGAGGGTATAGAACAAGGCCTCTGATGATGGCACCAACAGAAAGCCCGGCTTCCTGCACTCCCGCTGCCTCCCAGAGCAACCTCCTGTTGCTGTCCTTCCTTAGCCAAGCCCCACTAGGGAGACCACAGGATATCACAACTTGGCCACAAATGTGATTCACATCCTTAAGCCAGAAGAAAGGCAAGACAGAGGCAAAGGTCCCTGCAGTGTGCAGGGTATACAAAGCTTGCCCACCCAATTTGATCTGTGGCTCTTCAGGGGTCAGCAAAAAGGCATATGAAAGGGGGAAAGATAAGATGCAGGGCTGTATGTGACAATGGACAAAGGACAGCAACAGGGACAGTGAGCCTCAGCTGCAGGCCCTTCTGCAGGCACACTGATTGGATCTCATTGCCCGTGAGATGATGTGTGTGGCTCCCCCAAGGGAATGGTAGGATGGCCTCATATGTAGTCTCTCTGTGTCCAGAGCCTGAGCTGTGAAGGTGTGGACACACAGAAACACTAAATGGTAGACACTCCCCCTCACCTGCCCAAGAGCACTTTCCAGTGACAGTGTCCCAAGTTTCTCAGGGCACACCTCTCCCAAGCCCTGCCCTCTAGGGTGGAAATGTACCGCAGCCCATCTACTCAGGTTGCTGTACTGACTTGGCCACAGGGGTGGACTCCTGCCAGCCAAGCCACAGAGCTCCTCCTGCACTGTGTTCCAACAGCTAGTAGGAAAAAGCATTCACTCCTGTCACTCAGGATACTAGGCCCCAAGGAACAGACGCCCAGCTTGAGAGGGCAAGAGACATCGCCTGTCATGACCCAGTTCTGAGGAGGGGTAGCTCTACAGCAGCCTGGGGGTTCAGGCTCCACTTCTGGGCCCCTGTTCTTGAGAACAGCTGATTTCTTGGATTAGTTTCCTAAGCTCCCAGATACTCCCCTTCACATCTCACCACAGCACAGTAAAAGATTATGATCAAGACGGGTATCCCCATTGACTGCATTGGCCCTCTGGGATAGTGCAATGTTAGGGCTAATCACAAGGAATGTGGCACCCCAGTTTGAACGTGAAAAAATGAGAAGTCCGAGCTGGGGGGATTAAGCCATGGAGAGGGGCCCCCACATCACAAGGCATAGCCAAGTCTGAAAAGGGGCACAGGGTTACTCCCATCCTGTCAAAGGCCAGCAGAGTTGGGTTTCTCTCACTTGCCTCCGAGTCCTGCCTAATACACTGAGAACCATGGTTCTGGGATGCTACAGAGCTTGGAGAGCTGAGAAGAAGAGCTCACAATCACCTTCTATGCCCTGAGAACCCATGAGAAGCACAGTTTCATCCTAGATTCACTGGAGAGCCACACACAGCTGAGCAGGACAGTGGTCCAGACACAGCCTGGCTCTTCACGGTCTTTCTGTCAGCAGTTGGGTTGGGTTCAAGATGCAGAGGCAAGGAGAGAAGCAGGTATGGTGGCAGTGACCCACTGGGGAACTCAACCAGGAGTGGAGCCCTGGTCTGCCCAGCTGACCACAAAAGGAGGCCTGAACTGCTCACACACAGCTTCCCCAGCTTCTCCAAATCATTTTCCTCCACTGCCTCTCCCCTGCTCTGCCCGCTCCACTGGGGCCAGCGAGGAGCACCAAGGCCCTGCACCTGGCACATGTAGGTACAGACACCTACAACTTTTCACTCGCAAAGGCCAAACAACCACAAACACACTGAATTCACAAAAAGCCTGTCTTCCTCTATGTCTCTTATGAAATAGGAAATAGTTAAGGATGAAGGCCAGCCTACATTCTTTAGGTGAAAAACAGAGGCAGAGGGAGCTTAGCCCTGATAGCCAGTTTCTAGTCCTGGGCATGGGATCACAATTTCTCCTTCCATACAAGGCCCAATGGTGACAGAGGGCACAGCCCCCCTGCTGCTAAGTGACGAAGCATCAGGACACAGGCTCTAGGTGGGGACTGGACCCTGCAGGAAGGAAGCTGCCCAGCACAGGGTTTCTGCATCTGGGCCCATGGAGGATAGCTACTCCAAACACATCCTCCAGGACACCCACTGTCCACCTCCACTCAAATGCTTCCTAAAAACCAAGCTGTTTATTTGCTGTTTTGGCTTTTTTCCTGCTATTCTGTTCACCACATACCTTCTGGGGTAGCCCTAGGATGGGTGCTGAGGACAGCAATGGACAGCAGGGAGGCCACTGCCCATGGAAACCCGGAAGCGAAAGATACCACAACACACACACTGTTGGCACAGTGCTTACAGGCCCACAGGCTGGGGAGGAACACCACAAAGCAGGGAGACCTGCCACAGTCTAGAGGTGTGAAGGAATTCACAAGGATAAGAGCACACTCCTGGTAGGGAGGGCGTAAAAAGGCTCAAGGTAAGAAGCTGGATGTGCCTCTGGGAAGAGAACATGGAGCACTGCTAGAGGTGGGGCAAGGGCAAGAAAATGGATTCTTTCCAGATGTCATAATCTTGTGTCACTCTTGTGACCAGCTTGCAAGAGAACAGGCAAAGGTAAAAACAACAATCTTCACAGTATTTATGATCTTCTTGTTCCTTTCTGGGGTTTCTTAATGAAGAAGAAAGTAAATCTGAATATGGACTCAACTTGAACTTTATCAGCTGCACAGGTATCTAGATATACCTACTAATATTCACCATAATCATCAGACCACTGGCTGATTCACAGCAGACCACTAGGGCTGTGAAGCACATTTTATGTCAATAGCTCATTTGAGGCCCTGAAACAACCTTTTCCCTAAGCCAGGAAAGAACCCTGCTATTTATTACTTCTGGAGCCTGCAACAGAAGTTCCACAAGATGACAAGAGTACCAGCTAAGACCTGCTGCATTGTCTCTTGGTGCCATGAGCTTTGCGATCACTATCCTCAGTCCATTTCTCACCCCTCTACCCATCGCCCACAGTCTGGACAGAACCAAGCACACAGACTCATCCTCACTTTGTGCTGAATTAATGAAGCACAGTGAGGCTGAGAAGCTTGCCTGTGGCCACAAAGCTGGAAATGCCAGGTGTGAGTCTCCTCAACTCCCTGCCCTGCTCATTCTCTCCCTGGTCTGCAGCTCTGACAGTTTCTGATGTTACAACCCTGATAGCCAATAACCACCAGGAGCATCACTAGCCTAGAGCCCTGAGGCCAAGTCTCATCAGAGGCATTTTTCAGGCTAAGGGTCAAGGAAGCTGAGAGCTGGCAGAAAGATGGCAAATGTCAGGATGCTTGATATTTACAACATTCTGGGTCTAAATGGGATTTTTCTCATCATTCATTCACTCTCTGTTCTACATTTCCTCACTGAGCTAATCATCCCCAGCTGGGAATGAACGTGGGCAGCAGAAACAGGGGCTAGGGTACAGCAGCCCCAGCAGGCTGCCTGGCCAAGAAGGGAAGGTGACTGTTTATTTGGAATGGCTGTGGCCTGCCTCTGAGGGAGTTCAAGCGGTCACATGTGTCAGAGTCTATTAGTGAAATCTGATAGGATGTCACCATGCTTGGAAAGAGGGCCATGGCCTGCGATGTCCTCAGGTCTGACAGGCACTGGCCCCAGGCTTGCTAGTGGAAGCTAGGGTGAGAGGTCTGGAGGCCTGAAGCTCATGTTTCTGCCCACTGCAGCCCTAGAGATCTCAGCAAGGGCTCCAGCATACCCACTTGCTGCTTGGGTCCAATCCAGACGGAGAGGACCCCACCAGCAAACCCCACCCACGCCCAGATTCCAGAAGCAGTGTGGTATCCTTGGACTGGGATGAGTGAGTTTAGATCCTGGGCCTGCAGTGCAGTTGCTTAGGGTCCTGAGCCTGGGTTCTCACATGCATCCAATCTGGCTGCAGGTAGTATGGCACAGCTCTCACGCTAGCATTGGTCTGCAAACCTTAGCATGCTAGCATGTGCTTCCTGGCCAGGGCGAGCTGGAGCATGACTCCTCCCAGCAAAGTCAAAGCCCAGGGGGTCTGCCCAAGAGACTGACCAAGATCAAAAGAAATTCAGGCCTTTTCTAGCACCAGTCACATCCATCCAAAAACCTAGGACTTTGGTCACAAATGACTATAAACACGACAGCTTGAGACAAAAATTTCCCTCCAGTTCTGGAGGCCAGAGTTCAAATATGCTTGTCAGCAGGGTTGGTACCCAAGGCACTACAGAAAGCCTGCCACATACCTCTCCTGTCCAGTGGCTGCTGGCAACCCCGGGCTACACCTCTTCCTCTGTCTCCATGTGAACTCTTCTATGAGTCCCTGTTGTCCCTTCTTCCGTCTCTTACCAGGACACTTGTCACTGGATTCAGAGCTCACCCCAATCCAGGACATCATCCTTACCTTAATCACATCTGCAAAAACCCTTCTTCCTGAGGGGTACATGTACATACAGGGATCCACGCCATTACACAAAAGGTTCTCCACATGCCCTTCCCAGGTAAGTCCATCTCTGCTCCTGGCTCAGCTCAGATGCTTGATACTAAGTTCTTCAACAACAGGTGTCCGGCCTCACCCACCTTCCCAGAACACACTTTCTCAACAGTGAGTTTCCTAACTTTAGCACCCTTTGCTATCTGGAAAGGCTGGGAACTTCCCACTTCAATCATCAAGTGCTGGTTCTGCTTTGTTGACAATTCCTTCCTCAATTCACTTCTTTCCCCTCACATTTGATTTTAAGCAGAAAAGAGAAACAAGGCTGCACCTTACACACTCTGCTTAGAAATCTCCTCAGCCAATTTTCCAATTATGCTGCTTACAAATTCTGTTTTTCTTGCTTAGTAAATTCAAGAATCAGGCAGTAATAGACACCAAGAGGGTTGAGGGAAGACAGGTACACAAAAGCAAGAGAATTAAATTTGTATCTGCCAAGCACCTGCTGTATGTCCAAGAGCTATGGATCACTAAGTGGCTTGCTGACAGGCAAGCTGCACCTTTGTAAAGATGAAAAGGTGACCAGAGACCTGAAGACATACCCGTCTGCCTCCCACTGATGCCTACCTTTAGTTCAATCCTTCATGCCCTTGGTTTTAGCATGTCAGCACTGGCCCTGTTATCCAAAGCCCTTCCCTCCTTTAAGAGCCTTGGTGCTCTGATCAAAGTCCACCCCTCAGAACCTTCTTCTCACATTTCTTTCCTACCCAATGCATCTTCTCCTAGGGTGGATGGGATGCCTGGTCAGAGTGGCCTTAATAAACATTTAGGGGATACAGGGGATGGTAAGAAATTTAGCTTTGATTTACTTTCTGTTCCAACCAAGACAGGCCCAACTGCAATCTTATTTTTTAACTATAGATTTAGTTTATTTTCTTAACTTTTGCTTTAGTTTCTATCATTTGTACTTTTAGCCCTTGTTTAGTATTTGGTTTATGTGGCCTTCTTCCTGGATCTTCTCAGGAGGAGCTATAATAGTGGGGAGTAGAGTGTCTAGGGCAGGTTCTAACCCTTGGGGAACAGGGTCTTGCCATCTGAGTCCCACTGCCATACACACGAGGCCCTGGAACCTGGTCAGGGCCTGGTCTCTTTTTATTTTTGTAGTGGGGGCAGGGGGTGTTGGTCCTTCCTGGTGAGGGGACTCTTCCCTAATGCCCCCACAGAGAAAGCAACACCATGGAGGTGTACCAAAATTTCCTTCATCTAGGGAGCCCTGCTTATCCCTGTCCCTTTAACATGCCCCTTCCCTATGTCCAACCATGCTGCTCCAGAACAGAGATAGCACTCAAGGTACGGGTACCTCCAGGGCCCCTGTTCCTCCCTTACCCAGGGTAGTGCTGCTGCTATGGCTGCTCACTCAGTGGCATGGCTGGCCACAGTGACCACACACGTTATCAGCAATTATGCTGGATGTTTCTGTGTTGTTCTCTTTGGTATTTTTTCTGCTGTTGTTGTTGTTTGGCAGGACTGGGGTTTGAACTCAGGGCTTCATGCTTGCAAAACAGGCTCTCTACCACTTGATTTGTTCCTCTACTCCTGTTGGATATTTCTGTAAAGGTGTTTTTGCATGATTAATATTTATGCAGGTGACTTTGAAAAGCTGAAGGAATTCTGCCAGATGGCCTTCTAACTGCAACTGCCCCATGGGTTTCCATTCTGCAGCCTTCCCTGAGAATTGTTAACTTCCCAGGCTCCATAACTGTGTGAGCCAACTCCTTACACTACAGAGCCATTTATCTCTGCACATGGAATACCAGGTGGACCAGCCAGAGCTCTCCAGGGCATGGACACTGAGATACCTGTGGACACACATACTAAAATGTCTGAACCTCCTATCAGTCCTATTTCTCAGAGAATCCTGACTAATCCACCAGCACTGTGTTCCAGGTGCCCACACCCCAGCCTGCACCCAAACTGCCTTCCAACACCCCATCTAGCACCTCCATCTATCTGTACTGGGCTCCTTTGGAGATTGAAGACTGTGCTGACCAAAGCCTCCCACAAAGATGATGTTGGTTCTCACTGATCCCACCTTTGTTTGCCCTCTGGGGAGTGGGGTATTCTGCCTTCTTATCTAGCACAGTGAAACTATAAGAAAAGCTGCATTTGTATTTGTGTGTGTGTGTGGTGCTGGGGATGGAACTCAGGACCTTAAACATGCTAGGCAAGCACGCAGCTTTGAGTTATACCCAAGCCTTCTGGCTGGCCTCAAACTTGTAATTCTCCTGCCTTACTTCTGGGATTTTGATGGGATTATAGCCACCAATCCTGGCTAAGAAAAGGCTTCTGAATAAGAAGACTATCAAGAGCACTGGACAGCTTTTAAGACAGAGCCAGGTCATGACACTAGAAAGCAAGGTGACAGGGAGACCCCAGGTGTCCATCCTCCTGCGGGTCTTCAGAGAGGCTGCAGAGCATCTGCCATGGCCAATGAAAGTGCAACATGATCTGGCTTTTTCCTGGAAGAAATGACTCTAAATACCATTATTCAACCTGTGTGTAATTTGAAATTCTTATGCTTAAGAAAAAGGTACCCATGGTGGTCATGCCTGTAATTCCAGCACTGGGGAGGCTGAGGCAGGAGGATGGCAAGTTCCAGGCCAGCCTGGGCTCCAAAAAAAAAGTACTACCTGTGCCTGCCACCAAGCCACCCAGAGGACTTGTAGAAAGGGAGGACTCCAGTACCCTCACAGCTGACTATGTGCTGTGCTCCAAGCCCACCTCACCTTGTCTTCCGGAGCCTCAGTTTCTTTGTCTAGATCACCTAGTTGGGAACCTCCTGATGGCCACACAGGCTTCCACCACACAAGCATTGTTATAACAATTAGGGAGAGCAGCAGTCCTAAAATCTGAAGGCCAGGGCAGCCAAAAGGAGAGAGGCAGGAAGAGGATACAGCAGAGCTAGTGGCAAATGTGGCTCAGGGCAGCCCAGCAGGTTCCATAGCTGAGGAGGCCAAGGAACCAGACCTTCTTCGGCTGCTGGAGAAGGGCCAAAGAAAGGGCGAGGGAGAACTAACCTTGAGGGCAGGAATCTCCACACTGTCGCCAAGGCTGATGGAGCCTGAGAGGATGGTCCCAGTCATCACCGTTCCTTGGCCCTTGATGGAGAAACAGTGGTCCACAGACATGAGGAATGGTCCTGAGGGATCTCGCGTCGGGATAGAAATCTGAGACTTCAGGAGCTAGAAAAGAGATGGTGCTGCCACAGCCTGCCAGGCAAGGCACAGACAGGGGAAGACAGAGGATGTGGCTGACCAACACACACCAGGGACCAGGAGTAAGGCCCAGCTGGAAGCCCTGCACCCCTGCAAGCTAACCCAGATCAGATGGTCAATACCACTATACTCCAAGCCTCTGTTTATCCTTGGCTCCTTCTGCTCAGCTGGAAGGAAAAGGGCGCTTAGGGAGGACTCCTCATCCTCTCCTGATGGGATTAGCCCAACTATCTCTTCAGCCACCTGCACACTGCAGCAGAGGCATCTGCTAGAGGACACTGTCACTTAGCCCTAACCCCCCCTACCCTATGATTCCCCTGCCCCTGCCTTCAGAATTTAAGGCTCCTCGCCTTTATTCCCCAGGTTGTCTGCCTCACTTCCCTTCCCATGCCAGGTGCCCATTCAGGCCTGAGGTCTCCCCAGCTGACTCAGCCTCATCCTCTCCCCTGGCTCTTCCTGCACTGCTCATCTCACTGCTAAGTGCACCCATGAGGGAATTGTGTGAGTTTCCGGGTATCTCTAGCAGCTGGCGCCATACTGAAGAAAAGTCCTGAGGAGAGGGGGAGGTGCCCAGGCCTGCAGCCCCAGGACAGGAGCTGTGCAGAGTGATGTGGGGTTTTACTTCCTGCTCCAGGCCCCAGCAGATACAGGCCAGGCTTATGTCTGAGTAGGGCCAGCGCAGCACCACAGTCAGATTCCTGCTGACTCTTTCCACACGCTTCAGACTCTGTGTGCTCTGAGATGTTGTCAGAATTAATTACCAATAAACAAGTGAACATAAAGGTGGCATTATTCCTCTTTGTTACTTTCTGATTTCATCAGGGAATAGGCTGTCAAAAAACTATTCAGTAGTGAATGTTATGAAGTTTTAGTCTTATGATAACAGTTCTTTTGAAAAAAGACTGGAGACTCAAAACAGGCTTGGTATGAGATTTATGTAGAGGTTTTTTTTTGAAGAAATATACAAATATCTTTCACAGCCACATTTTTGTGGATTTTGCTTGAACAAAAACTGTCCCAGGCTCCAGGCCCATGTTCTCTGGAGCTGACAGAGAAGTCACAAAGCCCCACCCAAGAAACATTTGCTTTACAAAGTGTGAAGTGCAGAAGTGGCAGTACTTGTGGTCACACCTGATCTTGGCAATGCGGTCCTCAGGTGCAAGGGGACCACAACACTGACCCCAACCACCACCCTGGGTTTGAATCCTGGCTTCCCCACAGTACTGGCTGCAAGGCCTCTCTGAAACTCAGGCTCTTGCTTAGTAATATGGGGATAAATAACTTAAGCCACCCAGGGTTGCTGGGAATGTTACTGATCATATGTAAAAAACTCAGTGGGGCCTGCCATGTAGAAATCAACATGACCAGCACCAGCCAACATGGTACCTCCTGAGCATACTCAATCTATTACCTCGTTTAACTCTCACCACAACTCCACAAGACAGTGCTGTCATTATCTGCCGTACTTTATAACTTTATTTCTTTGTGTGTGTGTGTGTGTGTGTGTGTGTGTGTGTGTGTGTGCGCGGTGCTGGAGATCAAAGGGACTCACTCAGATTTCACTGTATGAAATATGAATCATCTGATAAAGGCAATTTTTATAGTTTTGAGATGAGGTTTAGCTATGTAGCCCAGGTTGGCCTTGAACTCCAGAACTTCCTGTCTCTCACAGACTCCTGAAGTGTGCACCACCATACCTGGCTTCTCTACTTTATAAGCGAGGGAACACGATGTGCAAAACAAAGCACATCACTTGCCTACGGTTAGAGAGAAGAGGTGATGGAGGATGGGGCAGCACTGGAATGCAATCCAGCCCCAGGGTCCATGCAGCAGAACATCTCTGCCCACGTGAGCAGCTCTGAGTGTTCAGCAGAGGCCTCTGTGACCCATCCTCACTGCACTGTTCCTTCATATGCCTCTACCACTCACACACATTCCTGCCTGCTAGCTGCCCTGGGTGCAGGTGCCACAGTCTGCCAGACAAAGGGCAGACAGGGAAGGGCAGGGGATGACAGAGGCTGTGGCCAACTAGCATGTACAAGGGCTCTGGAGTGAGGCCCGGCTGGGAGCTCCACACCCAGACAGACAGGCAACGCTGTGACTGCATGCCAAGCCTATACCTGTTATTGGCTTAGTGAGAAGGAAAGGGGCATTGAAGCCTGCTGGGTGGCTGGGCTCCCTCTCTGTCCACTGTCACCGAGTCTGGAGAAGAGACCTGGGCTCAGGTCCATGGCTCTGCATGAAGCATTTACTCCTTCAGTGAAGAAAAGAGGACAGAGGTTGCACTGCCCCAGCTTCTGGGCCCCAGGTGTGTGTGGGGGGGCATTGGAGGGGCTGCGTAGACTAAACTGGTGGACATTGTTTCATCTGGGAGGAGGGATGTGACCAGAGGAGGGAAGCAGCAAGACAAGGATGTGAAGAGCTCTGCAGAGGCCAAGGACAAGGCTTGGGGGCCTTGCAGGCCCGAGGATCCATTTTAGATTATCATTTTTGGGGGGAAGGAGTTGTACTTTGTTGTGAGAGGAGGAGGATGAACTTGCCTGGAGTCCTCTTGCCAGGGCTGCCTCTCCCTCCCTCCCAGGGCAAAGATGCATGTGGAGGGACCACCTGAGCAGGGCTGGGGTAGAGGGCAGTCTGGTTTCAAGCCAACAGTACCTCAATGAGCTCTGGGATGCCCTGTGGAGCTTCGGTGTCAGGGGCCTCTGGTCCCCCAGGCTTGGCTGCCACAGGCAGAATGGGTGCACCCTGGAACCTGAAAGAGAACAAGCAGCATCAGGCACAGAGCTCTTTTCAGACAAGGCCCATCTGCAGGTACCTCACACTCTCCTCAGCCTGTCAGGTATACACAGATAGGAGACATAGGTCCCACAGGGAAAGGCCTAGCATTAGACATCAGAATTCAGGAGAGCTCCTCTAGGGTTTGAATACCACTTCAGAATAAAAGAAGCACACCACACCTCCTGAGAGACTTGGGAGTCCCTGGAGGGGTGACATAGGCACCACACACACACCTCCACACCTGGAGTCCTGACCAGACCCTGCAGGAAAACCCTGCCTCTTAAAGGAGTCTTCTATAACTATACATCATTTCTGCTTTAAAAAAAAAAAAGTGGGAAAAAAAACAAGTAACACAGTTTGGAAGAAAGGAGGAAAAAAAAGTCCGTAATCCTACTGCTTTTGTGCATTTTCTCCTGAACATGGTTTTCCATGCTGTGCAAAGAGGACTCCCCAGTGTCATGTCTTTTCCACATCTTGCATGAAATACTTCCTATGCTACAGCATATACACACAACAGCATGGTCTACCACCCTTCCTTCCATCACACCAGAAGGATTTATGTTGAGTGACAGCAACAACACGAGTCACTTGGCTTGGCCAAGCACACAAATCTGTGCACTGCCACAGCTATGACTGCCTTGATTTGTTTTTCTCTAAAACAGAACATAGTTATTTTAAATGTAGCATCATATTACTATCTAAAGGCAAAAACACTACTACTTGTCACAGACAATAGGTAGAATACAGGTCTTCAAACCACCTGCCAGTTCAAGGATATCTGTCAGTCAATGCTCTCCACTCCTGCCACAAAACCTGGGCCCAGCACCTGATGACCGAATGTTCATGCTGTGCAGACAGCTTCAGGTTTACAGGCCATGCTGGTGCCACCATCAGCCTGGCAAAGACAATGCTGTAACTGCATAATTCAACTCAGCATCACAAACAGTGTGAAAGTAGCTATTTCTAAGAAAACAAAGTTGAATGCTCCGGAAAGAAGTGATAAAGGCAAATCTCCTTAAAATCTGGTGTGAAATTAGATGTGGATAAGAAAACCATATAGACTTAAGGAGAGACAGCATGAAAACTAAGAGCAATTCTGCACTCAGCCTGATTTGCAGGTCTTGCTTGCAATGGGTGTTGTGGACATTGCATCAGAGAAAAGGCACTCATAGCTTCATCAGTGGACTCACTCTGTAAGAAAAAAACAGGCTGGGCACAACATGTGCCAGAAGGTGACAGACAGGTGGCACAACATCATGAAGGCCCTGTGGAGTAGCAGAGCTAGAAGTGGACTGCACTCAAAACCTCACAGCAGAAGGAAGTTGTTTGCTAAGGTCTCCTCCAGGTGGTCTAACCTGGGCACAAGTCAAAAGGGACCACCAGGTAGAAGATCGCACAGGAAGGCAAGCAAGCCACACCCAGGGAGAGAGAGGAGCCAAAACACAGACAGCAACTGCCTAAGGCAACGTAGCTGGAACCCACAGTCCACAACTTTTCATTATTGGCAAATCAACACCTAGGGCTTCTAAAAATGCAATTCTAACCAAGAAAAAAATACAAAACAGCTCTCTTTACTGAACTCGAAGGAATTAAAGATAATGTGAGTAACTAGTTGTGGAAAACTGAAATTACAGATGACAAAGGAAACATACATGCTTTTCAAAAACAGAGCATGAAGAAGAGAAGACAGGCCCAAATTCAGAATACAATTCTGCTTCCACACCAAGACTCCCCAGGCCAACAGGGACCAACTGCCAACAGTGCAGTGCTGAGGAGGAAGGAGAGGTACAGGGCTGTGAATGCAGTATCTTCTCTATCGTGACATATATGTTGCTTTTATTAAATGCACATGCATATGTATGTTTTCAGGATAATATTATGTTTGAGGTAAGAATGTCATTTCTACTCTAAGGGACTTTTTTGATTAACCAATGGCAGTCCACTCTCAAAGTACAAGAAATTTCTGCTACTGCAGCTGCAACAATAAAGCACAAGGAAAACAAAGCAAAGTTATTGAACTCCAGCTAGATACTACTACCTACAGACATGGTAAAAAATTAGGGAAACCCTGAAGACATGACAGCCATCAGTAAAAGATTCAAAGGTCTCTGAAAGAGGATGGACCTTCCCCAACAACCCATTCCATGGCACTGTGCCACATTTACATCACCACAGTGCCCACCAGTGGTGGCGTGCATGCCTTACGTGGGGTCCCACTGCCTTCCTCTTCCTCCCTCCATTCCCTCAATATGGCCTAAGAAGACGCAACTGAGGGAAAAGTCTAACAGAGACTCCATAATCACCCTGTCCCCAGCCTCTCACCTACATACCTCTTCGCAAACCTTATTATCTAAATCCTTCACCCACCCTGTCAGCCTCCTCTCAGGACTCCTGCCTACCACCTTTGTACAGCCCCACATTTCTCTTCTCTTGGAGGAAAAGCCTTTTGGCTTAACACCCTCCCACACCGCCACTTTCAAAATGAACTCCATGTCTCTTTACTCAACAGGCTTATGTCTGATTCTTGTTCTTTTCTTTAGTATTTATTTTTAATAATACTTTGAGTTAGTGCACATCAATAATATGAGGGTTTCACTGTGGTAATTCCATACAGGTACTACGTACCGTGAGCAAGTTCACCCCTCCATTATACTTCCATTCTCCCTTCTCCTCCCCGTTTACATGGTGTTTGATGAGTTCAGTATGCTATCTTCAAACATATACATGTAGCCTCTTTTGGTCCCTCCCCCCTCAGTAGCCTTTCCTTCCCTCCTCCCCACTCGCATTCACCCCAGATGTCACCCTTTCACATTCATGTCCCATTATCATCATCATCATCATCATTTTAGGTCCAAGTTCCACAAATGACTGAGGATATGCAAGAATGTGGCTTTTTGAGCTTGGCTTATCTCACTCCAGTTCTATCCATTTTCCTGCAAATGACATCACTCCATTCTTTATGGCTGAAAATATTCCAAGCCATGGGGGTGCTGATTTTGCATATCCATTCAACAGCTGTTGGGCACCTTAGCTGATTCCACAGTTTAGCTGCTGTGAATACAGCTGCAATAAACATGGGTATGAAGTATCTTGCATACCGATTTGCACTCCTTCGAGTGCATACTCAAGAGCGGCATGGTGGGGTCATAAGGTCATGTCTGCAGTTTTCTGAGGAACCACCATACTGATTTCCATAGAGGTTGCACCAGTTTACCTTACCACCAACCCTCCACCCCGCATCCTTGTCATCATTTGTTGCTATTTGTTTTCTTGACTGCCAATCTGTGATGAGGTGGAATCTTAGTGTACTTTTGATTTGCATTTTCTTTATGGCTAACGATACTGAACACTTCGTGTATTTATTAGCCATGCTGATTTTCTGAGAACTATCTGCCCAATTCATTTGCCCCTTTATTAATTGGATTATTGGTTCTTTTGCTGTTTAGTTTAGTTTTGGGGTTTTTTTTTTAGTTCTTTGTATATTCTGAGTATTAATCTTTTATCTGTTGAATATCTGGCAAAGATTTTCTCCCATTCTATGAGTTGTCTTTTGATTCTGGCAACTGTTTCTTTCAATGTACAGAAGGTTTTTTAATTTGATGCAGTTCCTTTTGTCAATTCTTGCTCTTATTTCCTGAGCAATTGCTGTCCTAGTCAGACAATACTTACCTAGGCCTATATCTTACAGAGTTTTCCCTATTTTTTCCTGTGGTAATGTCAAAGTTTCAGGTCTTACATTAAGGTCTTTGGTCTATCTGGAGCTGGAGTTGATTTTTGTACCTGGTGACAAATAGGGTCTAAATTTCAGTTTTATGCATGCAGATGTCCAGTTTTTCCAGCACCATTATTGCAGAGGCTGTCCAGGGTTATGTTTCTCTAGTGCATTCTTTGACTCCTTTGTCAAAGAGATGGCTGTAGCCATGTGGGTTTATTTCAGGGTCTTCTATTCTGTTCTAATGGTCTTTATATATCTGTTTTTGGTGCCAGTACCATGCTGTTTTTATTGCTATGGCTCTGTAGTATAGTTTGAAGTCAGGTACTGTGATACCACCAGTGTTGCTGTTTTAGTTCAGCATTTTTTTTTTTTTCTATTTAAGGTCTTTTATTCTTCCCTATGAATTTCAGGATTGACTTTTCTGTTTCTGCAAAGAATGATTTAGGAATTTTGATGAACACTGCACTGAGTCTAGATTGCTTTTGGCAGGATAGTCATTTTCACAATATTAATTCTGCCAAACCATGGACAAGGGAAGTCTTCTATCTTATGATGTCTTCTTCAATTTCTTTCTTCAAGGTTTTGTAGTTTTCACTGTAGACACCTTTCACTTCTTTGGTTAAGTTTATACCTAGGTATATCTTTTTGAGGCTATTGTGAATGGGATTATTTTACTGATTTCTTTCTCAGCCAGTTCACTGTTGGTATACAAAAAAGCTAATGATTTTTGTATGTTGATTTTATATCCTGCTATGTTTCCAAAAGTGTTTATCAGATGAAAGAATTTTTTGGTGGAATCTTTAAGGTCCTTTAAGTATAGAAACATATCATCAGCACATAGGGATGATTTGACTTCTTTCTTCCCGATGTGACTCCCTTTATTTCTTTTTCTTGCCTTATTACTCTGGCTAGTAATTACAGCACTATATTAAATAACAGTGGAGGAAAGTGGACACCCTTGTCTCGTTCCTGACATTAGAAGAAATGATTTCAGCTTTTCCCCATTTAGTGTGATGCTGGCTATAGGCTTGTTGTTATATAGCCTTTATTATGCTGAGGTGCACTTCTTCTACTTCTAGTTTCTTCAGAGCTTTCATCAAGAAAGGATGTTGAATTTTGTCAAAGGCTTTTATTTCTGTATCATTTCAGATGATCATGTGATTTTTGTCCTTACTTCTGTTTACACGCTGTATTACATGTATCGATTTATGAATGTTGAACTAACCTCGCATCCCTGCAATGAAAGCAACTTGATCATGGTGCATGATCCTTTTTTATGTGTTGCTGAATTTGGTTTGCAAATACTTTACTAAGAATTCTTGTCTATGTTCTTTTCCTTTTTTGCAGTACTAGAGTTTGCATGCAGGCCCTTGCACTTGCTGGAAAGGCACTCTACCACTTGAGCCCTTTTTGCTTTAGTTATTTTTCAGATAGGGTCTCACATTTTTGCATGGAATCAGCCTTGGACTACAACCCTCCCACCTATGCCTCCCAGTAGCTGGGGTTACAGATGCTCACCACCATTCCCAGCTTATTTGTTGAGATGGGGGTCTCACTAACTTTTTGGACTAGGCTGGCCTTAAACTGGGATTTTCCTGATCTTCCACCTCCTGTGTAGATGAGATAACTAGTATGAGACACCAACCTCAGCTCATTATGCCTGTTTTTTTTTTACACTCTGCATCCTTCCTTTTCAAGTGGAGGGTGACTTATGAAGTGCTCCATCTGCCAGGCTCCATGGAGGGTGTACGACTGACAAACCAAGGGCTCCTGGGGCAATGGGGGCAAGAGCTGGAGCCATGCTGCAGGAACCAGCTCTGCACAACACTAGGAGGAATGGGCACTTTATTCTGCAGTGTCTGACCCACAGGACCAGTGGCTAGCTGGCTCCCCATCCTCTGTACCCACACCCCGAAGTGTTATTCCCATGGCCCTCACTGTATTTCACCTCCTCAAGATGCCCCTCTGCCTCCCATGTCCCCAGCAGGCCTCTCCCTGAGCTGTGCTGAGAGCCCAGCTCTCCCCCAACAGCCTCTACCAGGAACAACCTGCTCTGACTCCTATGCCATGACTCCCAAATCCACACACCACTCCCCAATGCTTGTCCTCAGCCAAGACCCCTCCACAGCACCCTAGTTTTGCAGCCCTCTGCACCGTGCTGCTTCCTGGTTTTTGACCAGGGTGGGCATCCTCAGGCTCTCAATCAGTGGTTTAATGGAAGGGTCACCCATGTCTCTCATCAGTCACTGCATCTAGGTGGCTCTTCTCTTGGGATCTGGCTCTAATCCATCCCCCATTTTCATTCTCATCAAGATCCACCAGATCAGGCACTGATCACCCAGGCCACCCTATGGTCTCTAAGAACTGTTCTCTACAGTCAGGCACAGCCATGGACCAGGCCAGACTGAATCCAATGGAGACTTCCCACAGATCTTGGAGGCACCAGATCAGACTGTGTGACACCAGGGAAGAAGCCTGAGTTTAGGCTGAGCACCAGACCCTCTGTGGTCTTCCCAGTATCCCCATACCATTCCCCTCACAAGCCCCCAGACATACAAGTAAAAACCTCAAGAAGCTCCCACTGCTGCTCTCAACCTCCTCACTCTTCCTGCCATAAAAGCCTCACCTGGGACAAGCAGCTCCCAATGGGGGAGATTCCTGCCTAGGTCTGTGCTCCACTGCACAGCACACGCAAGTGACTTCATCTTGCTCAGCCTCCCTAACCCTAACCCTCCCCTGCCTGGCAGGGCTGTGTCACAGATCAAATGCAGTATCATGGGCCAAGCCCCAGCAGAGTGTGGCTGCAGTCTGCGGACCTGGTGTGGCCCCAGCACGTGTGGCACTCTGGGCCAGAGGGCCCCCTTCTGGGACCAGCACCCTGGCCTACATTTGGTACTCTGAACCTCAATCTGGTTTGTTATCACTTGCCCTTGTAGAGCCGGTTCAAATGGCACCGCTGGCTCACTGCTATAATCCTAGCTAGTTAGGAGGCAGAGATCAGGAGGATAGTGGTTTGAAGCCAACCCAGGCAAATAGTTCACAACACCCTATCTTGAATATACCCATCACAAAAAAGGACTGGCGGAGTGGCTTAAGGTGAAGACCCTGAGTTCAAATCTCAGTACCACAAAAAAAGAAAGAAAAGAAAAGAAAAAAGAAAAAGAAGAAGAAGAAATTCCTGAGTCCCTGGGCCAGAAGCAAGTTCTTGATCGGAAGGCTATATGCTACTCTGAGGAGCCACTTCAGCTCTGGCCTCTAACTGCAGAGCACTCTTTACTGCCTAGCCCAAGGGTCAGTGCCTTAGCAGGGGGATCTGTTTTAACTAGTCTTTGAATCCTCTCCACAGTGCCCCTGGCTCTGTGGTTGCCAGCAAACTCTTTTTCAAGATGACAGAAAACAAATGGAGAACCAGGAGTTCCCTCTGGAGCAGCTTCAGTGACCTCAGGAGCTGCTCAGTGTGTTAGGCAGACTCAGATTCAGGAAGGAAGACTCCAAACAGAGCCTGAGAACCACTCCTTGGTCACTGTCAGGACAGCTTGGGCAGCCATGTGCCCCCTGCACCATGCATCTACAACAGAAAGAGCAACACTAGAAGGAAGAAGGGGGATCTGAAGAAGGACAGATATGGAAAAGGAGTTTTTAAAAAGTGAGAAGAGAGAAGAAAAGAAATAAAAACACTGAGGAAGAGAGCCAGAGAAAGAAGCACAAGAAAGACTTTGGAAAAGAGGGAGGACAACTCAGACCTACTCTGTGTCTGGCATCAGGTACAGTATTTGCTCTGTGATCTCCAGGCCCATGAGCAGGGCTTGGGTCCCTATCAAAGGAAAAAGGGTCTGGCCCAGGGTTACAGGAGGTCCAAGGAACACTGTGCTCCCAATGAGCCAGAGTCCAGCCTCAGAGATTTATCTGTGGTCACAGCTCTGGAGTCAGGACCCAGAACACACACACCAGCTCTGCTTCCAGGCTGAGCCCAGGGCTCAGAGGGTTGGAAAGGAGTAAGAATGTGCACAAAGAATTCCAGGGATTAATCATAATTCTATCGGAAATTCAATTATTTTTACGCAAACTCTTTTGAGCAACACTATAACGAAGTACAAAGGCACATTGGGCTGGCACCTGGCCCTTCCTCAGGCTCAAATGAAGCTGCCTTGCTGATCTTCTGGACCTGCCACACACCGGGCATCCTGGCTTCTGGCTGCAAAAAGAGCTGCCACAGAGCCAGGAAGGCAGATCGCAGCAGCCCCAAAGCTGCTGTCTGGCTGGAGCCCCTGTGCTCCTGGAACAGAGTCCCACAGCACCAGCAGGAGCTAAGCCAGAGTGCATTCAAGAGCTTCTACGGGAGCTGTAGCTGTAGCTTAAGTATAGGGTGCCTGCCTAGCAAGCATGAAGCCCTGAGTTCAAACCCAAGTACCACCAAAAAAAAGAGCTTCTGCTGCCCCTCTCCACCTGCTCCTACATACTCAATCTTGCAGCTGCATAAGTCACCAAGCTCTCTGGGCCCAGACATGCCGATAGTGTACACATGCAATTGGGACTATCTCCACAGCTATGACCCCAGATAGATCTTCCTCCCATCCCTGCTTCCTGCCATGGGAGAGGCCAGACTCTGACTCACGCAGAGCACAGTATTCTCTGGACCCCCTGCAGCCCTAGGCCAATCACTTGCTCTTCTGATAGCAATCAAGTATGTGCTGACCTTGTCTCAGCACACAAATATTACATGAATATATAAGCCATATATAATGACTCTACAATCTAAACAAATAGAATGTAAGTTTTGGGTTTGGGATATCAGGCATCAAAGTAACCACCATTTATCAAGTCTTATTTTTTTTCTCAGTTGTCAGGCCAGCTACAAAACCTACCTCTGGAGTTACCGTATACCCTTGGTTTCATGATCTATGTGTGGAAACTCCTGGTGCAGCACCACGCACACAGTAAGTGCTCTGCTCATTATAGCTGTTACTGGTAAATACCTGTGTATTTTAAATACTGTATGCCAGGGTCCATGTCATAACAAAGGCTCCCATTTCACAGAGGAAGAAACAGCACAGAAAAAGAAAGTGAGTTTTCCAAGACCATACAGCCAGCTAGCCACAGAGCAGTAGGGATGCACGGCCTGTGAGAGTCCACACAGCCACAGGCAAATTCCTTGAGGTTGGCACTCTACCCAACCCAAGAGAGGGAGCAGAATCAAGGCAGCCTGGGGGCTCTCAGCAGAGGGCCTTGGCTATGACAGGAAAGCCAGAGGACACAGAGGGAGTCTGAGAGAAAGATGTATCAAGGATGGTTCCAGATGATAACAGCTAGTGGAAAACAAACAGAAAAGCCTAGAACACAGAATGCTATCATGTGGCAAGAACAACTACCTGAAGTGATATGTGTGTGGGAAGACTGACAGGGATCCTAGGAGAAAATGTTGTTTGATGCATTGGGGAGATGGTGGGTACACTTTTATCTTCTATTTTGATTTCTGTTTACACTGATAAATGCTTATGCAAGAGTAATTTTAAATGCTTTCAGAGATAAAGAAATAACAAAGAAAAATAATCAAAGAGTTTGACTCTATAAAAATTAGAAACTTCTGCATGTCAAAAAGGCAGCTAGACTGGAAGGACAACACATGCTGAAAACTATTTTTAGCAAGTCTGATGGGCAAAGGGTTAAAAGCAAAGTCTTTATTAAGATCAAACATTACTGAAAATCAAAAACAAAATGTTAAAATTACAAGAAGCAAATAGACAAAATATATTAACCACATATTAAAAGAGTTAAATATCATCTCTATCCTAAAGTCTCAAATAGATTTGAAACTGTATTTCACACTTATGAACCAAAGTTAGCTGCATAAACTGGTAGAACCCTTTTGGAAAATAGTAATGGCAACATTCACAAAAGGTTCAAATGCTCAGGCCTTTTGGTCCAGTTCGGGATATCATGCAGCAATAACTGAAAATACAGACCAAGATCAATAGGGTCAAAGATGCTCAGCCCAGAATTATTATGTAGAAAAGGAAAACCTAAAGACTGGAGCACCTGCTGTGTGAAATGTTAAATCAAAAAAGTGAAAATATCTCATGATTTCAATTACATGTTAAAAGGAGGATTGAATTCAAAGTGGTAGGGTATAAGAACAATACCTAAAAATTAACTGTGTTTTTGTATGTTGGAAATAAACAATCCAAAAAAAGAAATGAGCAACTCTACTTACAATAGCATCTAAGAATTAAATAGAAATAAATCTAACCAATAATGTGAGACTTGAAAACTACAAAACACTGCTGAAAGACCTTAAGTGAATAGAAAAATATCCCATGTTCATGTACTGTAAGACTTACTACTACCACCATGTCAATACTACTCAAACCAAGCTTCAGATGTCAAGCAATCCCTATCCACATTCCAAAATGGAAAAGCAGAGCCTCAAATTCATGGAATTGCGAGGTTCCAGACAACCAAAAAAAATCTTGAAAAAGAACAAAGCTATAAGGACTCCTACTGTCTGACTTTGAAAGTCCCTAAAAAGCCACAGTGGTCACAGCAGTGAGGCATGGACATATAGACCAACGGAACAGAACAGCAAGTCCAGAAACAAATCTGCACGTATATGGGTGGTTATCTTTTGATGAGGGGAAAAGGAAATGGATACTTTCAACAAATGGTGCTGGGAAAACTGGATAGCTACATGCAAAAGAATGATGTTGAATGCTTACCTTACACCATATACAAAAATTAACTTAAATGGGTCAAAGATCTGAAGAAGAGCTAACACTGTAAAATTCTTAGGAAAAAACATTGGGAAAAATATTCATGGCATTGATTTTGGCAATGGTTTCCTAGATATGACTCCCAAAACAGTAACAAAAAATAGACAACTGGATTTCATCAAGATTAAGAGCTTTTGTGTATCAAAGGACACTATTAAGAAAGCAAAAAGATAGGGGGTGGGGGAAGGGGAAAGAAATGACCCAAACATTGTATGCACATACAAATAAAATAAAAATAAAAAAAAAAGAAAGCAAAAAGATGATCTACACAATGGGAGAAAGTATTTGCAAATCTTATCTCAAAAGGAATTAACTTCCAGAATGTATAAACCTACAAACGAGAGCGAAACAACTCAATTAAAAACTGGGTAAAGGACATGAGTAGAATTTTCTCCAAGAAGATGTAAAAATGGCCAATAAGCCCATGACCACTAGTCATAAGGGAAACACAAACCAAACCACAGTGAGACATCACTTCACACCTACCAGGATGGCTATTTATAACAAGTGTTGAGAAAGGTACTGAAAAATTGCTGGTGGGAATGTAAAATGGTGCAGCTGCTGTGGGCAACAGTTACTCGCAGAATGATAGGACCCAGTATTGTACTCCTAGATATACGGAGAATATATTCAAAGGAGTTGAGAGTGGGGACTCAAACAGGTATGTGCATACCCAAAGCAACATTACACACAATAGCCATAGGGCAAACCAAGTGTTCATCAACAGAAGAATGGATAAACAAAATGTGACACATATCCTAGACTATCACTCAGCCATAAAAAGGGGTGAAATTCTGACACTTGCTACAATATGAATGGACCTTGCTATGTGAAATGCAGACACAGAAGGCCAAATATTTTATGATTCCACTTATATAAGGGCCTAGAATATGCAATTTATGGAGAAAAAAGCAGAATAAAAGTTCCTAGAGGCTGGGGAAGAGGACAAGGGACAGTTATTGCTTTGGGTATAGTTTATGTTAAGGATCATGAAAAAGGTTTTGGGGGATGGGTATACAGCTTGTGAATGTATTTAATGTCACTATAAACTTACAAGTCCTTAAAAGGTAAATATCATACATACATATGTATAATATATATATATATATGTATATAATTTAAAATGTGAAACCAGGTGTGGTGGTTCATGCTATTATCCCAGCATTGAGAAGGGTAAGGCAGGAGGATCAAGAATCTGAGGCCAGCAACACCCTCCCTGTCTTAGAGAGGGAGAGAGAGAGAGAAAGAGAGAGAGAGAGAGAGAAGGCAGGTAGACAGGCAGGCAGGCAGGCAGGCAGATAAACAGATAAAAAGTGGAGGGAAAAGGGGCAATATTCTGCATAGTGGAAAAGTCAGAATCTCATAAACGCATTTTGAATAAAGAAATCTTTAAGTGATCTTCTCTTTCTTTTAACCAAGTTCTCTATTTTCTAAGTTTTCTTTCAATTACTCTTTGTATAGAAAAAATGCGCTTTATGTTTTAATCACTTTTTAGGTTTTGATACATGTGTGGTTCACCAGTCCAAATTCTTCCTTTCTAGATAGCAAGTTTCTTCACATGTAGACCAGCATTTACAAAGGGTTTACTCAACAAGAGACAAAAGGAAAGGAAGGAGTCACTTAAAACAATCACTTGCTGCGTGGGGGTAAAAGCTGATGTATTCTCTCAAGGTAGTCAGGCCCAGTCTGGCCCAAGGCTCCAGGTGACAATCCTATCCTTTTGTTGCCAGCCCTCTGGGTACTGGTGGAGAGGAGGAAGGGCTCAAATGGGCAACTTCCTCTGACTGTCTGATAAAGTCCACAATTTGACCTTCAACCAATAAATTAAAATAGCAATAATAATTTAAAAATGCATGTGGGGATTTTCCTTAAATGCAATTAATTAAAACTGCAAGTAATTCAAACCTCAGTACCACAAAAAAAGAAAGAAAAAAAAAAAAACCTGCAAGCATTAATTTACCCTCAAAGTACCCTGAGGCCTTCCCAGAAGGCCCCGTTCATATAGTAACCAACACTGACACTATATTGGATTTCTATGCAGGAGTCCAAAAGACCTGCTCCTCCTTTTCTGACAAGTAAATAAAACGGCAGGGAGATCAAATAACTCACTAAAAAGAAGATATAATTTTTTATCTTCCTTTTTACAGTCTCATATCCACTTCCGTTGGGAATAGCAAAGTCTGAATTCTTATGCAACACTTATCTAAATGTGTCGATTTTATCGGATTGATGAATTTTGCTAACAAAAGGCAGGGCTAGGAAATCTTTTATGGCATGTTTGGCCCGTTCACGGGCTGGAACTTTAATTTAACCAACTTGAGAATTCTGGGGGAGCGTTGCAGGTGTTAGATCTGAAAAAAAAATCATAAATGGGCAGGCATATCAATCTCTATGACAGGGAAACAAAAACACTGTCTACTTGCTCACCCTCCTCGGGCAGAAGGAGGTGGAAGTAGCACGGTATTGTCTCCACTGCATAGCAAAGAGGGAGCATCCCAGTCTCCCAGTGACTGCTATTTAGTACTGATCAAATGGACTGGCCCAGCGAGGAAGAGCGAACTGACGTAACAATGAGGCTTGCAGCCCTGTGTGCTCGACAAGAACACTTCCTGAGAACCAGTCACTGCTAGGCCACCTCAACAACCACCCGCGGTCCCCACCTGTCTTCACTCGCCCACCGTGAGAAGCAGCAGGGCCACCTCCCTGCCCCTGAACGTACCCAAAGCCAACGATTACACAGGGCTTGTGGAGGCTCCTGCTGCAGACCCCAGCTCACCTCCTCCCCCCTGCCAGGCCTCTACTCAGACTACTCCCCAGAAAACCTAGCCTGCCTGCACCTAGCTTTCTCCTCCTGCCTGCTTCCTCTGTGTTCCCTGCCCAGGCCAGCCTTCCACCTGCAGCCAGTGATCGCCTGGAGGGAAACCCCACCCAGTCACCCCCTGCACAAAATTCCTAAAGGACACTCTACTTTCCACGAGGTAAAACTGTGAACTCCTTGAGATGATACAAAGGACTTCAGTCATTAAGCATTTACTAATCTTCCCTCCAGCAGCAACACTCATCTGTCTATCCACCCGATTTTACAAACCCGTGACAGAAACAGCCAGTCATCTATGAAAACTCCTTGTCCCTGGTTGGCAACCAAGCTGGTGAAAGAACATGACTCCTGGCCTCTCCTGGCCAAGACACAGGCAGAACTAAGTCTCACCCACAGCGTCCAAGAGAACCTCACAACTCTGGGCCCAGCCTTCCACACTGGGCACACACCTCGCTTCCCCTTCCTGGGGGCTGAACACACCAGTGCCTGAGCCTCACTCTGACCACAGGATAGGGCGGGCACTACAGCACAGCAGTGGAAGATAGAGACAGTCATGAAGCATAGAACAGTCTCCATGTGAACTGCTCCCTCAGGGAGAGCACCAGTTTCTTTATGCTCCTGTGTTTTGGGAATCTTTTAACAGTGCCTTAGTCTTTACCCAACTTAATGCAGTCCTTGACATGAGCAAGCACCAGGCAGGATTCCATTTTCCAGGACGGAAGGCTGCTGATGGGCGTGGCTCAAGTGGCAAGAAATGCCTGCTTAGCAATCATGAGGCAGAGTTCAAATCCCAGTGCTGCCAAAAAAAAATATCTAGACATGAATGTGTATGAAGAGATTCATGATGTGCAAAGACTGAACATGCAGGACAGATGGCTGACCAGCCTGCCTGGTCCATATGAATGACATAAAGTGCACCCAAGACCCATCTAGCATGCAAACGTCCATTACAAGACCTACTTGGTGTTCTCCAGGGTCTTCTGCATCTTCTTGGTCATTCTGTCAATTGCTGCCTGCCTCTTCCCTTCAGGTAAGAGGTCAATTTTGTTCAACACCACGACCAGTTTCTGGCAGGCGATCTGGCCAATCACGAGGCACTCCGCAGACTGTGTCTGCATCCCCTTGGTTACATCAATGACCAGCATCATCAGGTCAATGATCTGGGCTCCTGGGATAGGAGAGGACAAGATTAGGAAAGGAAGAGGTGGTGAGCCCTGCAGAAAGTTGCCCGTGCCTCAGTCCTGCAACGCACTACAGGAAATGGGCAGTGTGGATGAAATGGTGGCCTCAGCAAGTATCTGGGCCTGCCCAATCTCACCATGCCAAAGCATCACTAGAAGAGATGAGGAAATTGAGGCCCCCACCATAGAGCTAACACAGAGCAGGGCAGGGTTTAGGTGGAGTTCACCTGACTGCAAACCCATGCCTGCCTGCTGAACCAATGCTCTTATTTTCATTCCACAGAATACAGGGAGGGGTGTGAAAACAGGAGAGCCCATCCTGGTAGGCTTGGCAAATGCCCTGGTTAAGAAAAAAGAGAAAAAGTGCACAGTGCTTCTCCTCACAGTCCCTCGTGCAGGTTACATAGGGTCTGCTCACTTCTTTTGCCACTCACTCTGTTAGCAGAGTTGCTGCTCTCTGAGCAGCACCATGCTCAGTTGTATCAACGCCACATGCCTGGCTGTGAGCCTTTCCTTTGTGCAAAAGACCCCAGAACTGAGCAGCAGCAGGTCACAAACAACAGAGCAGTCAATGAAGGGAAAATGAGGTGCCAAAAGCCATGTCAGGAATACCACTGCTATCCAGTACAGGGACTATGTCCTTTTTAATGGGATTTGGAGTCATTTCAACAACAACAACAAAAAACAAAGGATGTGATTTTGAGAATGCAGGAAAATATAAGTTTTCCACCACTGAAATTAATGGTAATTACATTTTGAGTCTACAAGAATGCCCCAGAGGGGTTTTCAGGACCACATTACGCTCACTGACAAGGCAGAGGAAGCCTGTTCTCCAGTGATTCTGATGGCCCACCCCATCTACTGCTGAGGACAGAGAGAGGCAGGAGGAAGGAAGTGGGAGGAGGAGGAGGAAGGTGGAAGGAGGAAGGTGGGAGGAGGAGTACAAGGAAGAAGGAGGGGTACAAGAAAGGAGGGAGAAGAGGAGGGCAGGGAGGAAGGAGGAAGGCGGCAGCAGGAGGAGGATAGGGAGGCAGGGGGAGGGCAGGGAGAAGGAGGAAGGCAGAGAGGCAGGAGGAGCAGGGCAGGGAGGGAGGAAGGAGGCAGCAGGAAGAGGGCAAGGAGGTGAAAGGAAGGGGAATATCACCCTATACCAAGATTAACTCAAAATGGATCAAGGATCTTAATATCAGACCATAAACTCTAAAGTTGATACAGGAAAGAGTAGGAAATACTCTGGAGTTAGTAGGTATAGGTAAGAACTTTCTCAACGAAACCCTAGCAGCACAGCAACTAAGAGATAGCATAGAGAAATGGGACCTCATAAAACTAAAAAGCTTCTGTTCATCAAAAGAAATGGTCTCTAAACTGAAGAGAACACCCACAGAGTGGGAGAAAATATTTGCCAACTATACATCAGACAAAGGACTGATAACCAGAATATACAGGGAACTTAAAAAACTAAATTCTCCCAAAACTAATGAACCAATAAAGAAATGGGCACGTGAACTAAACAGAACTTTCTCAAAAGAAGAAATTCAAATGGCCAGAAAACACATGAAAAAATGCTCACCATCTCTAGCAATAAAGGAAATGCAAATTAAAACCACACTAAGATTCCACCTCACCCCTGTTAGAATAGCCATCATCAGCAACACCACCAACAACAGGTGTTGGCGAGGATGCGGGGGAAAAAGGAACCCTCTTACACTGTTGGTGGGAATGTAGACTAGTACAACCACTCTGGAAAAAAATTTGGAGGCTACTTAAAAAGGTGGACATCGATCTACCATTTGATCCAGCAATACCACTCTTGGGGATATACCCAAAAGACTGTTACTCCAGAGGCACCTGCACATCCATGTTTATTGCGGTACTATTCACAATAGCCAAGTTATGGAAACAGCCAAGATGCCCCAGCACTGACGAATGGATTAAGAAAATGTGGTATCTATGCACAATGGAATTTTATGCAGCCATGAAGAAGAACGAAATGTTATCATTCGCTGATAAATGGATGGAATTGGAGAACATCATTCTGAGTGAGGTTAGCCTGGCTCAAAAAACCAAAAATCGTATGTTCTCCCTCATATGTGGACATTAGATCAAGGGCAAACACAACAAGAGGATTGGACTATGAGCACATGATAAAAGGGAGAGCACACAAGGAAGGGGTGAGGATAGGTAAGACACCTAAAAAACTAGCTAGCATTTGTTGCCTTTAACGCAGAGAAACTAAAGCAGATACCTTAAAGCAACTGAGGCCAATAGGAAAAGGGGAACAGGTACTAGAGAAAAGGTTAGATCAAAAAGAATTAACCTAGAAGGTAACACCCATGCACAGGAAATCAATGTGAGTCAATGCCCTGTATAGCTATCCTTATCTCAACCAGCAAAAACCCTTGTTCCTTCCTATTATTGCTTATACTCTCTCTACAACAAAATTAGAAATAAGGGCAAAATAGTTTCTGCTGGGTATTGAGGGGGGAGAGGGAGGGGGCGGAGTGGGTGGTAAGGGAGGGGGCGGGGGCAGGGGGGAGAAATGAACCAAGCCTTGTATGCACATATGAATAATAAAAGAAAAATGAAAAAAAAAAAAAGGAGGAAGGGGGAGAAGGTCAGGGAGGCAGGAGGAGGGCAGGGAGAAAGACACAAGGGGAGGAAGGCAGGAAGGCAGAAGGAAGAGGGCAGGGAGATAGGAGGAGGAGGTCTTCCTCCCTCTGGGGGCACGTGAGGATGTATGCTAGGCCACCTCACTTAATCTCCATTGCCCTGGTGCAGATGACAACATGGCAGCACACACTCTAGGTCATGTGGTCAACTGGCATCAAGGGGCTCCAGGAACGAGGGCTTCTGACTCTGCTGCTGAAGAATTCTTCCCACTGTTATAAGATGTCTCTTGGTCACTAATGACCTGCCCAAGCCCCTCTATGCCCAAGGAGAAACCATGCGTGTCTCTGACTGCAGGCAGGCCTGGGTGTGCCCCAACTCTCTTCCCTCCCCAGCCTCCTCTCCCACTTTACCCCATCAGCTAAAGGCTTGAGGGAGTGCATCCTGGGGCAGGATAGTGGTGCCCAGTTCTCTCCTACAGTTGCAGAGACGGACATTGTCTTTATTATCTACGACAAACACAAGGTACTCAAAACAGACCTGGCTTTTTACAGACTTGATCTTATAGAACCGCATTCTCTTAGATCTGTGGAGTAACAACTCACTCTGGAAGCCAGCTGTGGTCAGCTGGACCCTAGCAACTACTTTGCCTCAGACTGGCCTTTACAATCCATCCTCCAAACAGTCTTCCCAAAGGAACATGCTAAAAACACCTAACTGATTCATACTGTGGTGTGGTGTCTGTTTAAATTGGTTTAAACCAAACTTAAAGTAGCACGAGACCAATTTGGAAACAGGTATCAATATGCACCCAGCCAATCTTACACACATGTGAAATGTTCTTATAGCAGGATTGTTGTTGCTAATGTTGGAAACCATGTAAATGTCCATTAGTAGGGGACAGGTTAAAACTAAATAGTGTTATACCATGTAACAAAATGTTCTACAGCCATTAAAAAGAATGAAAGAGCCTTTTATTACTACTATGAATGACCTCCAAGATAGAGTGAGAAAAGCAAGAGGCATAACCACGCGTAGAGTGTATTTTGTGTCAAAGTGGGAGTCTGTGTGTGACTGCGTGTATGTTGTGGTTGAATAGGTATTTGCTTCTCCATGCATAAATATCTTTGAGAGGATGCAAAAAAACCTGATAGCTTGGTAGTCTGTTGGAAGACAGGGTGAGAAGGAAATTCCTTAGTGCATGTTCTGTTCCTTTTCATTTCAAAGAGGAGATGTAAAACCCATTCAGAAATAAAGTCATATTTTAAGTACATAAATAAGTAACAATTACTGAGCCATAAGGAAGACTGACATCGTTTGGTTTGAAGGTAAATGGATGCAATTGGAGGACATCATGCTAAGTGAAGTAAGCCAGGTTCAGAAAGACAAAGTCTGCACGTTTTCTCTCAGATCCAAACATACATACAAAAATAAACATTATTTTATACAAATTTCTAGGTAGAACATGTTTGTAACAGTGGAACTACTCGATGGAACTCAAGAAAGGAGGGAAAGGAAAAGAGGATGATATCTCGTCAACAATTTCATAAAACATAACATCTGTGAAGGTAGAGGATATAAGGCTTTGTACTGAAAGCTGTTGGAAAGTGGGGGTAGGAGGGAAGGGTCAAGGGAGAATGATGAACAGCCATAGTAAAGTATACTCCCAGTGGGGATACATTGAGAAACCCCCTTGAGCCTTGACTTAGATACTAATCATGAAAGACGGGACTATAAAATTGGTAGTGTGGAAGCGGGTACTTGTGGGAGGGGAGAGGGTAAATGAAGGAGATTAAGTGAGGGAATATGGTTGATGGACCTCATTTACCTATATGAACTAGAACAATGAAATCTCTTGCAAATGCTTTAAGTGAGGCGGGGAGGGAGTTGAGGGGGAGAGATGGTGGAGACGATCTAACCAATGTACAATATAAGCCTATTCGTAACTTTCACAATGAAGCCCCTCTGAACAATGATTATATCCTAATAAAATGTTTTAATAAAAAACAAACAGACTGCTCATGTGCTTTCGTGTTAAGAGCCATAAGTGTTCTCTGAATAAATGAACTCCCCACTGTACCTTCAGGGACTGCCCCTTTCAAGTGGCAGGTGCTTCACACACATTCTGTGCCATGTGCTGTACCACAGGCTGTGTGATGCCTGCACAAGCCCTTTCCTGGCTCCTCACCTTGCTCATGACCCCATGATGCCCCCACTTGCCTCACACAAGGTGAGTCTGGGCCCTTTCCACCCAGAAACCCAACCACCTCAGGGTTCCTGCTGACCACAGCAAACCTGGGGCTTCCCATGGGGCTATGGGGCTGGCTCTGCAGTAGGAGGGGCTGAAGCCTGCAAGTAAGCAGGTGAGGAGGACCACCATGGGGCTCTAACCTGTGTACCAGTCTCTGCACAGACTGGAGCCACCTTCAGAGCAGGACAGCCCCCGCACTCGACCCAGGGGACCTCTGGCTCTGGTAGACAAAGTGGTCGCAAGAAAGACAAGGTTACTCTATCTCAAGGGTAATTCCAACTCTCCAGGTTCCCTCCAGAACCCAAATCCCACCTCCTACTGCACAGACGAGAAAATCAAGGCTTTGGAGAGGCTGGACAAATGCCCATAGTTGTACAACAAACAGCTGTCAGAAAAGAGCTCTGAGCTCAGGGCCCATGCTCTTAACCACTGTATCACAAAGCCTGTATGCACAGCACAAGACCCAGCCTGGACTAAACTGACTCCCTCCCCCTCCACTTTGTTTACCAGGAGTCCAATTTATCACTGGTATACACCACTGTTCAAGAGTGCAACCTGTGCACTTCATATGTCTACCCTCCCACTTATTGGGATCCTGGGGGTGGCAAATGAAATGGACTGGCAGACTCGCTCAGGAGTCAGTCAGAATTCCATCTCAGCCTTATCCAACACGTATAAGCAGCCTTTGTTCCAGCAAGCACACAGCTCTGCTCCGAGCTTAGTGGACACTCTGCAGCCAGCCAGAGCCAAGGACTTCTAAGAGACCAGAGGTCAGGACGATTTAACTGCTGCCTTGAGAACCAGGGCACTGCTGGAAACTAAGGTCAGCGTCAGGCAACCGCCCGCTGCCCAGCAGCAGCTCTCAGTTCCTCCTGTTTCTTCATCAAACTTTGATCAGGCAACAGGAAGTGACACAATTGGCCCGTCTTGTCTCTTTCAAAATCCCTAGTATTTCCACAGAATGAATCAAACAGTGTCCTGCCCCATTCCCATGAACCCCGTGTAGGAAATCACTGTAGACCAGAAGGACAGAGTGAGTGAGTGGGTGGGAAACACAAGACAAATATTCAGGCTGACAAATGACCTCTATATTTCCCAGTCTATCAGGACTTTCCATCTAGTTGTTGACTACAGAAGCTTTGAAAGGTCTGTAGAGCAATTATAACAGGGTTAAAGTTTCTCAGCACTTTTAAAAATGACAATTTCCAATTCTGTACATTATATGTCTTAATCATTTCAAAAATAAAAATAATGAAAAAGTTACAGAGGCTATCACCTAACAAAGTCTAAGATGTAATTTTCCTTCTGAGACTGACAGAAAAAATATGTTCAGACAAAAACATTTCAGCTGGAGAAAATGACATAAAACTTAAACATATTTTAGAAACAACAGGCATTCTAAGGGGAAATAATATTCCATTTAAAACAAAAATTTTGTTTTTAACTGATGACTTTTTAAACACTCAGTGAACAATGTAAAACTGTAGTGACAGGCCTGAGGTTGTAGCTCAGTGGTAGACTGCTTGCCTAGCATGTGCAACACTGTGGGTTCAAACCCTTGCACTGACAAAAACGTCCCTGGCATTGTGAACAAACACACACACACACACACACACACACACACTTCACACACACACTTCACACACACACACACACACTTCACACACACACACACACACACACACACACACACACTTCCGCCAGGGACTGGTGGCTCATGTCTGTAATCCTAGCTACTTAGAAGACTGAGTTCAGAAGGATTACCATTTGAGGCCAGTCTGGACAAACAGTTCACAAGGCCCAATTTCCAAAATAACTAGAACAAAATGGGCTGCAGGTGTGGCTCAAGTGGTAGAGCACCTGCTTTGCAAGTGGGAAGCCCTGAGTTCAAACCCTAGTTCCACCAAAAAACTGCAGTGGCAATTGACATCCTATTACTATTATGACTACTTGTCAACTATGTCTCAGCTACTTCATATTATGAAACAAAGACCCTGCTTATATCACTGGGCTGCAGTCAAAATCAAATGAAGTGCAGACATACAGGACTCTGAACGGTACCCAGACAGGTGAAGTCCTCAGGACATTAACTGCTGCCATTGTTTCTACCTCTACTGGAGATACTGTGCCAAGCACCATGGAGGTCTGAGTCTTTATCTCATTTTAGCTGCATGCAGGTATTGCACTGTGACACTCAGATCACTGATTGTGAGAGGGCAAGGTTTACAGAGGAAGCAACCAAGTCAGGGTCAAGGAGCAGGACTCAAGGAGGTTTGGGTTCAGTCCACTCACTTTTCCACCATGACTACCTACATATCTGACCAACAAGGTCCAGGTACAGAACCAAACAATGACTCTGTCCATGGTGGAGGTAAACATGTGAGCCTGTGGATCTCTAGGGCAGCAGAGGCTGGGTACAGAGGCCCCACAGAGAGGGCAGCTCCTTGGAGCCCAAGATGGGAGGAGGTGCTGGCAGCCTCACCAGCACGTGGGTCATCATTATTGCTGCCATTTTGATTCATTATTTAATCTTAATGTACTGCCTGTTTCCCATTTTGTGGGAAAAAAGACTAAGGCTCAGACAGGTTAAACAACCCAGTCAGGGATGAGAACCACGGATTGGTCAGACTCCAATACAGGTTGCCATGGTCCCTGCCCAATTCTCAGGGGCGGAGGGGGGGAGGGGAAAGGGGGGCTGGGAGAGATGCAAGACCTCTGTTATGTTGTAGCTATCTCACTCCACTAAGGAGAATCCACTAAGTGTGTAATAATTTGTGTGCAGTTTTCCTGAAGCTGGGCAAGCCAAAGTCTCTCTCTCTCAAATTCACACTGGTACCAGGAGGACATAGGTCTATGGGCCCTCGAGGATTCCGAGGGACACAAGTGCACACAAGGCCTGTACTGGAAAGAATGCTAACAATACCTCCCAGCCCCAGCCAACATTCTGGAGCCCTGTGTCTACTATGGTCAGTAAGTCCTTGTGAAATAGCCTGCAGAGGTGGCTCCTGCACACAAACACCTGCCCCATCACCTGACCAAGGCAGAAGAGGACATCTCCCCCAGGTCAACTAGGCCCCAACTAGGCAACGGCAAAACTTTATGTCCCTGCTCTCTAGGTAGAAGCTGTGCCACACCAGGTGGCCCAGAAGCAGTGCCAAGTGTCCAAGACCTGCAAGCACAATGTGGGAGTGGAGCAGGTCCAGGTCCAGGAGGATCAGTGTGTCACGTGACTAACAAGAACCCCACAAGTAGTAGCCACTGTGGAACACAATCTAGACTGGAGCTGAGCCCTGGACTCAGGTCACTGGCTTCAAAATGACAACTCAAAAGATGTGCCAGGTTCTGGAATAGGCATTGTTCAGCTGGTACAGTGGCTGTGAGGGACAAATGCAAGCCAACACTGACAGTTCAAGAAGCACCATAAAAATCTTTCCCAATTAGTGGATGTGGTAAGAAGGGCCTGTACCAACATGGCCCAGCAGCTGCTGTCCCCAAGAACAGCTTGCCCTGGTCCCCACAGCTTCCAATCTCCTCCTACTCCAGTACTGCCAGTGCTGGCTCCTCACAGGCACTTCAACTTGCGACCTCTGCATTAGCTCTGATCCTTACCACCCCGCCAAGAGGAGGAGACTCCCTCATTTTCCAGAAGATAAACTTGAAGCCTGGCTTGCATAATAGTAAGCAGCCGAAGCAGGACTAAGAACCAGGACTATCTGACTTCAAAAATGTCTGCTCTTCCTATTGCCAGCTGCTGTTGGCTGGAGTCCTGCATTCCTGAGTCCTCTGGGAACCCTTACGGCATCCTGTAGAGCAGGTGGGTAAGGCCCTGCAGGTGGCAGAGGAAGGAGAGCAGACCTTGTGCAAAGGCAGCCTGCCAGTACCCTCTAGGACACACGTGCCACCTGAGGCCGTCCTGCAGAAGGGAGCAAAAGGAGACATTCATCACCACCCCAGGCCCTGCAGGAGAACAATGAGAGCTGTGTCAGCAGTGGGAGAACAGGAGAAACAACAAAGAGAGGCCATGTAAGAGATCAAGGGAAAAAATAAACAGTCGTGGACAAGACAGCAGATAAATAGAGGTGCTGGATCCCTGCCAAAAGGAGGAAAAGCCAAAAAACAATAAATGCTGGAGAGTCACTGCAAAGAACCACAGAGCTGAAAGGGGAGCAATGCGGGATACAGACATTTGCTAGTTGCGAAATCGTGGGTAAGTTGCTTTCCTTCTGAGTCTCATGGTCCTCATCTGTACATGGGGACAGCCACACAACTGTGACACAGGGATAACAGGGTAGCCATCTAGATAAAAATAAGGTTGGATCTCTAGTTTACACCAAAGTAAATTCCAACTGGATCAGTTTCAAATATGACCTCACAAAAAAGTATTAGAAGAAAAGGTGTGAGAAAATGTATGTAAGTAAAAACAAAGCCCCAAAACAAAAAGAAAACTGACAAACTCAACAACATAAAAGTCAAACAATTCTGCATGGAAAAAAATAAGACAAAATACAAAGACTAGGGAGAAACACTTAAAGTGTACACTACACACAGAGGACTACTTTCCTTAATAGATAGCTCAAATCAAATATATTCAAGTTGGTAATAAAAAGGGCAACAACTCAATTGAAAACTGTAGACAGTATCAACAGCTAGCAGCACCCTTACTGAGCACTCACCAAGCCAGGCCCAGGGAGAGTGCTTGCCCCAAGCCCCTGAGCGGTCAGAGACAACAATCCCTGTAAGATCTAGTGAGATAATGCAAAAAGCAAACACAACACACAAATGAGCTTCGCAGAGGGCCAGGGATAAATGAAGCAACGGAGGCAGGCAGCTGGGATCTGAAGCAGGAGGCATCTGAGCAAAGACTCAAGAGGTAGGCCCGGGGTGCAGGTCTGAGGAAGAAGGAGGAGGTGAAGTCAGAGAGGTAATCAATGGAGCAAAGAAACGTGAACAGCTCACGTTTGCACTAAGACATCTCGCAGAAACCAGAAAAACACAAATGAAAACCACCCAAGTCCTGTTCTTCACCTACCAGACTAACAAAATAATACCAATCACAATAAAGGACCTAATGTAAAATTAGGTGCTGGCACTGACGTGCACACAGCTGACTCGCTGCCCATTCACAGAGGAAACTCCACTATGGTACAGCCTAAAACAGACATCACAAAGCTCCTTAAACACAAAGTTGCTCTGCTCACTGAGCAGAACTCTACAGAGACTGAACCCAAAAATGTAAGCACGCAGCACATCCAGCTAAAACGTTTTATTTTTTTTAAAGGAAACACAATAAAAATACTATTATTAAATTCTAGCCAGACACCATTATTGCCACAGGCACTGAGCCTACCAGTGCTAAGAGAAGTGCTAAGCCCTCCTGCACCAACCAGAGACCTCCCTGCCCTATGAGAGGGGTGCAAGAGCCCTGAGAGAGAATGCCACACCTGCGTGCACAGTCATCACTCACCCTAGGTGACACTCCTGGAGTGGCTGCCTCTGATTCACCATGAAGGGCAGGCAGTAGAGAGGCAGAGGCAGATGGCTGGCCATGTCTCTCTATTCTGCTGAAGCCTGGTTCTTCCTCAAGACCAGTGAAAAGCTGGGGTCAGGCCTGCTGGAGTGGCTCCTGAATGCAGTACCAAAACCAGACAAAGGCATTTAAAAATGGCCAAAAAGATCACCTCGGCTGAGGGTTATGCAGGAGTTCTCCACACTAGCCTTCTAACTTTTCTGCAAGTTTGAACTTGCTTAAAAATGGGAGACAGAGAAAGAGAAGGAAAGAGAGAGACTGACAGAAAGACGGAGTGAGGCAGAGAGGGATGACGATAGGTCAGAAAGTAGAGGAACATTTACTGAGTACCTAAGGATGCACCAGGCATGTTATTCTAATCTCCACTGCAGTCCGAGGCTTGGACACATCACAAGCAACTCTCCCACAGTCACACGGCTAAGCAAGCTGAGGGCCACATTTGAACCTAGACCATGTGTTGGCAGAGAGCCTGTTCTGCTCCTCAAAGCAATGGTCGCTCCCCCACCCCCAGAATATGTGAGCCTGCGTGCCCACAGAGAGGTCAGGGGACAAGAAATTATGTATGTAGCTGCTCACATAATTTTTCCTTTTTCCTCCGGATAAGGAAATATGAAGGGAAGTAGTCCTCACCAGAAGGCATGGAGGAGTCCAGATTACAGAATTTCCTGTGTGGACGGATAACTTGGGACATGATTAAAAAGGTTTTCCAACAGATGGTCCTGCTTTAGGGAGGAGCCTGAATTAAACGAAGCTTTCCATTCACATACCACCTTTGTGATTCCTACCGTATCCATGGACACTATATTTACTATTACCTGCATATATATGTGTTTAAAATGAGTCTCTGGTTGGGGGCAGGGCAAAGGGTTAGGACAGTCTCACTGAGTAGCCAGGCTGGCCTCAAACTCTCAATCCTCCTACCTCAGCCTCCAGAGGGCTGAGATTACAGGCATTCACCATATGCTTAGAGGGTTTTTTGGCTTTTGTGTGTTGTGGTGGGGGGGGTATGGTTTGAGATGGGGGTCTCCCCTGTACTGCCTAGGCTAGCCTCCAGCTTCTCGGCTCAAGCGATTCTCCTACCTTGGCCTCCTGCGTAGCTGGGATCACAAGTACATGCCACAGTGCCCAGCTAGAATCATTGTTTTTAACTTAAATGTGTTTATGTTAAAAAAGAACTTTACATGACAATAAATGCAGCACCGTTAAGTGTAAATTAACTGTAAGGATAAATAAAGCAAAACTTAAAACAAGATTAAATGTTGGATGCTAAGTGGAAAGTGTGATTTGCTGGAACACAGAGCCTGCAGCTGCTTTCTGCTAAACAAGGGTCAGAGAAGGAGCAGGAGAGAGATGCTGATATCCCACCTAGGGACAGGATGAAATATGGAGCCAGGGGACCAACCACAAGCCAGGCATCACCTGGTATCATCCTTATCACTGGCACCAAGGGGCCTGGACATAGGATTCTCTTTTTTTTTTTTTCAGTACTGGGGCTTGAATTCAGGGCCTACACCTTGAGCCACTCCACCAGCCCTTTTTGTTAGGTATTTTCGAGGTAGGGTCTCCCAAACTACCTGCCCAAGGCTGGCTTTCAACCGCGATCCTCCTGATCTCTGCCTCCTGAGTAGCTAGGATTATAGGCATGAGCTACCAGCGCCTGGCTAGGATTCTCTGAGAGAGGCACATCATTCTCTCTCAGGAGTCCTGGGGGCATAGCCAATGTCTTCACATACAGTGGAATCTTCCAAACTTGGCCAGGATTTGGGGTGACGTCCATGAATGCCTTCTATCCCAATGGGAGCAGACATGCACAGCTTGGTGCACAGGGCATGGCTCCTGACCTAACCAAGGAGCCTAGCCTTTTTGCTTCCTTAAGCTACTGTGACACAGTCTATCTGGGGTAATCTTTTCAGCTGACTTTGCACAACAGTACAACTCCTGTTCAAGAGCAGTGAAAAGGAGCAGAAAATGGAATTTGAAATGTAGAAATAAAATAATTGTGGGCCACGAGCTATAATTTGATTTCATGCTTTACAAGGAAATGAAAGAAGGCTTCCTCAAAATGTATGGTTTCTGCTTCCCTCTTCACCTCCCCCCTTTAACCATTTTAGGATTTCCTCTAGCACCGAAGAGAAAATAGGATTGTGGAAAATGTTCAGTTCTCAAGTGTCACTACCACTCAGGGCAAGCTCGATTTTAATGTGAACTTCCCATTCTGGGTAAGAGGAAATTCTTCAATTAATAAACCGGGTGTGCGGAGGCCAGTCTTTAAGGTTTAATCAATTTCATCTGTACTTAGGATAAAAAGACTGACTATTCTACATTTTTTTTCTCGTTTTCCTTCTTTAAAAAAATAATAAAATGAATGTTTTATTTTAAATTCTTTGAGGTTCATATCTCCTGTTTCAGGAAATATTGTCTATTCATGCAGTGAGTATGAAAACTCCCCCCGCCACACTTTTTTTACTTTTGCTAAGAGTCTTTACTCAACAATAACTAAATTATTCTCTGCCCTCATATACTATAGCAGCTTGGGAAATGACACGAATTATACAGGATTTTGGCAGGCACCTTGAGGGGCTGGGGGAGGAAGGGAGACAGAGCTGAATCACCAAATATGGATGAAGAGCTTCTCCCAAACATGGGAATGTGAACTAGGAACAAAACCCAGCTAGGACCACCTGAGCAAACTGCACAACCAGTGATGTTTGAGAGCCAAGTACAAGCTCACCTGAGAGAGGCCCTGCCCGGGCATCTGTGGCTCAGCCAAGGATGGGCACAGGAGGGCACACTGCATCTCAGGACTGTCAGGGAACTCTCCTGGTTCTACTGGACAACACTCAGCCCTGGTGAGCAACCAGACCAAGAGGACTTGACAGGGAACAAAGACTTCCTGAACCTTTTGTCCCACTGCCACTGGCCACTCTCTGACCCTGGAGCAGGGTCATGGTCAGTCCCCATGGTGGAGAGCCGACTCCAGTCTGAATCCCAGTCCACTTACCAGCTGTGTAACCTAGTCTCTCAGGGGCTGTTTATTCATTCACAAAGATGAGGTTAAGCCACTCCTAAACTTACAGTCCTGTGATACACCAGCACAGAGCTCGGAACAAGGAAGACACCTACCTGATCCCTAGGAAAATCAGGACAGAGCTATGGGACCTGTGCAGTTCAATGTCATCTCAGGTCTTCCTACTACTGCTATTCAAGGTGCCCTAGGAAAATGCTACCATTTTTTTCTATGTTATATAGGCTGGTGGAAAACTCCCACCTCAGCCACCTGAGTAGGTGGAACCTATAGATGTATACCACTGCACCCGGCTTATTTTTTTTAAGTCAGTATTTTTTACAAACACTGTAACTCTAGGGGTCCTAGTCTTGTAGTTTCTATTGTGAAAATGAGCAAGTAAACTTCATAGTTTGTAACAACTGGTTACCAATTATCAAGGCAACACCAGATTCAGGTATGAGAAATCTAGTGCTCAGCAGTCAAGAATAGCTCAGCACCCACAAAGTGCTCACTAAGTGAGCGGAGGAGGGCATGAGGAAAGGAGCTAGAAAATGGGGGCAAGGAATCAACCTAGCTCTGCTTGATTGGAGGCCCATTCTGCTCTGCCACGTGGCCTCCTAAAAGGCCAGAAAAGAGGACTTCTCTTGAACACAATCCTCTGTGGTCCCAAGGGACACTGGAGAAGCCTCTTCTAAAGCCTTTTCAGGGCTCTCCTGGGCTGGGCAGGCCACCATGGGAGCAGGAACAGAGTGTGGGAGGAGGGAGGCTGGCTTTGCACAGAGCAATCTGGACCACACTCAAGTTCCCTTACCTGCATGCCAAGTGAGACTGTCCAAGGCCTTGACCTCCCTGTGCCACAGCTGACAGGGCACTATAAAGCTCACAGCTATGCCTGCAAGCCTCACAGAGGGGCTGGAACACATTACCATGTTCTTGGACCTGAGTTCCCATTCTCCTTGATAAATTCTAGCATCCATCAAAGGCCTGTTCTGAAACAGTGGAAATATGGAGTAGTGGTCCCAAATATAAAAGTTTCCAGGGCCAGTAAGCATCACTCATGTGGTGTGGGCAAGCCATGAGTCCAAGTATAAGACGACAGGAAACGAAAACTCCTCGGAAACTCCTGAGTCCCACTGGGAGAACGGTCTCTTCTCAGCTCCAGTCCACCATGGACAGCCAGGAATGTAGACCTGGAGTTGCCAGATCTTCCAATTTTTCAAGAGAAGCCAAAAATCTGGACTATTATGTGAAATTTGCCAAAATTTAAATGTTGGCAACCAACTCAAAAATGTTTAAACTGTATGCCCCAAACAAAACATGTCCACAGGCCAAGACTGGCTGTAGCTCGCTGGTGTAATATCTCTGGAGTGCATTTCCTCTAGAAAGGAAAGTTGGAAGCAGCAGAATAAACACCCAGCCTCGCTAGCCCTTTCCTATTTGAGTCAGAAGCACGCTCAGCGATCAGCCTGCTAAGCCTAAGCCAGGAGTTAGGCAGATTCACCAGCTCAACCACTCTTGTTCTAGCGAGACACTTCTAGTCCTTGATGGGGGCAAAACAATGGATGCCAGGTCCTGGAGGTCCGGGGCAGTGGGCTCTCTGGTGTCTCAAGATGACCACAGGCTTGAGTATCACTCAAACTGCAGCTCAGACCTTGGATCCTCCAGCTGGGCCACCAGAGGCGAGCACTTTCCCTCCCTGGCCTGGGTTTCAACCAGGCTGACAGAGAGGTAGTGCCAGGCACCTCAGAGTCACTCTCCACATGCCGTACTCAGACCTAGGCCTCACCTAGCACAACACCACAGGGTGAAGATAAGAATGGTCAGAACAACACCCACTTCACTAGACAGTTAGAGAACAGCCATGTTAATGCACGCAAAAGCAACACACAACATCCAATGTGTTATTTTCTCTGGTGGGATTTTTCCTACAATCTCAATATAATCCCAGCGGTAGAAAAGTCCAAGAATAACCTAAGAAAATGAGAGAAGGAAGTGGGAAAGTTCGTATACGCTGGAATTCTCTCTGCACAAAAGTCACCCTCTCACAAGAACAAGCATCATCTCCTTTCTAACATTGAATGCAGGCTTGCTGAGCCAGGCACTATTCTGTGTGCTTTGATGTACTGGCTTATTTAATTCATTCCTACGATGGAGGTACTATCAACACCCCTCTTTTGCAGATGACCACATCAAGGCAGAGGGAAGTTAAGCCACTTGCCAAGGTCAAAGAGCTAGTAGGCAGTGGCAACAGGACTGGACCCCAGGCAACCTATGTCACTCTCTGTAGAGAAGAGAGTGAGTTCAGGTTACAGGTCGGTAAAACAGAGCTTCCCCCTCTCTATCCAAGGAACAAAGGGAAAGGCATTGGGGATAAGCCCAGCTACACCACAACCTCCCAGCCAGACACCCAGCATCCATCTCCTTACATGTCAAGCTCCATCCCAGGTCGGCTCCTCACTCAGCATGCTTGCCACCACCTCAGGGCCTTTGTGCATGCTCTGAGTCTGAGATACACTTCCCATCCTGCCCCTTCTCCTGGCACCATGGCCTGTACCTTTCAGCTCACATGTAGCCTCCTGTTCTCCACGTTTGCTGGCCCCACAGCCCCCAATACACCCTGAACAGCAACTGTTCTGTGCCTCCTGGTTCTCCTGCAGCCTCACCACTGGAACAGGGACCTGGGCTGCCTTTTCCCACCAAATCCCTTGTACCCAACAGCACACAGCAGAGTCTCAACACCTATTTATGAAGTGAATGAAAAGAACTGAGAGAACCAGGCCTGTGGAATTCCAGTCACGTGTTGCTCAATGTCTGGGATAATTTCTGAGAGACGGGTGTGTCACGAGAACATCATAGAGTGCACTTCCACAAACCCAGACTGTACAGCTCCTGACACAGAGGCTACATTCCAACAATTCTGTTTACGTGGTGTCAGTGAGACACTTAGAACATACCTTCCATTAGCATTAACTGAGCTTCTCTTTTCCTTGATGACATCAATAGAAAGGTGTGTGTCTGTGCAGAAACAGAAGCGGGGACAGCTGAGCCACTGAGATGGCTGAGCTGAGGACAGGGCCATATGCCCTGAAGATCAGGAGGCCTGGGGCCTGCAGAGAGAGGGCCCAGGGACCACCAGGGGCTGTGACTCCTGGCAAACCAGAATGGAGGGTGGATAGGTCCTCACATGTCCACTTGACAGATGATGAAGGTTTGACTCAGACCCACATAGGGCCACACTGCTGGCCTGGGCCCAGCCTTAGCACTCCTGTCCCATAGAAGCAGGGCTCACCTCACAAGGCATCCAGGCAGTGCCATTCCACTGCCTCTCACACTGGTGCCAGAAGCAACCCTGTCATGTGCCTTCAGGTCCCAGGCAGAGAGCGTCCCCCTCAGCACAGAAGACGAGGTAGTATGTTCTTGACTTATTCCCAAGCTGAAATACAGAAGTCCATGGCCAGGGCTCTGACTCAGGCCCATCACAAGCTCTGGGAGGGATGCATCCTAAGGGCACAGGGTCACAGAGCTAGCCAGAGACTGGCGAGCAGGAGGCAAAAATAAAAAGAAGAGAGGAGGAAGGAAGGACAGGATAGGGAAAGAGAAGAGGAGGAGGAGGAGGAAACGGAGGAGAAGGAGGAAACGGAGGAGAAGGAGGAAAGGGGGCACTGGATCTACTATAAAAAGTAAGTAAAATCAGCAGAATTCCTTCATGAAAAGGGTGGAATTAGCATATAGCCTCAGCTGCCAAGTGAGGCCATTGAAGCAAGCAATGTAAATGAGTTCAAGATACAATTAGACATTTTTCTGGACAGAGACAGAGGACTGAAGAAGGCGCAGCAGGTCACATTTCAGAAGGAGCAGAAGGAACACATTTCACTGTGCAGAGCCTGCAGAGTCCGCCATGGGCTGAGCGCCCAGACCAAGCAACCAGGGGGGATGGGGTGCAATCAGATATGTGCCAGGACAGAGGTCCCCTGGCAGGCAGGACAGCATGATGTCTCTCCCACTATCATCACCTGGCACCTGCAAGCCAACTACCCAGGCACCACCTGGCATCAGACACTGAGCTAAGAGGGTGGTCCTGTCCTACTCTGCACATCTATAGGGCTATCCCTTGGGCAAGGTCCCGGGCTTCCGAACAATCCAACGCAGCCCTGCTCTCCAGGAGCCCACGGTCTGCTGGGACAAAGGGACATACCACACACACGCACGCACACACACACGCACATACACATCAACACAGTGAAGTCCACAACAGTACAACAAAAAGATTCTGCTAAGCAAGCACAGAAGAGGGAATTTAGCAACTGGAGGGCAGAAGGAGGCCAGAACGCCAGGGGAAAAGGCCATTCTGGGCTGAAGACGCAGCAGGAGGCCACAGAAGCCTAGGCTGCCAGCACTGCATGGAGGGTACTGAGCATGCAGGATCTTTGTTAAAAAGGACGGAATGACCAGAGGCGCCAACTGCTGGCCCATGGACCAGATATGACTCAACAGCAACAACTCAGGACAGCTGTTCCCAATCTTCCTGAGAGCAGAGCATATGTGGCCCACCCAAGGAACAGAAAATGCTGGTCCTTGTGAGGGACACAATTTATTAGGCCCCTCTAACCCAATTGGTTCTGATGTCCTCCTTCACGTTGCTGACTGCTTGGGCTGTCTAGCTTCATTGAGCTCCTGGGCCTCTCCCTAAAACACTCATTTCCTTCAAGGTAAAATAAATGTTTACTCCCAGTCACTCCAGAGACCACAGACATTTCCTTTGTGTTTTCAGCACATTCCCATGGACCGAGATCCTGCCTGGAGCCTCAGCAGGTCTCCAGTCTCCCACAAAGCCCAAGAGTCAGAACAATATGCCAATTTCTTGTATCCATGAGTCACTTCTCACAATTTGAAACTAGAAATAACCGGTAACACTGTGAGAAAAAAAATGGGCACCTCCCACTCTGTGCCCAAAATGCCCTTATCTGTAAAAAGGTGCCATCCCGTCACACAGACCACATGAAGAATGACTACAGCATATAGGGCCAGAGCCTAGGGTCCTTCCCTTCTCTCCAAATCCTGCTGGTGCTCATACCTACTGTCCCCTTAGGCTCTAGAGCAGGGCAGCTGGAGACCCAGCCTCCCAGACCAGGATGAGGAAAGGAATGAGGAAGAAGTCTAGGGCTGGGTGGTGACATTCACTCTTGGTACTCTGTAATTCTCCATGGCAGAGAGAAATGACATTAAGCTCACATTTATAAACCACACACCAGGCACTGCGCTAAGGAGGCCCACACCTGCATGCACGTCATCTCCACAGCAACCTGCCAGGGAAGCGCCGTGGAAACTCAGCTAGAGAGCCCCAAACACACAGCAAGTGCATGACCAAGCCATGATCCCAGGGGTCATTGTCCTCAATAGCCCTTCAGAGCTACCTACAGCAGTGCACCATGATTTTAGGGGGTGCTGCCCTTACCCCTGCCCCTGTCCTAGAAGAAGCTCCTTGAGAAAACTACAGTGGCCAGACTGGGACAGAACTGCCTCAATGTAGGCACCCAGGGCTGGCTCCTAGAGAAAACCTGCTCTGTGCTGACTGGTGCTCTTCATTCACCTAGCCCAAGCAGCCAGGCCTAGTCATTAAACACAAACCTCACCAAGCAGGCAATGGATTCAAATCCCACTCCAATAAATAATAATAGTAGTAATTGTCTATTAAAACACTGATGTTTTCCAACCCGAGGAAACCAGTTTACCTCTCTGAGCCTTGAGTTCCAAAGACCTGAGGATATGTATGTTTTTTATGTCTTTTTGTGGGTGGACCAGATTTGAAGAACACTTTTCAAAATTCTGAATATAAATGGAGTATCAGGAACAAGGAATTACTGTTAATATTAGTAGTTGCAATAATGCCATCACCTTGGTGAAGAAAATGTCTACATTTTTTAGAGCTATATACGTTAAGTATTCAAGGGTACAATAACTTGAGATGTCATGAATTTGTTTTGAAATGCTGCAGCAAAAAGAAGTAAGAGGAGAGGGAAGGGGAAGGGATGGGAAGCTGGGGAGGAAACAGATAAAGACAGCATGTAGAATCAGTGAACTCCGCAGTATAGCACTGGGGTTTGAACTCAGGGCCTTGCACTTACTAGGCAGGTGTTCTACCACTTGAGTCATGCCTTCAGATCTGTTTTGCTTTAGCTATTTTTAAAACAGGGTCTCACTTTTTTTTTTTTTTTTTTTTTTTTTATATCTGGGTCAGCCTGGACCTCTTCCTAATGATGCTTCTTGAGGAGCTGGGACAACAGGAGCATGCTACCACACCTGGCTTTTATTGGTTGAGGTAGAATTTCTTGAGCTCTTATTGGTTGAGGTAGAATTTCTTGAGCTCTTATTGGTTGAGGTAGAATTTCTTGAGCTCTTATTGGTTGAGGTAGAATTTCTTGAGCTTTTATTGGTTGAGGTAGAATTTCTTGAGCTTTTTGCCCAGGCTGACCCAGAACCACAATCTTCTTGATCTCCGCTTCCTCAGCAGCTAAGATTACAGGCATGAGCATCACACCTGGTCTTTAATTCAATTTTGACATTAACTACCAGAAATTAAGGGTCACTTCTAACACCAGCCAAAGTTCAGGGGACCCCAGGTCACCCACACTTCTGACCAGTTAGAAACCCAAAGGGTTTCTATGACCTCCTCAGGTTAGAGAATTCACTAGAACAACTCACTAAAATCATCATAGTAAGATACAATCGTATTATAAAGACACAAATCAGGACCAAGTAAATGAGGAGACACATGGGGCAAGGCCTGGGAGGCTCCTGGGTGCAGAGACCCAAGCCGTCTCCCTGTGGAATGAGCACATCACCGCCTGGGCACATCAGTGAGTTCAGCAGTCAGGCTCTCCAAGCCTCCGTATCTGGAGTTTTTACTGTGGCTTCATTACCTAGGTACGATTGAATGGATTACTAGCCACGAGCCTGAGGTCAATCTCAAGTCCCCCTGTGCTCTCCAGAGGTCACAAGGTCAGGCTGGTAGCATGTGACCCAAAATGCCAAACCTCTAATGATATCACAGGCCTTTCAAGCATGAGTCACCTCAGAATAAACCCACGTATGGTCAAAGGGCCCATCATGAACAACAGATACACTCCTGTTACTTGGGAAATTACACAGATTTTAGAAGCTCCTTCTGAGGAACCCAGAGCATGGGCCAAATTCTTTACTGTACAATAATCAGGTCAAAAAATGTTCATATATTCTTGTTCTTTCCTTCCCTCAAATATGTTCTCAGCCAACAATCAAGCCATCTCATTTCCATTTCCAACAATCTCATGTCATCTTATTTCTTCTCTAAAGTATAATCTAAAATGCAAACAAACACCCCTCACACTGTTGACAGGACCGTGGTATCATACACAGTGCATGTGCTCAGCAAGAGGAACGGGCAAATAGAGGGACGCAAGACAATGTGATAACATGCAGCCATACTATGCTTTTAAAGAATAGTTAATTATACATAAAACAAGGCTCATGGTTCAAAGATTGTTTTAAATCAGGACCCAAATGTTATACCCAGTAGAATCTCTATGAGGGAAAAAAGCCAAAATATTAACAAAGTTAACCTGTGTAATAGGCTCCTAGATTCTTATTTTTTTCTTCTAGTAGCCACTATTTTCCAGATTCTGAACACATATGAATGACTTCTGTAGTGACAAAGATGTAAAAAAATAAACAAGTAACAAAACTCCCTAGATGCAACTCCCACGAAGCAGTAGCTAATGAACGGTACATGGCAACAGCTGTGTTTTTCAAGCTTACCTAGCGCTTTTTGTACTGTTCTGATCTTGCTATGGTTTCCAATCCTTCATTTCCATTTCAAACATTCTTTTTGTAAAGCCCCCTTCAGATTATTTTATGGTTTCTAGTTCCTAGGGTATGATTTCTCCCACCTTTGTCTATCAGGTCTCATCTCATGGTGGTGGTTTTCTTCTGTGGTATGTAATTTTGTCTGTAAACTCATCCTCAGCAAGGGATGTTTCTGTGGAGCCCATGTGTGCCTGCAGAGGTGCCCCTGAGGGCTGATGGGAGCAGTGGTGGCCAGGGCCAGAGGGCATCATCAGGAAGGACATTGCTGTCCTCTGCTGAGTCAGAGCCACTCTCTCAGCTAGCATACCTCAGGAGTGATTTAATCTTGACCTACTGGTGGAGAACTTTCCTAGTCCTTTTTCTCCATTTGCAAGGTGCCTCTCATAGCTCCACTCTGGATGCCCCTGGGAGCTACCAGCCTGGACTTCCAGGCACTGATGTGACTCTGACATCTTCTCTGTGTCCAGCCCTCTCTTGTGTCAGGTCTCTTCTCTTAATGTTTTTTCACTTCTCCAGCACGTCAATGTTTGAGGCATGTGGTGTCCAGTGGTGGCAAACTGTCAGGTCAAGTAGAGCACACTGGAAGGGACACCACCATCGTGTCATTCTCAGCACTCAAAACGCGGATGGAAACTAAACCAACAGCAAGTAACTAGAAGTCATTTTGGAGAACAGAGAACTACACTCTGAGTCAGACAGACTTGTATTTGAACTTTGGTACTGCTAGTTCTGTCATCTGGGATCATTCATCTATCCCACTACCCAGTCACGGGAGCATCATGAGCACTGTGTGTAATACACACAGAGCACTGCAGAGGAGACAGGCCCAACTGATACCTGCCTGCTGCGGTGTACCCTCCTAAGCTCTCGGTGCCTGTGCAAGGAGAGGCTGGGATGGCTCTATCCCAGTGACATGAGGCAGGTAGAGTCAAGAGCCTCAGAACAGGAAATAGCAAGTGGAAGAATCCTCAAGCTAGAGGCCACCTCCCACAGGGCCATGGAAAGCCTGGCCAGCTGCACCTCCCTGAGAGCACACTGTGCTGCCTCCTGGTCCCACCAATCTCTCTGAACGTCCTTCGTTCCACAGTGAAGGCATTTTATGTTCTCTACATGTTTAAGTTTTGGTCTTGGCGACAGCACTGTCCACACCTAACAGTCACATAAACGCCCTAACAGTATTCAGTCATGGGAGCTGCTATTACTCCCTGTTTCACCTGTAGCAATGAACCGTGCCCAATTCATTCAGCTCAAAAGATGTCCCCTGAAAGGAGTTGCAGCACCTTCCCTTGACAGTGCCCTCTTCTGGGGCCAGATGTCTGGCCTCCACCACTTACGAAGCTGGTGACCTTGGTAAACTATCCCCTCTCTATCCTTCAGTTTCCTCATAAGCAAGATGAAGAAGCAACAGTATCACCCCCAAAGAGTTGTGGGCAGAGCATGTAACTACAGGTAACTCCACAGAGCATGCAACAGTACCCTCAGAGCAAGTGCAAAGGTAGTTTGCTATCAAATGGGATGTAGCTCAGGGCTACAAGGCAAGCGTAGCAAGTGCAAGACCTGGGATTCCATTGCCAGCATCACAATAAGAAAAAATGCTTGCTACTATAATCTCTATTACTCACTCCTTCTGTTCATCAATGCTTTTGGCAACACCATAGTCCTTGGACACAGCCGTAGAGAAAACTGGATAATTTGTTCACTTGTAACTTCAGGCAACAGAGCAGTGCTTGGTCCCAGGGACATACTACATTAATTACTCAATAATTTTTTTCTAGCATCTACTGTGTGCCAAGCAGTGTTCTATAGGACCGTAATAGTTAACAAAACCACATAGTGCCTGTCCTCATACCATTTACATTCTACCATGAGACACAAAGGACAATTATCTCCTGCTTAGTTTTTATCTCTGTGTAAAGGATATGCAGAAAGTAAAATCCTATTATGGGACAGATTGGGGGGGGGCACCATGGGATGCTATAAAGAGGGTAGCCAGGAGGCTCCCTTGGGAGGGAAAAGTGGACAAAGTGACAGAGAAGTGTGGCTGGGTCCTAAACCTACAGCCACAGTAAGGAGTTTGGATTGTATTTTGCTCTTAGCAGGCCAGCAGTAGTCTGTTAAGTGGGGGAGTGACAGGACCCGTTGTATGTGTTTTGAAGTTCACTCTAGTCTCTGTGTGGACAATGAGTTACTGAAGGCAAGAATGGCAACAAGGAGAACATCTGGAAGATAGCTGCCACTGTTTCAGAGGAGAGGAGGGTGGCTGGGGTTGGGAGAGACTGCACTGCTTGGCTTCAAAGCTCATGACCCAAATGAACCTTCTGTGGAAGGAACTGGCTCCACACCTCTCTTGGCTCCTGGTACAGAACACACCTCCTTTCCATCTCTTCTCAGGTCCATCTCTCTATGGCCATGCAGGCATTGCATTTCACATACAGAGCACACTGCTCCCCAAGTGTTTAAGAGAGGCAGAGAAATACCTATCTACCACTGAATGGGTGATGGGACGGAGAAGAGTTCTGACCTTCTGTGGTCAGAATTTTACAGATAATGTTTAAAACAGGGTTAAAAACAAGAAGTAAGACAGGCACCAATGACTCATGCTGGTAATCCTAGTTACTTGGGAGGCTGAAATCAGAAGGATCATGGTTCAAAGCCCAAGCAAAAATGTTTGTAAGCCCAGTGCCAGTGGCTCACACCTGTAATCCTAGCTACTCAGGAGGCAGAGATTAGAAGGATTACAGTTTGAAGCCAGCCTGGGCAGACAGTTCTCAAGACCCTATCTCCAAAATATTCGGTACAAAATAGGGCTGGTGGAGCATCTTCCTAACAAGTATGAGACCCTGAGTTTAAGTCCCAGTGCCACAAAAAGAAAAAGTCTGGGAGACCCCATCTCAACAGAAAAAAGCTGGGTGTGCTGGTTTATTTATGCCTGTCATCCCAGTGACAACAGGAAGTTTAAAATAGGAGGATGGTGGACCAGGCCAGCCTGGGCAAAAAACGGGACCCTATCTCCAAACTAACCAGCTCAAAGAGAGCAGGAGGCATGTGGCTGAAGCAGCAGGGTGCCTGCCTTGCAAGCAGAAAGCCGAGTTTAAACGCCACTACTGCAAAAAAAAAAAATTAAATAAACAAAACAGAATAAAAAACAAGTAGCACAACAAACATGTTTTAAAGATTACAGGAAAACAATCAACTGGAAACGGCTGTTTCTGGGTGGGAAAGGCTCAGGGAGGTTCACCCCTCCTGCTCAGCCTGCGCACTAGGGCAGCGCCTTTCATGAGGCACATACTCAGACAGAGCTGACAGGGTGAGGAACCAAAGAACAAGCAGAGGAAGACCCAGTGCAGCATCACTTCTGCAAACCCCAAACCCGAGCCTCTGGACACATGCTGAGGGAGCACCTTCCAAGAAGGTGTGGGACTCAGGTCCAGAGGGCTGCGCAGCTCAGGGCCTGGATGGCCAGTGCATCTGTTTAAAACAGCTAAAACAAAAATTGTTTTAAGTTACAGCTGGTGCCTGGGTTGCTCTATCCATCAAGCACTTAAGATATCAAGCTGATTATTTCTCTGGCAACAATGAAGTAAGAAAGGCTGAAAGTACAGTGTTACCAGCTGCTTCTGGAGCAATTCTTACAACCTAAGTCTAAGCTGGAGCCAGAGCCAACCCAAGAGGTCTGTACATGAGGCTTTTTGTGGTTCATCTTTTCTTCCTTTTCCTTTTTCCCAAATGTATTTCGCTTCCCGTGTGCTCTTGCTGCAAACAGGGCTTGAAACACCCAGAAAAGAAACACATGTGGCTGCCGTCTCTGCTCTTGGTCTCTTCCCATTTTCTCCAGTGTGGCTGGTAGCTCTAGCTCTTCAATGACCTGCTGGGTGGCCTGGAGCAAACCCCTTCAGAATCCCCTTGAACCCATTTCCTTCCTGTGTAGCAGAGATGATGTAATACGCCTGACAGGGTGTGCAGGGCAAAGAAATATCTGCTGGTGCCAGGCACAGAGCCTGAAATACAGAAGGTACTCACTTCAGGGATGGCAATCCCTATTTGACTCATTCTGGGCACCTGCATCAGACCTGTCCCTGAGATGCTGGGGTTCCCCAGGACAACAATCTTGGTAAGAATGGAGAGGACCACAGCTGAGGCAACACACTGTGTGCCTGGTAGTGGGAATAGGAAGCTGGTGCTGTCACCAGCTCTGAGATTCTCAGGTTGTCACTTAATTCAGATACCTCCAGGCAGGCCTGAGGGGCAAGTGGGCAGGTTGCCCTCCACTGCTCACAACTAATGGGACTATTTTGGGCACCCAAGAGTGACCTGGTCAGGAACTGGCCAAAGACCTGTGGTCCCCATGAGCCAACTGACAAGACTCCCCTGGGGTTCTTGTGAGCATCCACTGGGAAATGGGGCCAGAGAGCTGGGCACTGAGGTGAACAGTGGGAACCCCACACAAAGTAGCCCTGGAGGCCAGGTGCCAGTGTGAGCAGGCTTTCAAGGGGTAGCGGGGCAGGCCGGTGGGCAGATATCCAGAATGAGTTAGGTAGCAGGCCCTGCAGGGACACCACTCTGATGGCCTGCTATGGACAGCTGATCTGTCCATATGCTCTGCCTCTCCCATACAAATTCTTTTATCAGAGCCACCCTGAACTAGTTTCTGTTTTCTACAACCAATCAAACCTAAACTAGAACTTGGGTTGCCACTCTGCAAGTGGATGTGAATTTACCAGTGGAAGCTGCCCTTGGTGGCTAGCCAGGCTTTGATGTTCCTCCATCCCATAACGAGCCAGCGTCTCAACTTGTTTATTTTTCCCGCTCAACTTTTATAATGTTCCAACTAAACAGGACAGTTTTATCAACAACTTCCAGCACAAGGAAAATAATGGAATGCTTGATTTGTAGGAAGACTGGTAGGTCTGCAAGGCTGTGTGGTGTGTGAGAAAAGCTCCCATTTTAAGATACTTGGAAACCTGTCCAGGACTCTGTCTCCCCTGTTGTTCTGGAGGCCCTGCACCCACCTAGTCACGGAGTCTCTCTTTTCCTCTGACAGCGTCTCTAGCCCCTTCCCAGTCCCTCATGTTGCAGCTCCAGGGGAATTCATGGCACCCAGCAGGGCCACTCATCTCTCCCGTGCCTTCTGCCGGACTCCTGGGAAATAGACTCTGCTCTGAGCAAACCTGCTAGAGGAAGAGCAGAAAAGGATGGCAACACTGCAGTCCTGCAGGAGTTGGGGCCTGAGGTTCATGCCAACATGAGAGGTGCAAGCTGAGAGGTAGGGGCAGTAAGCACGGTACTTCAGCCCTGTATCCACCAGGCTCAAAACTAATCGTACGGAACTTTCTGGGTCTCTTTTCTTTTGCTTTGTGTGAGACAAGGTCTCCCTATGTAGCCCAAACTGGCCTCAAACTGACAACCCTCCTGCTTTAGTTTCTCAAGTATGCCACAGTGCCTGGCTCGAACTTCCTGCTTTTAAGAAGCAGTTTGGGGGCTGGAAGCACAGCTCAAGTGGTAGAGTGCCTGCCTAGCAAGTGTGAGGGTGACCCTGAATTCAAACCCCAGCTCCACAATAAATAATACATACATACACACATACACACATACATACATACATACATACATACATACACAAAATAAGGAAGTAAGTAAAGACACAGTTTGGGCCAGAGGTGGAGACTGGAAGGATCGTAGTTCAAGGCCAGCCTAAGCAAAAACTTATTAAGACCTCATCTCAATCATTAAGCTAGATGTAGTCCCAGATACACATGAGGTATACATAGGAAGATCCTGGCTTAAGGTTGGTCCCAGGCAAAAATACGAGACCCTATTCAAAAAATAATTAAAGCAAAAAGGAATGGAGGTATGGTTCAAGTAGTAGAGCGCCTGCCTAGCAAACACAGGACAGAATTCAAACCCTAGTACTAATACAATGTCTTCACTCGTGCTTTAATAATCCAATTAAGTGCCATGATTTTAAGCCTTTACAACAGTCTCCAGAACACTGAACTGACCACCAACAGGAACCTCACTAACCTATCAGCACCACACCAGATGCAACTTACCTCATAGTCAAGGATGGAGAGGTAACTTACTTCTGCCATCACATCACTGTCACAACCATCACCATCTTATCTCAAGTTAGGCAGGTACTAGATGGTAATTGAGGCAGGATCTAAACCCAGGGCTTTGGAATCCAACCTGCAGGAACAGCCATGCTCCCTCTGTATGTTCAAACTCATCCTAAATGCAAGAAAAGCAAAAAAACCGAGCACCTCACCCCAATACAAGAGTGCTCCTCCATGAACCAATAAGGGATGTTGAAAGTCGTGATGCCATTTGAAACCAGGCGTGTAGTCCAGGTACTAGTGACATCCAGGATGCAGGGAGGTTGAAAGACTACATTTCAAGGCTAGATGTTGGCATATAATCTCAGAAGTGTGATTGTGAGATCATGAAACACTGCACCTTCTGACTCAGGCCTTCACCAGCTACCTCGACTCTCCGTCCTCAACAAAGGTTCACTGAGGTAGGTCATTTTGCTGCCAAAGCCACACCCCTGGGCAGCAGAAGCACCCTTCACATCTGTACACTAAGGAGCATGGGTCACAGACACTAACCTGCCCACCATCTTCTTCAAAAGCACCTCAATTATAGCTTCCAGTGGTACAAAGCAAGTTCATTTTCAGTCTCCCTTCTGGAAATAAGGAAACCCCAGGTAATTCTGTAACCTCCATTGCCATCATTAATATTCTAGTCAACTCATGGTCTCTGGGTCTGTACCAGGTCGCTTTCCACTGAATAAAAAGGACTTCCCTCAAATTAATCAATCCTCCCTTTGCCTGTAATATACATTAACACCCGTGGAAAGTGTGCTCTATAAAATATGCTTTGGGAAATAGTAGCCTAGAATGTTCTCACTTCGCCCATCCACTCAGATTCACTCCTGACCTATAATTCAAGAACTCACTTGAACCTCAGAGGCTGAGATGGGGAGGATTGTGACTTGAGGCCAGCCTGGGCAAACAGTTCTTGAGACCCCCATCTCCAAAATAACCAGAGCAAAATGGACTGGAGGAGTGGTTCAAGCAGTAGAGCTCCAACTTTGCAAGCACGAAGCCCTGAGTTTAAACCCCAGTCCCACCAAAAACAAAACAAAATCTCACTCGAACATCATTTCTTTGAGAAGACTCCCCTGTCTCCCAGCACAGAACCAGCCACTCTCTCTCATCTACACTCCCATAAGACTTTGTGAAGTCACATCATATATGTAGGGTTCCTTATTAGAAATTCTGTTGTCAGCGTGAGAGGGAAGAAGGAGAAAGGAAACTAAGTACGGCAGATGCTGCTGCCTACCACCACTGAACAGATTGTCTACCCTAAACACCCCCAAGCTGTCCAGTTCTCACAGACATCTTCCAAGGCAGCCATCCCAGAGCAGGTAGGATTCTAATGTCAAGAGGAAGGCATAGCCCCCAAATGTCAGTCATCTGCTTCTCTGCTCCCCACAGCCACAGTAACCTACCTGACAGAGGAAACCTAGCTCCATGTGGAGCTGGCTAGGAAACCAGATGTTCACCTCCAGTGCTGCCCCTCTCAAGAAATTTTCAAGGGTAATTCAGAGAGCACACTGCCTGGGCACTTACACTATGCCTCAACACCCTTCAGGCGAAGTACAGCCTGTCTACAGCTACAAGTCTTTCTCCCTGTAGTCTTGTAAGCCCCTTGAAAGCAGAAGGACACTGTCATCCTGTCTCTTCTGGCATCTGTTGTAGATGGGGTGTTGGATACAGGGAAGGGAAATTAGGCTGACAGAGCTCATGTCACTTTGGTTTCTACCATGGTGAAATTTGCACCAGCATACCCTTAGGGTGCCAAAGGGATCAAAAAGTCTACCTGTCCAACCATCTGCCTAAAGCCTGTCTCTTTTCTCTTCCACTAGGGCCATCTCTGCTGCAGACTTAAAGCAGCACTTCACCCAACCCCAACCTCTTCTCCCCCGTGGGGACATAATTTCTTCATTGGGATAAAGCCCAAATCCAACCATCTGCAGTTTCCCCAATGATGTCAATCTGTCATTTACTGAAAGAGACAAACAGAATCATCTTGCCAGATGATTCTGAAGCTGCCACCAACCAGCACCTCTTGTCAGAAGTGATGTTTGGGGTGCCAGAATTAATAGCCCTAAAGTCAGACCAGAAGTTCACTAGGGAGCTAGAAGAATACTAAACTCTCTTCAGCACCTTTCAGAAATACTGGGGAGAGGGGCAGTAACAATTAAGAGAAGTCTCCACTCACTCAGTTCCAAATGAGTGAACTTCAAGTGAAAACTCTTAACAGAGAGCAAAGGCTTTGTGAGACAGCACTGCAGTTCAGCCCTACCATAGCAATATGGAGTCAGAAGTCCAATTTACTTTCTCCTGTCTTTGCTTAAAACCACACACATATGCATGTGATCCTTCTGTAGGAGACAGAGAAGACTTTCGAAAGGATGCTGTGGCATTTTGTACCCTTACTCTAGCAAGCCAAGGATTTATTTCATTTAGAACAAATAAGGTTGCTCCTCTTCACAGTTCACAGTTAAAATTAACCTCCCAAGGCAGCAAGGCAAAGGCAACACTCCAGAGATCAGTTTCCATCTAACCAAGAGAAACTGAGGTCTAACTACAACCACTTCCTAAGTTGAAAGGAAGGAGCGAAGGAGTTGGAGGGAGGGAGGCAGAGAGGGAAGGAAAGAGGGAAAGCCATTTAAAACACTGGTTTAGAGTACTCAAGGGGAACTGAGTTTGATGTTTTCAAGTGTAGCAAGAAGCCCAGATTAATACCAATAAATGTGCCTTTTTCTCATTTTGATGCTGGAAGATGCCATGTTCTTCTAAGCGATCTCTGGAAGAGCCCTTCAGCTACAAGGAAGGGTAGGACACAGGCCAGTCTGAGTCTAGTGAGTAAACCCTGGTCACCCACCCACCACTCATCCAGGCCACCGGCTGCTCCTGTGAGAAGCTGTGGGCAGCAGGAAGTAAGGTGGGATCCCTACCCCAGGTCCCCACTTGCATGCCTCAGGGGCCCCTCATCTGTGAGATAAGAGAGAATACTTGCCTCACAGGTCTGTATAAGATCAGGAAGTTTATGCTGAGCAGCCAACTTTGGTGGAAGGAGAATGGAAGTGATTACTATGTCTTTTTCCTCTTTGTAAGACTCAGGTCACTAAGAGACTCCTGACTGCAGCCCTGCTAGGTGAATTACACCTCTTCACCCTTTCTTTGTGCTCAGACAGACCCAGGTGACAGGTACTTTGGATTCAAGTTCAAGAAGCTCCTATAAAGAGGAGGGTAATGGCTGGTCAATTGCCTCCAAACCACCCAGAGTGAGGAACTTCTGCCTCCTAGTGCAGATGCAGGAGATTCCTAACCCAGGGGTTATTTACAGACACTACCAGGAGGTCAAGGAGGGAGATGATGCTTGGAGCCAAGAATCTAAGCTCTGAATCCATCACCCTCCCAAAGAAGGCTATGGTGCCTCACATGGACCAGCTCCACTTACCCCCACCATCTATAGTTCCATGTCCCTTAGAGGAACAAGGGACAAACTAAGGACCAGGGTGATTTATGGACTGTATTTATCCCCTACATCTTTAGCAAGGGTTCTGAAGCCAACATTACATTGCATTGTAAAATTCTCAGTCACTATCTTAACTTGAGAAAGGAGGACACAGACAGGTTCCAAAAGGGTCGGTACACTTGGGACAGCCTACTCCCAAACACTCCACTGTCAGTAATTCATTACAAGAAGAATTGGTTTTTAAAAGCAAACAACTGTAATGGACCAAAAAATTCTTAAGCAGGCCAGGGCCTCTAGTTATCTAGTCCATCTCAGCTCTAGGAAAACTTCTTTTCCAGATAGTTACCCATTCACACAAATCAAGCCAGAACTTCAGAATGAGGAGGACTTGGAATAAATTAGGTCAAAGAATAAGTCCCTGGAAAAGTAAGAATTTTCATAAAAATGGCAGTCTCTGCTTAGTCTTCTCAGGCATTAGTAAATGTGGGAGAAACAGAAAGTAACTTAATGATCTGGTAAAATGTTTACAGGTCCAAGCATCCTTGCAGGCAAACATTGCCTGAGATCAGCAGGCCTGGTGGACCTTTCTTAGGCAGATTCACTGGGATGGCACCAACTGTGCCTTGGAATGCACCTCCACCTTCACCTCCACCTCTACCCACGGGCTCCCCCACTAGCAGTCCAGTCACCATGCCCTGCTCCCTCCCTCCTGGGGCTCTGGTTCCCACACTCTCTTTCCCTACTTCTGTTTCCCCATTGCTCAGTGACACAGAAAAGAAGCTGTTTCCCCACTAGAATGGCACTTCCAGAGGACAGGGGTCTTCCCTGAGCTCAATGTAGGGTCTGCCTGGCCCAAAGGAGAGTCCAATAAATTTTAGGTAAACACATGAGTGAGCAAGCCAATGAACAAAGCAGTAAATGACAAAATGAGGGGATAAATGAATGAAAGATCCATATCCCTCATTTTAATTAATTTTAACTCCCACTTTAATTAATTTCAACTAACATTTCTTGAGTACCGAATGTATCAAGTTGTACAGAATTAATAAATAATTGCAAGCTGAAAAACTCCACAAAAGTACCTGCTGGGTGTGGGGCGGGGGTGGGGGGGGGGCGGTGCTTCCCTGGCCTGGTACAACCCTGCTGTGTAAGGCCCAGGGAGAACACAGAAAGGAGCATCTCTACTGTTAACCAGTGACACTGATTCTCTAGGGTACCTGAACAGAGCAGCAGGCCCTGTGACAAACAGAGCCCTGAGAGAACCCTAACCCCAGCTTAGGGCAAGCCAAACCTGCAAGGAAGTTCTTCCAAGAGTCAAGAAATAACTGTCACAATTATACTGATAACAAATAACTATTAATTATAACAATAATGGGTAAATAATTCCATTAATAATGGAAGAGAGGGAGGGAAAGGGAAAAGAGAGGAGGGATGGGAGGAGGGAAGAAATGCCAAGTGGTTAAGTGGCTAAGCCGAAGATCACAGAATAAGCAGTTACAGGGGTCCATTTTCACCCCCAAGCAGGAATCTCTGGTCCTGATCCACCTATTCCATTATAATATGCAGATTCTTCTCTACTGCTTCCTTGCCACAGTGTGCAAAGGACTTGCTTCTTAGGAACACAAGAAAGCCAGACTCATTCTCAGACCTGCTTTGCTGCCCCTTAGAGTGCTGTGCCTCTTACATGACATAGGACTGGTACCCCACTGACATGTGGCAATCCTGCTTCATGCTCAGGATTTACCATCACTGATATATTCTAAAGACGAGGTGTCTCTATCTAATGGAGCATCGAGCTTGCTATTCAACAGGCCAAGGACAATAGTGACTCACTGATCAAATCAATAAACGGTGTCATCAACTAACAGATTATCCTAGGAACTTTTATTTACACTTACAGCACAAGATTCATTCCACAGTTCAAATATTCTCATATTGCATGATGGCAAAAAGGCTGATACTGCTTTGGGAAAGTCCCTCAGATTTGAAGGCTAGCAGGCCTGAGCTCCAGAAACAATCAGTGTAATTCACCATATTAACAGAATGTGGAAGAAAAACAGTATGTCATTTCAGTAGTGTAGAAAATACACTTCAGAAAATTCAACAACTCCTCATTGTAAGAGTGCTTACCACAATGGGAAGAGAAGGCAGCTTCCTCAAAACAAACAACATGCATAAAACCCCAGAGCAGACGTCATTAACAGAGAAATATTAAGTGTTTGTCCCCAGGACCAGAACCAGATGAAGACATCCTCTCTTACACCTGCTCGCCAACATTATCAGAAATTCTAGCCAGAACAACAGGCAAGAAAAGAACACAAGGATTTTTAGAAGGTATAAAGATTAGAAAAGAATTGACACTGTTTTTGTTCTTAGGCAACATGACTACTTATGTAGAACTCTTAAGTCAAATAAATATAAAAATATATATTACAAAGGATTAGAGGGTTAAATGACTCCTATAACTCCATAATTTTTTTCTTGGCAGTACTGGGGTTTGAACTCTAGGCCTCATGTTTGTAGGCACGCGTTATACCACCGGAGTCATTCTGCCAGCACCATTTTGGGTTGGGTATTTTCAATAGGGTCTCACAAACTATCTGTCCAGTTGACCTCCTGATCTCTGCCTCCTGAGTAGTTAGGATTACAGGTGTGAGCCACTGGCACCTGGCCAATAAAATTTTTTTAAATCATAAAAAGTGAGCAAAAGATGTGAAAAATGCTTCATAAAAGATATACAGATACCCAAAAACACATTAGAGTATATAATATTATTAGTCATCAGGGAAATGCAAATTAAAACCAATGTAATACCACCACAAATCCACCAGAATTTCAACTGCCAAAAACCAAAGCGCTGGACAACCTCAAGAACCCAGAGCAACAGGACCTCTCCCACACTGCTGCAGGGAAAGAACAACACAATGTTAAACCTGGGGACAAGTACACAGCTGCCCACTGCAAACTCCTTTAACAAATGTTGTGGGGGAAGCATCACGAAACTACAAGCAAACAGAAGGGTTTTCAGAGCTTTGTCCCTCCTGAAGCAAGGGCATCCTTTCCACCCTATGAATCAAGATCCTCTGTCCTGTGCTATGGGTACCCAGACTGGGCGTCTATTCTGTGTCAGGCCAGGCAATATTTGTACGCCAAGCCAGTATAGACCATAGATACACAAGTTGTTTCAGGCTCATCCCAGGCACCTGTCCAGGCCCCTGTGCTTACTCCCAGACTCTGACACATTGCTCTTGCCTCTCAAGAACTCCTGGACCTGCAGTGTAGCAGTCCCTTAAGACCCTTTCCTAGCAGCCACTTAAGACAGCTCCCCTCCCATTTCCGATCTGTGCGCCAAGGAGCTACCAAGTCTCCTGGCAGGAAAGAGAATGTAGGGAAATTATTAAAAGAACGTGATATTGCCCCAAGGATAAGACACACCTCACTATATTTTAGATGACACGTATGCTTTTAAATTTTTTTATTAGCATATAATAGTTATACATGGGGATACATTGTGACATTTACATATGTGCTTGACATATACACTTTTATTGCAGTTTTATTTTAATATGCGATGGAAGAAAATGAAACTAACACTTTCAACCCATGAGTTAAAGAATATTACTCAGCAAATAGTTAAGTAAAAGAAATGAGTCCATGTAAAGCAAAACAAAAATAACAGTAAGATAAAAATGCAATGGTGGACTGTAGCAGCTAGGAGAAGAATCAACAGCAACCTGTCCCATTCCAGGGCTGTGCACTGAACCCCATAGTGCCACATCCACCTATGGCCACAGATGTACTGCTGGGACAGATGCACTGGCTGCTATAAAGACCAAGACTAACCGCAACAGTGCCATGGCTGGTTTGCAGGAAACCCGCATTGAGCTAATTTAAGTCTGGCACTTCCGACTGAATCTTCCCTATGGCTTCAATTCAGATTCTTTCCCTATCAGCCCCAGGTATGGCTGGGGAGTTGAAAACACATGGCCACAGAGAGCCCTGTAAAGCTGGTGGAGAAAGCTTCCCATGTGTTTTCTTGTGTTTAGTGCCACAAAACTGGAGGTCTGGCACACAACAGGCATACCATAAATATATGATAAATGAAATCTGACTACACTTGAGGCTGGACTTTTCAAATTTAAGTTTACAAACCAAAGTGAGCACAACAGTTTGTCAGGGCACAGAAAGTCAAAACATAAATTAGACAAAGCTTTAATTTTTCAGGATAGTAACTCATTTAAAATATTATTTCTGTAAAACAAATATAATCAATTTGTGGGGGCAATTTGGCAACATCTATTAAAATGCAACCACCCTACCAGTTTTCTACTTCTAAGAAACACTTCTACAAGGAGAAAAAAGATATGTTCCCCAGCAAAACACTGGCAACACCCCAAATGCCCACTGTAAAAAAGCCTGATTAAGCTGGGTACAGTGACTCATGCCTGCAATGCCAGCTACTTGGAAGGCCGAGATCAGGAGACTCTCAGTTTGAGGCCAGCCTGGGCAAAAAGTTCACAAGACCCTATCTCAATCAATAAAGCCTGGCATAATGGCGTGTGCCTGTCATCCCAGCTATGTTTAGGAGGCATAAACAGCAGGACTCTAGTCCAGGCTGGTCCAGGCAAAAACATAAAACCCTACTGGAGGGCTGGCAAGTGGCTCAAGCAGCAGAATGCCTGCCTAGCAAACATGAGGCCCTAAGTTCAAACCCCAGTACCATAAAAAAAAATTACATTAAAAAACAAAACTCCACTGGAAAAATACCTAAAGTGAAAAGGGCTGAGGGCTTGGCTCAAATGTTTGAGCATCTGCCTAGCAAGTATGAGGCCCTGAGTTCACACCCCAGTACCACTCAAAAAAAAAAAAAAAAGAAGCCTGTTAAATGGTACATGGACATAAGGCAATGTCCTGCAGCCACTGAGCCAGCGAGAAGCTGAGCTCTCGACTCCTGTGGATGATATCCAGGATATCACTAAGCAGGAGAAGAAAAACACAAAGAAGAGAAGGGCAATGCAGTCCCACCACGAAACACAAAATCAACTTGAAAATCAACCCTAACACATTACTGTGTGGACAAAGTCACGTGAACACACTAACCTGTGAACTTCACTGTAAGGGCAGATTGGTGCTCTATTTCTCTGAAAGCATTTGTGAAATGCCTGAATGTGATGGAAACTGCACAGTCAGAACAAAGTTTAAAAACAAACAGGATGTTCAAATGTAAAAATGCATTCATTAAAAAAAGAAAAAAAAGGTGGGGTGGGAAAATGTCCTCTTCCCGTGGGCCTGGTCAGATGTCTTCCATGCCCAGGTCAGAGGCTGCCCTCTGGAGCCCTTTGGAGAAAGGTAGTATAGCACCCTTCCAGAAGAAAAAGCCTCTCCTGGAAGCAAGGAGCCTCTGAGGCAGGAATGCCTCCAGTGTCACTGCAAAAGAGTCAGTACCTTCTCCTCTCCACAGTTCAAGCTCCTGCCCTGTTGCTAGTCTTCAACATTTTAGCCAGCCCTCAGGACAAAGTCCCTATGGACCCAAGCCCACCACCAGAAGAGGGACCCAGCTAAAAAGGAAGACCTTTTTGTGTTTTGAGCATTTTAGTTGTTTTAGAGACCTTGGGGATGAGACCTTCCTTAGAATTTTTGTTTTTATTTCAGTACACATATACATAATTCAACCACAAGAACTATTTCTCCAAAGGAAATGCTGAGGCCACTGGAGAGTGTACACTTTATTAACACTAAGCAATTCAGTAGCAAAACCAGTCCACCAATTTGACAAGAGGAGAGAATGGAGTGGAGGCTTACTCTATAGCTGTATAAAACCACATGGTCTTTACATAGCCCAAAGGTTGCTGCAGGCAAGGAAGGCTGGCCTCTCCTCTCCTTCCCTCTCATCCACATCCTCCCCCCACCTACCCTTAAATAACATCGCTTAGGGCTACAACCCTCAGAGCTGCCAGAGCAAGGCACAATACATTCAGAAACTTATGGACCCACACATCCCAAAGCTCAGAACTGCACAAACAAAAGGTTAAGGGAGGGGTCTGGGGTAAAGGGAATAAAGGCATAAAGATTAAAGTCACAGACATAGACAGACGGCTCCGTTTTTAATAACTAAAAACACGAGTTGGGTCTGAATGTGTCCATTGTCTGGCAGAGGGGCAGTCTTCACAGGCAGGACTGGCTGGCGACAGGAACAAGATTTACCGAGGGAGGAGGGTCAGACCTCAGCCCTGAGCTCCCTGTGCTGCTGATGTGGGCACAGCAGCCAGGTGAGAATCCCAATGAAGCTGCCTCACGCTCACTCTCATGTCAACTTCAGGAACGGGTGACACAGACCTCTCTCCCTCCCAAGGTGCTACTGGAAGTACAGACTAGTACAACCTTCCGAGAAACAACTTGGCACCGTAGACCGGAGGTATGAAAATACATCTGCCTTTGGCCCTGTCATTTCACTTTTAGGACATAGCCTCAGGAAATAATTCAACCCGGGACAGACCTTGATGCACAAAGATATTCTGTACAGCATTATTTATAACAGCAAGAAATCAGGAACAACCTAAATATCCAACACTAGAGGGAACAATATTTATTTATTTACAATCTGCCTTATTGAAAAAAGGATGTAAAGCAGCTTACAAAAACACACAGAACAAAGTGGGAGAATGTAAGAGAAGGACCCACAGCAACAGAAATAAAGGATTCCTTTAAAAAAACAAGGACATGTGGTGGGACAGTAGGTCAAGTGGTAAAGTGCTTGCCTAGCAAGCACGAGACCCTGAGTTGAAACCCCAGCACTGAAAAAAAAAAAAAAAAAAGCCGTGGCTGGGCTGCAAATTCTTAGTACGCTGTGAACATCCAAGCTCTTCTTACAGGGATCACAGGACAAAGCTGCAGCCCCAGCAACATCACCAACAGCGCCTGCTGCGTGCCCCTTGCTGCACAGGGTCCCCAAAGGCCTGTCCATAACCCAACAAGATACTGGTCATTCTGCCCCTGCTTAATAGAAAGAGATCTAAGCTCCAAGGCCACCCAGGGCCAGTGAACAACAGACCCAAGTTTTGAACACAAATTTCTCAATGCTTCCATACCACCACAGGCTTAAATAATTGTATATTCATGCAGTAGAATGCCTACAGGCAAGAAAAAGTGGTATTTACAGAAAGTGATTAATGGTGTGGGAAAATACTTATGATTTAATGTGAAAGTTTAAAACTAGCAGAAAAATTACATGAGATGTATAATTTCAACCATGATTATCATTTTCTTATAGGTTTGCCTATTACCCAAAAAGAATTAGAAAAAAGTGAATCTATTTAAAAGACACAGAAAGACCATTATAGCCTTGCATCACAGCCCTCATCCTACTCACATGCATACCAGCTCACTTTTGTTTTAAATAAGAATTCTGCGTCTAGAGTAGAAATAAGAAAATATATATGCTGAGACCTGTGCAAAGGAAAATCATGTGTTTGTGTTCATCACTGCTGACTACAACAACTGGACAATTTCCTTTGGCTCAAAACCTTGTCTTTGCACAGTTATTTGGGGTATATATGTCAGAAGAGAGTATTATGAATCAGTTGGTTTCCTTTTATTTTCCTCTGTGGACACAAGCAGAGAAGAAGTCACAGACATATTTTCTCAGGCCTTCCTCCTAGTTGCAGCACAGACCCAACCACATGGATGAACTCTAGCAGCAAAAGGCAGCAAGGGCAACCCCCACAGGGTGGCCAGCACACTGTAGCCAGATGGCTATTGCTACTTGTGGAAGCTTGATTCTTAACTGCGGCCCAAATGCCTCCTACAAGAGTTCCATGCATTTTGTTGGGACTGAGGGTCTCAAGAGGCTGTTATAACTGCTAATCTAGACATACTGGTCCCCGTCAAGCAGTGAACTCTGGCTTTGCCATCTTGACCCAATGCCAACGTGTCTTTCCAGGATGCTGGGAAGGTCTAGCCACTGAAAACCAACAGAGGGAACCGCCCTCTGCAAGCAGGTATAGAAGATACTTGTGTACCCAAGACAGAGGCAAGGAGACAAGCACACCAGTCAGGCCCCACACACTCCAAATGATCTATTGATGGCGGGACTCCAAGTTTTGACTTTTCCTGTTGGTCACCAAATGCAGTGCTCAGCTCTAATAAGCAAACTCGGTTTTCCATTAGGAGACAAAAGAATAACAAGTCCCAAGAGTTGTTTAATTACCTCTTTAAAATTTGCCCCTCCGTAACTGTGGAGTTAAGTTAATTGTCCACATTGGGAACTAGCTTCCTGAACGGCACAGCAATGGAAAGTCAGTTGTGTTTTAGTAATCTGAAAGGAAAAAATATATTTTAAATGCTTTCATATTTAAACAAATAGAAGGAAGGCAGATTTTTTTTATGTTTCCTCAACTCCAAAAGCCACAGATAGTGGCTCCTAAACTTAGCAATAATTTAGATTAAAGAAAGCATCATACACTGCCAACAGACTATATGCAAAGTGTTACCAGGAACCACCCAGGGCTCTGAAAAGAGCCAGGCAGGAGGAGGCCAATAGGTAGCACCAAGTGACCACAGCTGGCCACCTGAGTCAAAGGACTGGGAGGAGCAAGGAAGACTCCCAGTCAGAGCTGCAGGTGAACTTTCATGCAAGGGAAGCGGGTGATGATTAAACTAATAATATTCATTGTAGAAATTTGAGAAAACAGCACTGGGGAAGAAAAGCTATAGGAGAAGAACTTTTTATAAAAGGAAACTAAAAAGTCAGTCAGCTACATTCCCAGCTCCTGAACTGAACCCCTGTTGACATTTGTTATCTCTCCTTCTGGGCTTTTTCCTGTGTTCGTGTTTTCTATGCATTACTGAATTAAGCTGAAACGGAGTTCCTTGACTGGTTTTCAAGCAGTTTTCATGTTGTTAACATTTCTTCATAAATAGCACGGTAATGAAGGGCTACACAAGTCCCTTAGTCTGCCTCAGGTGGTGGCTCCCAATCTTTTGCTCTTGTAGGCAAACATCTTTGTGCAGAAAGCTCGGGCTCATTTCAGGGTGTTTCCTAGAAGAAGAATCATGAAATTGCAGAGTGGAACTTACTGAAGGAGCCAAATAAATTTCCCACAAATCCCAACAGGCGGGGCCAAGCTGAAGCAATGACTAACCTGTCATTGAAACAGTCAAATCCCTCCCACTCAGCCACTGCTGGTTCCCATCCCCCAGGGCATCTGATCTGCCAGTTCCCCTGTAATGGCTGTCTCTGTCCTGTGCACCACAGAACAGGAGGCACCCACAGTGAAAACCACCAGGTTCCTCCCACACGACATCTGATCCACACAGCAGTCTAGAGCAAAATGAGGCAGCAGCCCACACCTCACACAGGTGGACCGCAGGGACAGCATAATAACCAGACCAGCCAGGGCTTGGCGTGGCCTGTTAGATACCATGACACCTCACCAGCCTTCACTCCAAGGCCAGCTCCGCCATTGCCACTGCACCACTGCCACTCCAACACACAGCCACACCCAATACTGCTTCATGTCTTTCTTTAAACAACTAACTTTGCCTTGGTTTTGAAAAGCTGTGTTTTCCCCTTAAATGACACTGTACACCCATGCTCACAGAAGCATTGCTCACCACAGGCTAACAGAAAGATCGACTCAGTGCCTACATGCAGATGAATGGAAAAACAGAACATAGCATACACATACTATGGAATATGATGCAGCTTTAAAAAGGAAATTCTAACATAGGCCATGGGTGGATTTACCTTGAAGACATTGCACTAAGTGAAATCAGCTAGTCACAAAAGGTTAACATGATTCTATTTATGTGGGGTCCCCAGAGCAGTCAAGAGTCATACAGACAGGAAGTAGCATGGTGGATGCCAGGGGTTTGGGGAGTTGGTGTTAAGTGGGTAGAGGTTTCAGTTTGGTGTGATAAAAAACTTTCAGTAATACATAGTGAGGGATGCCTAACAGTGTGCATGTACTTACTATCACTGAGTTGTACACTTAAAAATGTTGACGATGGTAAATTCTATGTCCCATGTATTCTACTACAGTAACAAATCCTCACAAAAATACCAAAAAGGAAACATTATATGGTTACCATTAGTGGAACTATGACATGCCAAAATTAGAAAGCACACACCTACATATACATCAAGAATATATATCTGTACATATATATATAATAAGCAATGTTGACATACTCTTGCCTTCAGTGAGGTGCTTACCCATGCCAGGGAGGGAGCTGAGCCAGCACCCATGGCCTCTCCCCTTGTGTCAGAAGAGCTACAAGAAGACCTCTCTTGGCAGGTAATCAGTGGGTGATCTAATGCCACTTGATCTGGGCAGCCCACTCTCCCCGCACCACCCCCCCACACCAACACTTGTGTCATAGTGGTTTGGGTACCAACTTTGGGATCCCCCAGACTGTGTGTGTGCCTGTGGCCCTCAGCCCACCTGTCTAGCTCCCACAGACCCACATGGAAGGAAAGGCAGTCCTAGGATTGAGCCCTACTTTACACACAATCACCCTTCGGTGGAACACCAGGTGAAGAGGGTCAGAAAGACAACAGATGAGGGGGCTGGGAGATCACCACACACCCTTAGGCACAGAGCCACTGGTCTCTGAGAAACCAGTACCCTTGGGGAAAGACGTAGAGCCAGAAAACTGCAGACAACCAGGCAGCCCAAGCAAAGGAGGGCTACTGGCAACCTACCTTGCTTGTCCAGTCAAAATGTACAAGGGCGTTTGGAAATAGTCGATTAGATATGATACTGTGGAATACTAATACCAAAGGTCTGAGTGGAACACATTAGCTATGCATTCCAAATACCTGATTCCAGGGCTGTCTGCAAAGCAGATACTTTCGCCATCTAGTACAAAGGGTCAACAATGCCAAGGCCACCAAACTTTTGCCTGGGGCAATGTGGCAGCTTGCCAGACAACCAAAAGCTGCACCTGATTGGCATAAAACAAGTCAAAGGAGCCTCTTTCATCCACCTCCTAAAAGAGGGGCCCCGAGGCTGCTACTGCCTGAGCATTTGCCCTTCTGCCAAGCCTCACTCAGGTGGCAGAATTTTCATCTCTCTCCCCATATTGCACCTCCTCCCACCCTTCCTTCTACTGTAAGCCCCTCTCACCTCCTCCCTCCTTGCCACTGCTTACCCAGTGAGGTAGGACAGCCTACTTCCTAATTTGGGTTCCCTCCTTCCTGTCTCCCATCCCTTCCCACAGGCCCCACCTAAAAACAGCCTCCTGACCACTCCCCTTCACTCCACTGAAGCCAGGGTGAGCTTTGTAAGCCACAGACCTTCACTTCCCTGCTGAAAACTCTTCAAAGATGCCTCTGCCTCCAGAAAAAGCCAGGTATGTCTTGGCCCAGGACACAAGGCCTTCACAATCAGCTTCCAGCAAGCCCCACCAGCTCACCACTAGCTGCCCATGCCTGCTGACCCCTTACAGGGGTGTCAGCCTCTGCACAGTCAGCACCCATTTTCTGTAACTCTCAATCTCTCACTGGCTTCCAGGCCAATTCCAACTCACTCAACAGGACTCCACACAGATGTCACCTCCTTGAAGAATTCCTCCCTGACTCCCACTTCAAGCCTCCATGATGCTCTTCACAGTCTGTGACTATGGCACATCTGTCTCACATTCTCAGGTTTGTGTTACAGACCATCTCTATCCTCCAACTCAGAGAACAGAAAGCTTGAGTCCTGCAGGCAGAGTTGCCTTTTATCTGCCGGCTGACTCAGTGCCTGACATTCAGCATGCCCTGCTCTTAGCAGGTGTTAAATGCCCATTCATCAAAAATAAATTTAAAATGGCATTCACCCTCACCACACGGGCCCATCCACTGATTAGGGATCTTCTTCCTCACAAGCAACAGAAATGGAGAGTTTATAAAAAGGACACCAGAGCCTTGCAGCTCTGAGAAGGTGCAGCAGCCTGGTACACTACTACCATTCGCACACCGACTTCCAGAGGCCTGGCTTCTCTGCCTCTTCTTTCCAAGTTTCAAAGTCAGGGAAGAACGTCCTTTAGTACGTTTTACCTAAGGTTATCTATCCTTGAGCCAACCAAACATGGATGAGGCTGAGAGTGGTCAGGGTGAGCACACTCAAAGTGGCCCACAGAACAGGTGTCCAAAGATGAGAGCGGGACAGCTGAGGGGTAATCAGACCTTCCCCATGGAGCTTCCAGCAGCTCATGTTCACGCTCAGGTTTTGGATTCTGAAAGTAATGGCATTGCCATGCTGAAACATGACAAGGAGGTCAGTAACAATGCCTTTTTTTTCTAACTAACTGGGAAGTATATGACAAATATAAACTTACTAAAATATTCAGAGCCCTTCCTGTCCTAAGGAACATAATTTCCTTGTGGCTACTTCAGTTATCTCATTAATAAGGCTGACTTCCTTCCCCTCTGCCATCTGCCAAGCAGGGCATAAAATTCCGCTCAATGCAAATACTCACTGTACCCCTTTAAGTGTCGGGGTAGGGTGACTGTGTAGATGACAGAAAACAAGGCTCCACCACCCCTGTGGACAGAAGCCTCAGCAATTAAGAACCCAGGACCAGCTGGAGACAGCAGGTGAGACAGCAGGAAAGGTAAGACAGAGCTGTCTGAGAAGCTGGAGGAACAGTGCCTTCTCATGGCTCAACAGCATCTATTATTAACCTGGCCTCAAAAAACAAGGGGAAATGTGTTTAAGAATTCAAAGCATTGAGAAAGAAATTCAAAACAAGGATAGATGTATAAATCAACAGAACAGAACTGAGAGTCCAGACAGAGACCTTCATATTTATGGTCAACTGATTTTCAGCAAGAATACCAACATAAATCAAAAAAGGAAAGAATAATTTTTCAAGAAATAGTACTAAAACAACAAGATGTCCATGTGTGAAAGAAAACATTGCCTCTCCTCACACAATATACAAAAGCTAGCTCCAAATGTACCAAAGACCTAAATATAAGAGCTGAAACTCTTGGAAGAAACAGATATAAATCATGAATTTGGACTGTGCAATGGCTTCTGTGATATGACACCAAAAGCACAATCAACAAAAGAAAAAAATAAACTGGACTTCTTCAAAATTAAGGAGTTGGGGCTTCAAAGGATATTATTAAGAGAGGGAAAACAGATTATTTAACCATTAAAAAGAATGAGATCCTGTCATCTGCAGCAACATGGATGAGCCTAAACGATATTCTGCTAAGTGAAGTAAGGCTGGCACAGAAAGGCAAACGCAGCATGTTCTCACTTCACATGTGGAAGCTAAATATTTGATCTCATATAAGCAGAGAGTAGAACAGGGTTATCAAAAGCTGGAGAGAGGGGTGGTGATGGAGAGAGGATGATTAGCAGTTACAAAATCATAGTTAGTTGGGCAGAGGAAGTGCTAATGTTTTGTAGCACAAGGTTAACTATGTTTGGCAAAAATTAGTATTTCAAAATAGCTAGGAGGGAAGATTTTAAATGCTCCCAACACAGGATGGCCGAGGTGATGGATATGCCAACCACTCTGAGATAATCAGTACACCCTGTATATATATTTATATATATATATATGTATGTGTATATATATATATATATATATATATATATATGTTGAAACACCGTACTGTACCCCTCAGATGTATACAATTATTAAGTGTCAATGTTTAAAGAGTGCTTTAATGTTTAAAAAATAATAATAAAAGAACCCACAGAATGGGAGAAAATATTTGCAAATCATATACCTAATAAGGGACTATCTGGAATATATAAAAACTCTTGTAACTTAACAATAAAAAGACAACCTAATTTAACAATATGCAAAGAGCTGAATCAGCATTTCTCCAAAGACGACACAATGGCCACATGAAAAGATGCTTGGCATCACCAGCCATCAGGGAAATGCAAATCAAAACCACTAGGGTGGGTATGATTAAACACTAACGCAGACAATAGTAAGTGCTGACAAGGATGTAGAGAAGTTGGTAGAGTACACTGATTGCTGGTAGGAATGTAAAATGGCACAGATGCTGTGGAAAACAGTTCCCCATAAAGTAAACAGAAACCATATAACCCAGAAATCCCATCCCAAGTATATACTGAGGAGTACTGAAAACGTGTTCATACAAAAACTTGTACCTAGCTACTCACAGCAGAATTATTCATAGTAATCAAAAAATGAAAACAACTCAAATGTCTATCAACTGATAAACAGATTTTTAAATGTGGTATAGCCATACAAAGAAGTATTATTTGGTCTTAAAAAGGAAGGCAATTCTGACACATGCTTCAACATGGATGACCCTTGAGCACTTTATGCTAAATGAACAATCCAGGAAAAAAAAAAAAAGGCAAATTCTGTACGATTCCACTTACATGAGGGAGTGGAGTAGTCAGCTCAACAGAGGTGGCATGGTGGACACAGGGAGGGGGAGGGGGAGCTAGTGTCTAATGAGGACAGAGCTTCAGTTAGGAAGATGGAGAAGCTCTGAGGATGGATAGTGGTGCTGGCTGACAGCACTATAGATGTGCTTAGTGCCAGTGAATACCTACAAATGGCTAAAAAGCAAAAAGGTGAGCTATGTACCATTTATCACCATTTTTTAAACACCTGGAAGAAGCTACAAGAAAATATTAAAAGCAGGTGATGGTAAGATTTGAGGCCAGACAAATCAAAGGCACCAATTCGTTCTGTTCTGCTACCCCTGCCCTGATTTTCACCACCTCTATGTAGAGCACTAAGGGTGGTCGTGAGCTACAGGGAGAAGCTCCAGGTCTGCATGACTGTCCACCAGCACTCTGTGCAAGGCTCAGGCAATACAGAAAGTACACCTGCCTGGCCGCTCAGACCAAAGGGGACAAGTGCTGCCCATCCCCACCCAAATTCATCCTCTACACCATCACCTCCTGCACAGACAAGGGAAAGAAAGGGACTGCAGGTCAACCCATTCTATGAACATTTGAGAAACTCTCAAATCTCTTCCAGGTAGTTTAAAAGGAACTTACACATTAACTGAGGATCTACTGCATGCCAGGCACTGTGTGAAGTGCTAGGTGTACCTTGGTCCTCAGAATGACACAGAAGATTGCCCCAACTTTCCAATCATAGAAATTGAAGCGTGGAAAGATGGTATGTTTTATTTTAAGTCAGTGGTTTTTTCGGTGCTGGGGATGGAAACCACGGTTTTGTGCATGATAGGCAAGCATCATGCCACTGAGTTAGACCCTCAGCCCAGGTCACATTTCTAGTAAGCATCATATGAAGCAACACTCCAAAGCCTTCCCTGAGAAGAAATGATGATGTCTGGCATGAAAACAGCTTAGGAGTCACGAGAAGTGGAACCCAATGAACAGACAATTGTACAATGTGTACAATTTTGGCAGAATTTAAAGGAGGCCAGCATAGTCAGTGGTCAATGGGCTCTGGAGCACGACAACTTGGGGTCAAATGAGATAGATGACCCTCAGCAAGGGATCTAACTTTCTGAGATTTCAAAGACAGGAACAGCATCTAACTCGCTAGGGGTTATCAGGATCCAATGAGATAACGCAGGCTAAAGAGTTCAGGGTAGCTGCAGCGAGTCCAGCAATGGATAGGCATCAGGAAAGTGCATCCATCCTCTCACAATAACTAACAGGCAGATATTGTAAGTCTGCTTTTCATTTAGGATGAGCTAAAGCTCAGGAAGGTCGTATAAGTTGCCCAAGATAACTGAGCTAGAACAGTGGTGTAACTAGAATTCACACCTCAGTAAGAGAGACTGTAATGAAGAACAGCATTACAGAGCAAAAGAATAAGGCCCAGAGCAGTGGTGTGCGCCTGTAGGTCCCATGCTCGCAACACTAAAACAGGAGGATCGTTTGAGACAGAGCAAGACCCCTTCTCAAAAAAAAAAGGAAACAAAAGAAAATGGAAAAGAAACGCCTCTTCTCTTTTGCTTCCCCTCTCTGGCAGCTCCACTAATCCCAAGGTCAGTCCCACTCAGTGACTGGCTGTACGTGGCAGCTCTCCTCAGACAGACCTGGCAGCAGGGTTGGTGGGAGCCCTCTAGCCTCTCTGGGCAAGGGCAACACTGACCCCAACTGAGAAGGTACTGGTGTCCACAAGGCCTGGGAGTGAGGAATGGAGGCTGCAGCAGGGCTTGTGTGCAGAAACTGACTCAGCAGTAGTGTTTGAAATAGTACAGGGTCATCCCTCAGGGTGGGCACACACACTGCCATAGAGAAGCAGGTGCTCCTGTGTACTGGCATGGACCCATTTCGAAAGCACATTAAGTGACACGGTACAACATATGGAGGGGGGAGTGGAGACTGGAGCAACACAGGAAGAATGTTTTCTCTTTGTTCTTCAGTCAGTATTACTTGAATTTTCTACCATGTACATACATTACCTAACAAAAAACAATACTTTTAACTGGGCGCCAGTGGCTCACACCTGTAATCCTAGCTACTCAGGCGGAGGAGGAGGCAGAGATCAGGGAGATCACGGTTCGAAGCCAGCCCAAGCAAATAGTTCACAAGACCCTTCTCAAAAAAAAAAAAAATCACAAAAAAGGGCTGGTAGAATGGCCGAAGGTGTAGGCCCTGAGTTCAAACCCCAGTATGGAAAAAAAAAATGCTTTTTAAAAAGTCTTAGGTCAGTCTCTTCCCACTACAGAGTTTAGGGTAATTAACCTGAGTCCTCTTTTCTCCACTTATTTAAAAGACAAAAACACAATTCTCCTCTAAGAGTTCATGGAGGGATTAACTAAGATAATTGTAGAGCAAAAGGCACTCAAACACAGAGCTTCATAATTGCTAGCTGCCATCTATAAACTCAATTGGTGCACCTTCTCCCAATAAAAAAAACCAAAAAACAAATCCACAACCCCCCAAAATCCTGATCGAACATTAACCCTGCACTGCTCATGTCTCATTTCTTGACCCTCAGGACAATTGTAAAGTTTTGAACCCAGCCTAAGGAGGTAAAGGGCCCCTCTATTGTTGCAGAAATGCCTCCCAGCAGGAGGTACCCTCCCCTAGAGAGATACATCAAAACTCCTCATTCAGGAGCTGCATTAGCCACTGCCACACTCTGCTTCCTTTTGGTTTTGGTTTTGGTTTTGGTTTGGTTTTTTCCTAAATCTGGAATCAGGATGGAGGCTGGCAGTACCCTTTGAGAACCGAAACCATGTCTGAAAACATAAAAAGTGCTCAGAATGTCCACCATTTGCCAAGTGCATGTGACCTGCTCAGAATGCCAGCACAGGCTGTGGGTCTTGATGGGAGGGCAGAAAACAAACAGAAAAAACTCAGAATGCTCTCTACACACAGAGAAGGATTTGGGAATGGGAACAATGAAAGTTATTCTCCCAAGTATTTTATCCTTCATCTGAAATAAAAAGGCTGTCATACTGGATGGAAAAGCATGATCCCATTGGAAACCCTGGAGGCCCTTTACCAGGGAGCCAGCCACACACCCACTCACACCCAAGCTGAGTCCCCATGTCATCTGCCCTGTGCCCCCAGGCTATGTCCTGAAGTGCTCTTGAGGCAGCCAAGGCCACATGATTTTTAACAAAGGATCAGGCCCCAGCAAAGAGTATCTGCCACCCAAAATGATCTTTTCTCACTTTACTGAGGTCTTCAAATTCCTAAAATTAAGCGGTGGGCAAACCAAAGGTCCAAAAAGAAAATCTCCACAGAAAGAAAAGGCCTCCAGGAGCCCCACTTTACCTTTTCATTTCTAAGTCACACCTGATTCCCAAAGACTAAGCTTTCCTGCCCTAATCAGGGGTCCCTATCTTCTGGAGTCTAGTGAAATACCCAGGCCGCAGGGACATAGTGGTTCCCAGGGCCTGCTGCTCCTAGGTCTGCTGCCCACACCTACCACAGGCCTGCTTGGTCCAAGTGCAGAGCCTGGGAGCTCATATCTGCTAAGGGCAGAGGAAGCTACATCTTCATGGTGCTCTGCATAAGGTCTCACAGCCTTACTTTCCTGTCTCTAGACTTCACACAGCCACTGTGGGCAAAGTGAGTATCACAATGAAAACACACATCACGCATCCAAATGCTGCCAGGTGGGGAAAAAACAGGTTGTTGCTGTACAGAAGTCGTGGATTATCAAAAGACTAGTTGTGCCCAGCTAAGTCACTACTGTCTGGAAGTCACACCGCAGTTTGGATAAAGCACATCTGGATTTACAGGACACAAGAGAGCACAGCCACACAGTCAAGTCCTTTTCAGTTGTCTTTTTAAGCACTCGAGTTGATGGGACAAAGAAACTTCACATGCTTTGATCACTTCAGTAAATGATTTTTTTTTTTCAAACAACAAAATTGAACTTCTATCCAAGGTATCTGAACAAAAAGGGGAAAAAAAACAACAAGCAAAAAAACCCTGAGGACCTGGGGTCTCCTCTATGCTGAGTATAATACAAATAACGGATCAAGGTTTTTTAATGCAATATTCCCTCATCGTCTATATTCTGGTGGCTGAGGTGGTTAGTCTTGAATATGAATCTCAAACAATGGGCTTTTGTCTACCTCCCAAAAACTATGGATCTTAGGGAAAGAATTTTTTTATCCTGATAAGACAGTGATCTCCTACCTTGCTGACTCAAATGTACTTGCATATTAATTGCCGCAGACCCCCAGTCCCTGCTGAACTGGCTGAACTGTGGGCCAAATTCAATAACCAGCAACCTTCCTTCAATGCCTCACCAAGATAACTATGCATGTTTAATTTAAAAGCACCGATCGCTTTAAAACGAAATGCTAACGCAAGCCCGCCTGCCAGCCCAAGCCAGGGCCCACCAAGTCTGATGATGAGCTGCAGGGTGGAGGGCTGGGACTCGCAGCCTTTGGACAATCAGGGAATCAGCTTGCCATCTCTCTTCCAAGTGGCATCTGGTCCCCCAAATCAAACTTTTAAAACATGCCCCTTGAGGTTAATTTCCCTGATAAAGAGGCAGTGAGATCTAGCCAAAGATATCCAAATATTAGCTGCGCAGATTGTATCTGATTAGCACAAAATACACAGCCCTAAAGCTCATGTGAATGCCTGCGCTATTCCAGCTGAACTGACCTAAGGCATTTTCTTCCTTTCTCTTTTGCAACTGTGCTCCATGTTTGACCCCTCAAATTTATTTTAAGTAGTTTGCAAACAGCTTCCTCTCCCCCTTCCTCCCCCATGCGGCTAGCAGCTCACATTTCCTGCACACAGAACATGTTTTGTCCACCTTGGGAAGCAGCACTCGGGAAACTGAGAGACGGCTTCAGTAAAGTCAGAATCAGAAATAGGTCGCACTCACTCAAGAAATTCAAACGGCATCAAGGGCCAACATTTACTTTATCAGGACAAGTAAGAATTAAAACTGTGAAGCAGCCTGTACAAACAAGACGCTACTGGCCGGTATCAGTGAAAATGCCGAGATGCACACGAAGTCCAGCATCGCTTCCCTACTTAGCTAAGCGCTGTCATCAAGATACTCGAGAACTCAATTGACTCTTATCAAACCAAACATCCACAGCAGTAGCAACAATAACTACTACAACAAAGTAACAAGCACAGTAATAACAGGGATTTGGAGGTTAACTGAGGAAGGTCCAGCCAAAGAATCAGCAGCTCGGGTCTGTGGTAAAAGAACAAGATTTTGACAGTACAGGAAAGAAGAGGAAGTCAACCTGAATTCATTTACGTCTGGGCTTCTAGAATCACAAATGTCCCACTGTGAAGATTCTATATGAATTTCTGAAACACCAAACAGTAAGTGGGTTTAACAGAGAAACAACAAAATGCATTTTGCCCTTGGATGTTACTACTTCTACCCATATGCCTACCCTAAAAAGAAGCTACCTTCAGAAAATTCACCTGGAAATTTCACTTTAGCTAACTTTGGGTCTAAACAACAGCACCCACATGCTATTGGGACAGCTTGGAAGGTGAGTCCGGGGAGGCCCAAGGCCGTTGCGTGCTCATCAACACTTCCAGTTTCACTTTGTGTGCTGGAAGTCTTTACCAGAAAAAAGGCATTTAAAACTTTTATTGCACAGGAAAGTAAGATGACTTTTTTATTTCACGTTTTCCCAAAAGAGACAGTGCTTAATGACAATTAAAAAGACAATTAATAAAATCTTCACTGAAAATCACTTAGTCCACGAATTTTTACCACACAAGTCAACTGTGAGCTGTTTGAGCACGGCATGTGATTTTCGCAGACATACTGGTGTGCACACGATCTAATCCAACAGTGGGAACTATCTGCCTGTGCTCTTTACAGCTGTGATTTCTCCACTCAGACACCAAGCATGCCGGTGTCATCTCCTTCCACTGCTCCTCACTTGCCTCTCTGCAAGTCAATTTTCCTGTTTATAAAAAAAACTTGAGCCTACTCTTCTAAAACAAATTTAACAAAAATAAGTATCTGTATTTTTAAAAATTCACAAGTAATGTAAGAAATCAATTCTGCAGCAAAATGAAAATAAAGCATGTGGGAGGTTCTTTAGGATGTGATGGACACCTGAGACAGAGTTCCTTACCATCCTCTTTTTAAAGGATGTGGAAAATTTCTGTTTCAGCAGGAAATGCAAAGCGTCCAGAAATTTCAGAGATATGCAAATGTGGGAGAAAGTGAACACCATCAAGACCTTTATAAAACCCCCAGAGAAAGGCTAATGCTTCTTCGACAGTTTAGAAACTTAAAAATATCTCATTTATAGTTGATGTATTCCAAAAAGCACCAGCAAATTCGGGGGGGGGGGAATTGTTTCTCTAATTGAAAACTGGGCACCCCTAACACCTTTATAAAAAAATGTTCTGTTTTCTGAATTTTTCTCCCCACCCCACCCCCACCCCCAGCCTACACATGGGACTAGCTCAGGCTCTTAAATATTAATCTGTTAAGGACTTTTTGGTCCTGGTTTAAAATAACAAATCAACAAAAGAGAGATTTCCAAAATTTGGTCACATGAATTTATTTCTAAGCCCCTCCAAAGACTGAGTCAAGGATCTAGTATATTCATTTCAGGGAAGCCCATGTTTACAGCTGGCAATGTAGTCACAGATGCCTTTATTATCAGAAAAGTTAGTGGTAGTACCTGTAATTATATGTATCAAAAGTTCATCATGTACCAGATTATATTTTTTCTAATCTTCAAAACTGTTCTTTCTGATTTTGCAAACTAAGAAGTTGAAACCTAAGGAAATTAAGTTCCCTCCCCAGATCACCCAGCCAACAAATGCCAGAGCCAGGATTCAAACCCAGGTTCTTCAACTCCAGGTACGTCCCATGCTTTATCACTCATACTGTGTTTAGCGCTGTTTGGTGGCTGGTTTCTTTTTCTTTGCTTTAATACTATGCATAAATTGTTTCAAAAAAGCTAAGTTCCTTTCACCACATACTTCAGGTACATCTGCATTCAGCAGTGATCAGCACCTACCAGCTTCCAAGCACAACAGAAAGCAAGACTTCCTGCAGACTGACCTCTCCTGTAGACAAAACACTCGTTGCTTTCTAGCACACTATCTACATTTCTCTCTGACTGTGTCTTGTTAGTTGCATTTTCTTTCCCCCTTCATGGCCTTTCTCTTCGCAACTCGAATCACAACTTTAGGGCCAGATCAACACAATTAAGCATTCACACTCGAGGACTTCAAGTGTGCTTAGTTTCTTCCCAACTAGCGTATCACCAATTTAAAAGCAGAAGTGAAAATTCCATATTATGTATGGTATCAGACACAATTCATCTAGCATGCCTTCCCAATCCAAAACAAGGAAAGCAAGATTTCCGACAAATTACTTTGAATAGTCTGATAAGGATTTAAAAACTAAATTATGATCAATTATGGTCACAATATCGAACACCGTTTACTGAGTACTTTATAGGTTCCACACACTTAAGTAAGAACTATACATAGCTTATCCTATTGGTCTCACACACAAAAAAATAATTTGAAAGGTTATTATTCCCCCACCCTCCTACCCATTTTGTTTTGTTTTTATTTTTGCTTTGCAGTACTGGGGTTTGAGCTCAGGGCCTCGTACTTGCAAAGCAGGCACTCTGCTGGTTGAGCCACACCTCCAGTCCATCTCCCCATTTTTCAGATGAGAAAACTGAGGCTGGGTGCAGCACATCCTCACATGAGCACCACAGGGATGGGGCTCAGGCCCGGAACACCAACCAGCTCTTTCAACTATTCTAACTAAGCCTTACAGGTGCACAAGCCTCAGCCAAAAACGGATGATGCAGATCCAGGCTGGGCCTCACGACTAAACTCAGTTTCTTCCCTTCTGGAAGAGAAGACTGGCAAGCTGTTCCCAGCAGCTGGAGCCCCCAGAAGCAGGACCCGCACTTTCACGTGGGCTTTCCAAAGCCCACCCACCTGTGTTGGCATGGCAGAGTGCATGCACCTAGGACTCAAAAATGACGAGATGATGTGGAATTTTATCAGCCTTCCCAAAGACCTCCCAGCATCCGCTAGCCTCCATGTGACCCAGGACCCCAGGCCAGGTTCCCCCAGAAGGTGGTCCACACTGTCCCATTCATGTCCAGCCTCCTCAAACCTTACACACACCACCCACTGCTCCATTAGAACTACTCCCTGTGGCTCCACACAAGCCAGAACTAGCACAGGTCAGCACCTGGTACCACCATGAAAAGCAACAGGAATGCGGGGAAGATACCAAACACCTTGAAAGAAGCAATGAATGCCTAGTGTTAGACTATCTCCAGAGCACGAACCTGAAGCCCAGGTCTGCAATCTGCAGTTAACTTGGAGAACAGACAGTTCTCCAAGGGGGGAGGTGTGCGAGGAGAAGAAGAGAGGAGGGGGAGGAGAAGAAAAGGAAGAAAAAGAAAGAATGTGATGATGACATTAGACAGGAGAGAGGCCAGCTTTGTCCTGCATCCTGTTGAGCAGCCAAGTAAAACAATGAATCTATTTTTTTCCCTCCTCTTCTTTGCTATAAAAAAAATTCAAGAATTTCATTTCCTTCTTTGAAACATAGCTCCTGCATAATTTTCATGCTCTTTCCTGCTGCCTCCAATGCTGAGAGGGAAAAGGACATTGACTGCCCTCACAGACCTCAGAGGTGAGCACTCCCCAGTGACAAACCCTGCAGTACCCAGGCCAGAGGGGTCAGTGGCAAAGAGGCTGCTTCCATTTGCTAGCATCCAACAAATGTGAATGTGTCCCAGTTATAGCTGCTAACTCCAGAGGTGGGGATTATTCCAGAACCTCTCTTTCAAAACGTTGAAGAAAGTGAGGTTCAGAAAAGCAACCTGTACACAGACATACAATGTCTTGTCAAACAGCCAAAGCTGCATTTAAAATCCTCCTGCCATCAGAGCACAGGTCCACTGCACTACAGCCTCTTAGCTCTCTGGAAAGTTCTGCAGGCAGCATCTGAATCCCCACTGAGATGGAGGGATGCAGCCCAGACACACACCACACTAAGTGTGAGATACAGCACATTCTACTCTTTCTGCCTTTCAGGCACAAAGGCCTTAAAACAGCCCTTGTTTCACTGCTCCCTGTCCCAGCCATGGTAGCCAGAGAGCTAGGCAGTACCAAAAGACAGAGGGGAGGGCACCTGCAAGCAGCAGCCAGAGCAAGGATTCTCATTAGGAAGCAGCAGGTTTAGCTTCACAGTGTTCAATCCCAAAAGATCTCTTGTAACATAGGGTCCCCACAGTTTTCTCATCTAGTTGTGAGAGCCTGCAGATAAGGTTGGAGCCAGGGAGACAGGTGTGCCCATGGCAGGTCAGGCCCTCCAAGGCACTCTGCCATAGTATGCACATGGACACACACATATCCTACCTGCTACCTTCATTTGGGGACACCACTCTCAGCAGTACTTCCTCCATTTTCAACTCTTCCCCAGTATTGGTAAATATTGATAATTACCTCCAAATGCAAAAGCAAAGACACAGTGTGTGTTTTGAAATGCAGATCATAATTCAAGCTGGAAGCTGACACTAATCATTTGATGTTCACTTGAAAAGTACAGATAGGCTATGCAGGAGCATTGCAGTAGGGGACCGATAAGGAGAAAGGAAATAAAAATTATTGGTATTTACTCAGCCTGCAATGCTTGTGGAAGAGAACTCTTTTAAAAAAGGAGCACTTCAGAATGGTTATTCAATCTGAATTTTACAGATAGCACTGGAAATATTTTCTCACAGAATGCACTCTATCTCTACCATCATATCTATCCGGTGTGCCGTTCACGTCGCTCATTGCAGGAATTCTCACTCAATTTTGCTCCATTATGAGCTGACGGTGACCCAGCGCACACAAGCCATTCAAGAGCCTGACTGAAAATTACTACACAGAACATCTGCCTAGTTCCCCACTTGCCAGCCCTGCTGCAGGGATTGAAGATGGAAAACAACCCAGAATCCACACACAAACAACTTTTCATTCCCTTACAAACGAGGCTCCTTTGGAAATTGAGGGTCCCGGCATTTTTCAGAAATTCTGTTTCTGGAAAAATGTGGCATGAGCCTCTTCTGAAAGCCTGCAGTTCAAACACCTTCCTCTCCTATATCCAGACCCATCTAGTAAGAGCCAGGACACGGGTTCTAGGAGGAAACAAATGGGAAAGCCACACCCCTGGCTCTCCTTGCTTGGTGCTGTCAAAGTCAGATTTTGTATTAAATGCCACAGGTCAATCAAAAGACTGTGGGGATGTCCTACCCATTAAACTATTCCACAATTTATGTGGCATCCATCATATAGACATGCTCCCTTTGGAAGATTTATGTTGTGATTACAGAAGATTAGAAGAAGACATCTGATTCCATATGGGGCTCTGCATGGCACTGCTCCTCTCCTCGATGGCTATCAGAGGAGCGAGGCGGCAGCCAGCACCTCCCATCCAGCTTTCCCTGTGCTTTGCTGCAATGCTCAGAGGGGCCAAGCAACGATGAATCAAGTAAACAAGCAATCTGGAAAGAACTGGTTTGTCTCCAGCCAATGATCAATGTCTGTGTCTCCACCCCGGAGTCCAACAGAGCCCCACCACCCCATGTGCTCATCACTAGTCAGGGGCATACTACCTACCCCCTGCTCTATGCCTGCAGCTTTATGGACACCCTCTCAATGCAGGCACCCCAAGCAAGATCATCACCTGCATCTGGGGTGTACAAGCAGGCTTGGAAAAGACACGTGGTATTCCCACCAAAAGGCACCAGCTAAGCCCCAGCTACTCCCACACACAGGTTCCCTATTTCACTAAACTGCCCCTCCACCCCAGCACGTCCTCATCATGCGGTGCCTTGCCACACTGCTTTTTCAGTTACATTCTCTCAGCAGGTCGGGGTTAGGGGTGAGATCACAGTCCTGAAGAGGCTGGATTCTGGTGTGGGAAAAGCTGCATTCCAGTATGTGTCTTTCTGGCCTCAAAGTCTCCACAGAAAAACACCATGGAAGAACTGAAAATGGGAAATCCTTATACAAAAGCAGGCATGACCTATTTTACATCAACACTGTGCCTCTGAGAGGCAGGAAGATCCCCATGAAAAAGAAAACTGAGTGTAGAGGGCGGAGTGACTGAAATCCACATCTTCAAATGCTTTAAAAGTTAAGTCAGATAATCTTTACACTGATGTGAAAGGGGGAGAAAATCCATTTGACCTCTTGCTTCAAACAGAAACCTTTCCATCTGGTTTTTAATTAGAAAGCAGTTGTTTTGCTTATATAGTGCTTTGTAACCTCTGCCATTGTAGGTACAAGCCTACAAACCATATTTTCATTGATTAAAAAAATTAAAAATAAACATTGAAAGAAACAATATTTTCTTTTTAGGAAAAAAAGATAGTGAACAGCAATTTTTTGGTGGGGTCAGGCACTTATAGGCATATATGAGAAGTCACCATGGCTATGCCTTACAGTTTATTTTGTCTTCAAAAAGTCCGAGGTCATTTTAACTATGCTGACCTGTGAACCTACATATGGATCACCCCCATCTAAGACTGTAAGCAAACACTGCCCTCTTGTGCACCAAAGAGCTCTGGATCGGCAGGGAGAGAGTCCCACCCACCACAGCGGACAGCTTGCAATGGTACAGCTGGGCCTCTCTGCCTGAGGATGCCAGAATGAGGATGACACACATCTGTTACCAGAGTGCTTGCTAGAGTGTCCCCAGACTGTCTTCTGAGACAGATTTCAAGATAAGAGAAAAAGTACAGATTCAGCTGAAGAATCAGACCAAACATAACCAACTCTTATCTTTCCTAGAAAATATTCATTCCTAGAAAAGAAACTTTGCTGGTTGCCATGGAAACTTATTATGTACTTTTCAAAACTTTTAGAAATGACTGATGAACCTACATAAGTAGTACCTCTTATAATCCAGGAAATCTTTGCCAGGAAAAGTGGTCCCATTTGATTCTAGAGGGACAAAGGGCAGAGATTCCCAGGTAGCTAAAGCTCAAACAAATCCCCTGGAACTTAGTGCATATTCCTCCTCTCCAATCTGAAGAGCTCCTAGCCTGGGGCAGAGGGAGGGGGGAGTTTTACCAACATTTTCTCCTCTGTCCCCAGAAGATGAAACTGGCGTCTCTAGAGACCCTTGAAGTATATAAGCAGCTGTTCCTGAAGCTAGGCCATGCCTGCTCAGCAGAACCTCCCTGAAATGAGTTTCCAGTTCTGGCTCGGAAGAACAAACAATCTGAATGTCTTCACTTACTCTCTCACCCTCAGAGGTACCATCAGGACTGGCCAGACAATGCCAAGCCCATTTCTGTGGGAGAAAGAAAAGGCAAAGTTCACCCTCCACCTGCACCCCATGCATCACTTCCACCCAAGAGACAAAGGGGAGTGTCACAAGGCCAGGAGTCAGGAGGGGCGAGGGCCAGCTTGTTCCACCAGCTCACCAGCCCTGTGACTAGACACCTCCCTAGCATCACTCACGTCCGGTTTGTTTCCTCACCCTCCACACGGTCTGTAAACCACAGGCAGCAGTGTGCCAATGTTATATGGCCAAACACAATCACAGAGAAGTGAAAAATGTCTAATTCACTTTACGCCAAGGTTGCCTGCCAACCCTATGTCTACTTCAACCCATCGTGCTGTACCCTGGGAAGAAAATGAGTTTACAGGGCCAGAAACAGGACTAAGGACATATGAAGGCCAGTCAGAAAGGCCTGTTGAAATCAAACACCTAGAGGGCTGCTTTGTCTTCCCTTTGTCCTATCAAAACAAGACATGCACTGCTTAGCCTCTAGAGAAACTAGGAAAGGATCCAATTGAACCTATTTGTCCAAAGACACCTGTGACTGCCCAGCATCAGGTCTCTTCTGTGGAGGTTTGCTCTGACATCCTCCTACTTGATGACCAGCCCCAAGCTGCCGTTTGTCCTGCAGCACCCACTCTGTTCCTCCTTCAGATTTTGCCCTCAATTCCACTACCGCAGAAAGGCTCTCCCTGGCCTACAAACACAAGCAGATGCCCCACATTCGTTAGTCCCTTTCTGGCCATCCTGCATTGTCCTCTGTAGCACCTATCAGTTTACAATTGCATGTTTGTTTACTTCTTTATGCTGCCTCTCCACCAGACCTTGAGCTACATGAAAGGAGGAACCACTTTTGCCTCACTGATCACTGGAAACCAGCCCCTGGTATGCAATCAGTTGTTCAAGGTTTGATGAATGAACTAATGTGATAACCATTTTTCCTTCTATATAATCCAAGCTTAAGGGATAATGTCCCCTAGCCAAATCTTTAAGACGTTAAGAAGAAATAAAGAAATAAATGAAGTTAATGAACCAAGCCAGGTGCTCCAACAGTCCCCAACTTTTTGTAATGGGTATGACACGGAACAAGCAAGTAGTTTCCTGGAAACCACCGCAGGCCTCCCCTCTGGGGGTCCAGCCTCAAACACTGCACATCCATGATACCAGCCCCCAAATCCCAGAAAGCCTAGGATAGCAGTATCATGTTCACGTCGACATCATGAAAAGACACACGAGGAGTAAAGAGTGAGTGTCCAGCTGACAGAGGTGAGCAAAAAGTTGCAGGGTCACAACCTCAAGAAGCCTTCTCAGGTGAGCATTTGTAAAGGTCTGAGGAACCCCGAGTTCACCTCTGACTTCCCAGAGTCCTAGCAACCTGGGCTCCAGGAATTTTACATTCAAGAGGACTCTGGACCCAAAGCTGGACAATCAGAGCCAGTGACCTCTATGGTCAAGTTTTCCAGCAAGACATAGCAGAGCTGGGATCTCCCCTGGTCAGCTGTAACCCCAATAGCCTTGGGGCCTCCCTTCCCAGGACCTTTGCAGGCTACTTGCAGAACAATCCCTGTGGCATGGGCCACAGGCTTGCATTATGCTCATTTCCCCATCCCCGGGCTTGAGGCAAGTTTAAAAGTCCTTCTCCTGTCTCAGAATCAGGTCTGAATTAATACCCTTCCTCAAAAGAATGCCAGTAGCAAAGTGAAAACAGACGCACTAGACAATGCCCTTTGAAAACCCCAGCGGGACACCGGGTAACAATACTGCCCCGGTTGGAAAGAAATCTTAAGGTTAAAGGTTCACAGAGGCAGAAGAATTACCAAAGTACAAGTTTGTTCAAATTTCCTCCCACAGATTTCAACAACCAGGGTCAAGCTGAAGATTGCCGGCAAAAACCTAAAAGACAACTCAGTCCCTTTGAACTGAACGGAGAAGGGAAAATATACGATCTGGGAGGGATCTATGTTACAGCTTTTAAAAATGTTCTTGAAAGGGTCACCCCTGTTAACTCAAAATCTGTCTGTTGGAGGGTGTTTGAACACTGCTTCTCTAAAACAACAGGCCACGGCCCTCACCGTGTGCGGTGAGGTTGCTGTGTTCCCTGCATTAGAGTGCTGACCCTCTGTGGGCCATGAAATTAACCATCAGCATAGGAGAAATCTGCTACGAGTTAAACTACTTTGCTACGCAAAGTGGCCTGAAAATGAAATGTGAGGATTGAATTTCCATTGAAAGATTAACTTGTCTAACCTCAAGGCAGGCTTCTTCTACTGCTGAACTCTGGTCACTGGTGTAAAGCACCATAAGAGGATGGGTAATTGATGCAGGCAGTGGGAAATGACTCCTTTCTTTCTTCTTTCCTTCCTTCTTTCCCTCCCTCCCTCCTTCCTTCCTGCACGCACATATGCATACATCACATATTCACTCTGTGCCAAGCCCTGCTCTGGGCTCTTAGAGATACAGTTGAATGATAATAGGCCCATGCCCAGTGGAGAATATAATCCAGTAAATACAAACTGATTGATATACAAATGAAGGAAAGAAGACATTATGGGTACATCAAATGAAGGTCATCTAACCAGCTGGAGGGGCAGACGAGACTTCCCAGAAAAGCGCCTGAAGCCAGAATGCACAGCCTGGAGCACCACCTTACCTGTGCAAAGACCTGCAAATAGTTCATGAAATTTGGGATCTTGACAGAGAGACAGAGAGACGGAGACATCAGTAAGGGTCCCATTGGTCATAATGCAGGGCTCTGCCCATATGCCAATGGAGGGCAGTAAAATAGTTATATTTAGGAATAATTCTCAGCTACAGAGTAGAGGGAGATTGTGGGGATATTGCACTCATCTAGGAAGAGCTAAGGCAGAAGCAAAGGGAAGCCTGTTTCAAGGAAGCAACAGAGGTCTGGGGATTGCCCAGGTCAGGAGTCAGCAGGACGGACAGGCCTGGCAAACCCAAGGAGAAAGACAGGCAGAGAATCATTCCAAGGCTAGGCCTGGGTAGCAGGGAGACACCATAACTTGGAAGGCGAGAGGGTAGGTGGGCCTCATAGAGGTGGGGTCTGAGGTGCTGCAGTGGCTACCAGAAGGAGAACAGGTCTCACTCCCTGGGGGAGGCTGGGAGCCCCACACCACACAAGAATATGACAACCCTTGTAACCAAGCCACAAATAGAGATAATGCAAACCTGGTTCTACAGTGGGAATGCAAAACCCAGACCAGTCCTCAGTCCCTCCAAGTCTGCATTATCAAATAACGAAGCTAAATGTTAGACACATAAGTCTCTAATTTAAATTTGTTAAGAATAGGTAAGATTTACATTCCAGTGCCTTGGCTGTACTGGCCACAATGCAAGTGTTCAAATGGCCAAGCAAGGCCCACGACTATCCTGCTAGGCCACACAGTTATACAACATTCTTACTGGCATAGAAAGTCCTGACCAAGCCCCTGCCTCCTTGTAGCCAGTCTGCCAGCCCTCTCCCCTCAGTGCCAGGAGCTAATGGTGAGCAAGGTCTACACTGGCCAACACTTTCCAGCCTGTCTGTGGTCTATTTGTCTCTGGGCATCAGACAGCAGTACAGAAGGAATGGAGCCCTTCTTATGGAAAGCTTTTTCTGCAAAGTCTAAAATTCTGAAGACCATCTCCAAATGTTCCCTGGACCATCATTTCAAAGAACAGGGAATGCTAAGAACACACACAAGGGTCTTTGGGGTTCTGGCAAAAGGTCCTGAAACTCACCTGGAAATGACAAGTAGAAACTGCTTAAATGTCACACTTCAGTGTAGCTGGGAAGGCTGAACTCAGTCACAACAGCAGATGACCTAGGACAAGATACTGACCCTCCCTGGGCTTTAAGCAACCCAGACAAATCTATGGTAAAGGATAGAGCCACAAGACCAGGCAAGGCAGGTTCCTCAGGCCAAGCAGGGCAATGCCAACAAATTTCAAGCACTAGTTTTGAAAAGAAAAAAAGTCAGTTTTATCTTTAGGTAGCACCTGTGCATGCCACCAAATAAATATCCTCAGGAAGTAGGTTAGAGACAAAGGAAATTATTTTAGTCTTCCTGAAGGCCCTAAGACAAGAGAGGCATCATCACAACAAGAGATACGGAAAGAGGGAAAGTCAGCTTCTCTCTTCATGGCAGAAGTTGTCTTTTCTCCTGCCAAGAGAGGTTCACCCACAGCCCACAGTAACTAAGTCCTTCCCACCTACCCAACAAAAGCCACTTCAAAGCAGCGGGAGCCTGATGATACAGCACAAGAAAATAAAAGACCCAATTAACAAAAACACAACTCCAATAATCCAGCAGGAAAGGGCAATAGACACTCTATGTGTGACAACTTGACTCTGTCCATGCTAACTGCCCCTCAAGACCCGCACTTTTCCCAAGGGAGGTATGGGTGAGACAGGAAAGCCAGCCTGGGCAAAGCCAAAGTCTGAGTAAAGTTGCAGGCCAGCACTCACTAGCTATGTGACCTGCAGCAAGTGCTCGCCTCTCGTTCTCTTTGCAGGAGCTATATAAGGTAGAAGGAACACTTCCACAGATGGGCTGACAGCCAGAGTCAAACATCTAGAGCAGTGCCAGGCGCACAGTGCCAGTGCACAGGCTCCCCAAAGTCCATTCCCTCTCCCTCTCCCTCTCCTGAGAGACAGAATACTCCTTGGCTCTGCTCAGCATCCCACGTCTGCACCCAAGAGCCCTATCTTGCTCCCAGTGGTGCTGCCCTATCTCCTGCAGTTCCCCACCTTCCCTCCCAACTGCATCAGAAGGCTGCAGGTGGAATGGGGAGCAGACCACTGTGGCAAGCCTTTCTTCAGCCTCAGCCAGAGCTCCCTACTTGAAGGTCTTACAGCTAGAATACACTCCTCCCACAAGGGGCTTTCCCCACCTGCAACCAACCAGCCTCCTTCCTCAACCTCACACTTTAGTTCTTCCCTGTCTTTAGGCACTCTGGGTCTTCTAGGTGAAACACGCCATTTCTCTACTGGCAAGGTCTCAACCCCTCTTCAACGTCGCTCCTTCTCCCAGAAGTCGCCAGGACCAATCCATGACCTGCCAACCTGGCCTCACCTTCTCTCATTTCCCCATGTATGCAAGTATCAGCCACACTAAATAGGACCACGGCCGTTCTCACAGGTCTAGACTGCTGAAACTGCTCTCTGTGTCTGCTCTGCCCAGAAAACTCCAGGTGATCCTTCCAGGCACAGCACTGCGTCCAGCCACTCATGTCTCCATGCTCCAACTTGATCAAAGCCTCTACAACCTTGCATTTTATCATAAACTGCCTGTTGGCACTCACCTCCCTCTGTCTTCCCTTCCTGGAACTGTAAGCACGCTGAAGACATGCATCACTACTACCTTTACATCCAAAACAAAGCTGCACAATATATATATGTAGTCTCTGAGTAAGTGGATAAAAACACCAAATAGCAGCACCACCTGGACCTCTTCAACAAGGCGGGCTGCCAAAAGCCCTAAAAACAAAGGCTATAAGCCCGAATGTCTCCATAGGCCAGGCATACAACAAAAAGAAGCAACCTGAAGGACACATGCCACCACAGATTAAAGATGATTAAGATGGTAAATTTTATGTTCTGTATATTTTACCACAACTAGAAGTAAATAAGTGTACTTTTTTAAAGAAAAGAATGAAGTACAAGCTCATGCTACAATGTGGATACTTTAGGAAGTATATGCTAAGCCAGACGTGGTAGCACCCATCTGTAATCCCAGTATTCAGGAAGCTGAGGCAGCAAGACCTGTCTAAAAGAATTTATGAAAAGCACATGCAAAGTGCAAGAAGCCAGACATAAAAGGTCATACCCTATATGATTCCATTTACACCGAATGCCCAGAAAAGGCAAAATATATACAGATATTAAGTAGATAGTGGTTATCCAGGCCTAGGGGTGGGGGCAATGAGAAATGACTGCAGCAGGCAGTAAGTTTTCTTTACGGAGTGATAAAAATGTTCTGAACTGGAATTGTGGCTGTGGCACACAGTAAGTATGCAACTCTGAATACACTGAAAACCACTGAGTATACTGAGATGGTTAAACTTAATGGTATGTGAATTATATCGCAATAAAAATGTTTTTAAAATTATCAACTAGTATAGCAAGACATAGTGGCACATGCTTGCAACCCCACCTACTCAGGGACCAAGGCCAGTCCAGGCAAAGTTAGCAATCCCCTGTCTCAAAAACAAAGCACAAATCAGAGGGCTGGGGGTAGATCTCAAGTGATACAGTACGTGTCCAGCACACTGGGCTCAATTCCCAGTATCCCCCAAAAAAATTATCAACTACCTACTATGTGCCAGATTCTGTTGGCCCTAGAGTTAGAGATGATTCTGGCATCACCTCTGCCCTGTGGTACTTGCAGGCTTGTGGAGAGGAGGCACAGAACCAGCCATCACAGCAATGTGTGTCCACTTCAGCACGAAGGATGATATGCATCTCCAGTCTAGGACCTGCCAAGTCTCCTTCTCCAGCTCCCTGCTCCACCATGAGTTGCCACAAAAAAACAGGCTTCACCTTCTCCAGGACTGGGGCCTCTGAGGTAGTGGAAGACCAGAACTACGGGCACTATCACCTTACTGCTAAGAGGGAACGCAGAACCTCCTTGCCCTCATACAAGGGAGCCTCAGCCCCCCCCCCCCCCCCCCGCGTGGCTGAGGCGCCATCAAATAAAAGAATGAGAGAGAAGGGAATATGTCTTAGGGCTTAATTTATGGGATGCCTGCCCAAATTTTATTCTAACCTGAGTGGTGTGATTTTGAAGAAAAACCCAACAGACATGCTGATAGAAAACAAAGGAGATGCTCAGTATAAACTTTAAAAGCAATTAATTTTAAATGATTACAGCTTTACCAAAAGCTGTGGCTATGATTTCCTTCTGACTTTGATTATAACCTTCCAGCAAAATATTTGCCTCGAGAAGGCAAACTCTTTGCATTATTTTCTATTCGTAGCATGACTACAAAAATATTCTTTGATTTAACATTTGATATGTTTTATTCTCAAGGGCAAGCCCCATGAAAAGAAAAATGTACCCCAACGGGATGAAATATGACTACCTACTTCCATTTTTCTTTTCTGTTGGTTCCTGCTCAAATATTCTGCACTAATTTAAACTCAGGACCACATCTCTGATGTTGCACTACTCCTACACTGTCACCCAAACCAAAGCAAAGGCACCTGCTGTTCAGCACCAAGAGAAAGTGGTGCAGACAAAACTCAACTCAGGTTTTCTAAAGCCAACAAAAGGCACTCCAGCTTGGAAAGAGAACATGTGGAGTCAGAGAACCATAAGGTGGTGGAAAAAACAGAAGTACTTGTACTAAAATAGAGGCACACTTTGTACCAGGCAGACTTCCTCCCGGACAGGAGATGCTTTGGAGCAAATGAGGCAGGTGACTCCAGTATCCACCCTGTATCACCCAGTGGTAGAAGACGCTGCAGTAGTAGTACTAGAGGGTACAACCTTCCAGTTATGGTTTGTGCCTTTTAATGAAGAGAAAATAACAGGCAGCTCTCACCAGGTGGGCACAGAGGAACTGGCGATACTAAGAGCTAAAAACACTGAGGTGAAAGGAACACTTCTCCTTATAACTACTCTTTTAAATATGCCTCAATATCTTAGGACAAATATATATATAATTACCACAATTTAACATAATGTATTCCTATACAGACTCACATAAAAAGAGTAAGGGCAAAGAAAATTAAGCATGGTTTTTTTGTTTGCTTTTGCATTAGAATAACACCCAATTCCTCCTGGCTGCCAAGACCTGTGTGTCCAAGTCCCCACTTGTTATCTCTGCTTGTGCCATGCACCTTTCTGGGCATATGTACAGATGCCTAAGGGTAGCATATAACATCTGGTTGGACTCAAGAGGCTGAGGCAGGAGAAGCATGAGTTCAAAACCAGCCTGGCCACACAAGACTCTATGTCAAAAGAAATAAAACCTGGCTGAAGACACAAATTCACTCACGCACATGAGTTCAATGGCATCATCCAGTCCAAATGTGGAGAGACTTAAGGTACACTCCTCAAAAGAGCAGACCAAAGGCAAGAGCTTTCACTGCACCAGCACCACAAGCACAGAATGTCAGAAACAGAGACAGCAAGGCAGCTTTAGCCTTACAAAAGATGCTCTCTCCAGGGTATAGACAGTGACCTGAGCCAGACTTAACAAGACTGCACAGTTCTTGCTAGCTCCCGTCAGAGAAGTTCAACCTACACAGGAAGTGCCGCTCACACCATGGGTACAGGAGGCAAGACCCAAGCAACACATCTTGGCAGAAGAGCTGCTGTTCATTAACAACCAGAACAAAAGACCTGGAGACAATACACTGTTAATCCTCACAGCCACCAGAGGACTATAAATTGCCAAGCCAAGGTTCCAGCATTTTTCAGCTTCCTCCTTCCTGCTGCAGTTAGATTGAGGATGAGGCTAAGTCCCTCACCCCCACCCATGTCTCTAAAACATACATTACTGAACCTTTCTAAATTCTAGCTCTGAAAGATTTATACTCTAAAATGGATTTAGAAAAATACTGCCCTGAAACACCACTCCAGGGAGTGGACAAGCACCCTTTCTCATTCACAGACCAGGGGCTGTGCAGTCATATAACCTGGGCTCCAAGCTAGCTCTGAGGCTTACTAACTGTGCTCCCGCCCTCTGAGACACAATCTTTTTCATCTATAAAATAGGAGTATCACCTTTTACTCCTCAGAACTGCTGTGAGGATTAAGAAAATGAAACAAAAACCACCCATCCTGAGGGTGGCACTAAGGAAACACCGAGTGCTATCACAGTATCACTAACTTTGTCTGCACCCACACGGGGCAAGAGAGGTGAAACCCAATTTTCTAAGTTAAGGACGAATTTTTTCCTTCTTTTTTGCAAAAAGTATTTGGGAAACAGTGAAACCAGAGCTGGCTCTAACTTAAGACATACTGAACTCAGATACTGGTTCTAAGTTCCTTCTCCAGGGATAATATATCCCATAAGGGGTCTGAGTTACTGACAGTGAGCCGGGACCTGGAACAAGAGTCATCAGTTGCCTAAGGATCACAGGTGCAGGTGGGGCTAAAGAAAACCACACCTCTGCCAGAGGGAGTCCCTGCCCAGCAATCTTCATCTTTCTCTCAACTCAGATGATCATGTCACAAACCTCCTGCAATAGCCTTCTAAAGTGCTTGTAAGCCCTTAGGAGAAATCCACACCACAGCCACTCTCTAGGATCTTCACTAATGTATTCCTGCCACACACCATGCTGATGTCTTGCCATGCCCACATGCTGGCAGTTAGCTCTAATCTTAGGCAAACAAAATGGCACACATAAGCTCAGTGCCATGCCAGGCAGTTCCCTCCCCTGGGAGAGCCCTTTTTCCCCCAGTGGACCTAAAACCCAGCATTCCCTTTTTATTTTTTTGGCGGGGTGACAGTCTCACTATGTTGCCAGCACAGCTTGGCCTTGAGCTCCAGGGCTCAAATGATCCTCCTGTGCCAGCCTCCTGAGTAACTGGAACCACAGGTGTATGCCACCACACCCAGCCACAATGAATTATTCCTGCTTTTATTCTGTGTGCATAGAATTCCAGCAGATTGCTTTGCACACAGTATAGTAGGCCCTCCCCAGTTCCCTAACAAGCTGCTGGAGGGGAGGAGAAAGAGCAATGCACACTGCACTTATTACAGGGCAGGCCTCATACTAGTCACTTTCTGTACATAACCCTTAAAGAAGGTTCTCTGCTATCTGTAGCCAGCTAGCCCAGTAGCTGCAAGACAGGCTTTACGCCTTCAGAACTTACTCAGTGCCCACCACATGCCAGATCCAGGCCCAAGCACTGAAAACACTGGTGATAAGACAGACAAGCTCACTGTCCTCACAGCACTGGCATTCTAGTACAAGACAGTCAGTAGTACACATAGAAAGCACCAGACGGTGATATCAAGGAACTAACACAAGAACATGAGAAAATATGGGGGAGGCCTCTCTGAAGAGGTGACATTCGAACTGAGACTTAAGTGGTAAGGAGTCAGGCACACCACAGAGGCAACAACAGATAAAGACCCCGAGGGAAGCAGCAGGTTGGCCCACTTAAGTAGAAAGGAGGCCGGCATGACAAAGTCAGGAGCAAAGGGTAGCAGCCACTGAAGAGGTTCAGAGGAAGGCAGAGGCAGGCCATGGGTCCTGCGGGCTATAAGGAGGAGGCTGGATTACTCCAAGCACAGTAGAACTCACTGGGAAGTCCTGGAGCAGAGGGCCAAGACTGATGGGCAGCTATAAAAGGAATACAAAGCATGGCTCTGGAAGGCAGGCCAGAAGGGCCCAGAATGGGTCCGTAAGCCAGGATTTGGCCTGGGAGTCATTTCAAGAAAGCAAGGGTGCCCATGATTATGCACATCTGACTAGGTTCAGTTCAGGGATAGCCAGGATGGATTCTAGCACCAACCCAAGGTACTTTACCTGCCAGGCTGAAGTTTCCTCCTCTGAAAAACAGGACTAGTACTCCCACCACATTGGGTTGTTACACAGATGCAAGTTCCTGGCCACGGACCTGGGCACTCACACAGGAGCACTCTTCCCTTCAAAAGAAAAAATTCTACGTGCTCTCTCATGCGCCTGGAAAGGAAAGTGGGACTCTGATCTACTTGAAGAATGGTAGCAGACTGAGCACCACGCCGGTGTGCTCAGGTCACATTTTAATGCCTAGTAAGAAGACAAGGACAGTCTCCTCAGGAAGTGAGAGAAGAGAAAGGGCAACAATATTCAAAGAGAAAGAGAAAACTCCTCTTCTATGGTTTTATGGCTTAAACCTGGGCCTTACACTTGGGTTATATACAGCAGGCTAGCGACAAAGCCTTCTTGCTGCATCAAAAAACGTCTATAAATGCACACACTGGAAGGGGGTGGTGGGCACTGAATAACCTGGGGAGGCATGCATAGGACTCTGGCTTGGAAGGCAGGGAGACCTGGACTGTCACTGAGGACCTGCTTCTCCTAAGCCCCATTTCCTCAGCAGTTAAATGGTAACCACCATGTTCCTTGCAGGGTTTCCTGGAAAGCAGCAAACATCCCAGGAAATAGCCGGGCACTGGTGACTCGTGCCTGTAATCCTAGCTACTAAGGAGGCAGAGATCAGGAGGATCGTGGTTTGAAGCCAGCCCGGGGAAACAGTTCATGAGACCCTATCTCAAAAAAACCCTTCACAAAAAAAGGGCTGAGGAGTGGCTCAAGGTGTAGGCCCTGCGTTCAAACCCCAGCACCACAAATATACACATAGGTGTGTGTGTGTGTGTGTGTGTGTGTGTGTGTGTGTATACATATATATATATATATATATATATATATATATATATATTCACAAAAGCTAAGCCAATAAACAGCTGTGCAGTTACCAGATGCTTCTCGACTTACAACAGGGCCAAGTTCCGAGAAAGCCATCATAAGCTGAAAATATGGCAAGTCAAAAGTTCACTTAATACACCAAACCTACAGGACTTCCTGGCTGAGCAACACAGTCCATGACACACAGCCGCTTCCCTCCCAATCTCAGGACTGCCTGGGAGCTGCAGCTTGCTGCCCTGGACAGCCCAGAACCCACCATGTGATCACCAGCCCAGCAGAAAAATTCAAAGCAGTTATCTACTGAATTTACGTCACTTTCACACCACCAAAAAGTCAAAAATCATAAATCAAACCATTCTAAGTCAGGTTCTCTCTGTATTAGAAAGGATTAGGAATTTGCCTTTCTCTCTCTCTCTTTCTCTCTTTCTCTCTCTCTCTCTCTCTCTCTCTCTCTCTCTCTCTCTCTCTCTCTCTCTCTCTCTCTCTCTCCAGTATTGGGGATAGAACCCAAGGCCTTGTGCATATTAGGCAGGTGCACTCCATCACTGAGCTGCACCCCAGCTGCCTCATTGTTTTAGTCTGTGCCGTCTGCCGCCAACTTAGACTGGCTTAGAGTACAGGCTCTAAAATCTATTAGGATGTCATTATACAGGGAAGGGAAAAGAGCAGCAATCCTGTATTCCTCTCAAGATGGAAACATGGACTGAGAAGACATTAGATGGAGCAAGTAAGCTTCCTTACCTCTTCAAGCTTCCATTTCCGCTAAAACAAAACAGGAAAATGACTCCAACCTGCCTGCAGCATGGAGTACGGGAGGAACAGAGATCAAAGCACTTACTCCTCACTACAGCTGGGACCCCATCAGGCCCCCGTGCCACCAAACCAACAATCATGGGCCACCTGTTCTTGTAGGCTCTCAGGATCCTGCTGGAAAGGAACGCAAGGGAAGGCAACAAACCTTACAGGCAGGTAGTGCTCAGGCACTGCATCGGTAGGGAGTAGCAGACTCTCTCAGCCAGGGTCTTATACTAGTGTATCATTTTCTCCAAAAACAAAGCAAGTTTTAGAGACCTGTCCATAGTAAAGTGTAGTTAAATGGGTTTGAAAAAGAATCCACAAAGGTCTAGCAGTGGTTTCATCTGAGTCCTTTTGCCTTGTTTGTAATGTCCTCCTAAGTAGCATGTATTTATGTATTACCCACATACGGTAATTAAAAATTAATTAAATGATACATCCCAGGGGGACACTGTGGCAGTGCTCACCAGGACTGAAAACAGTCATGCCCTTTGACCTGTCGGGTGCAGTTCTAGCTCGCTCTCTCACGCACGCGCGCGTGTCGGGTTTCTGAAACTTTAACTGGGAACAGTGCCGGGGACCAGGAGCCGGGAGCCCACAGGACACGTGAGGGACGACTTTCCTGAGACCTTTTCCTTCACTTGTCGGCGTGCATGACAAGCGCTCTGGTCCTTTTCTAGGAAAGCACCTCGCGGCTGGCCGTGCGCCCGGGCGAGCTGGGCCGCGGGGCGGCCAGGAGCGGCACGGGGCGCAGTGCGCGTCCCCTGCGACCGGACGCGGTGCCCGCAGCTCGCACCCGGCCCTGCCGGCGGCCGCCGCGTCCCGAGCCCGGCTCCCGCCCCGGCCCGCGCTCACCGCCGATGATGGTCCGGATGAGGGAGGCGTGCCCGGGGCAGTCGACCAGCGTGACCTGAAGCAACGGCTCGTCGGCGCCGGGTAGCGGCACCGCGAAGCAAGAGAAGCCCAGGTCAAGCGTGATGCCGCGCTCGCGGCTCTGCGGCTGCTTGTCGAAGGCGGCGGTGGAGGCCGTGGTGCTCAGCGCCCGCGCCAGCGCCGTCTTGCCGCTGTCTATGTGACCCAACACGCCTACGTTCACGTTCACCCGCCGCCCCGCCATATCGCCGCCGCCTGGAACGCTCCACTCGGGCTGCCGGCCGTCGCGGTCCGCTCGCTAAGCGGCCCCCCCCGGCAACCCATGCCGGACGCGCGCGTTCCGGCCCGAAGCTTCCGCCCGCGGCTCCCGCAGCCAGCGGTGCGTCGCTCAGGGGCCTCCGGGCTGCACGCCGGGGCAACAGTGGACGCGGCACCCACCACGGCACTGCGCACCCCTGCCTCCTCCCCTGAAGCGCCGCGGGCCGGGGTTTGAGCGATCCTTCAACCCACCCGCTTCTGCACTCGTGGCGACGAGCTTCTCTAAGTGCCGACTTTGTGCACGGCCCGCTCGCCTGCTGGACGTCATCGTGCACGGGGATGGCGGACCCCGCGGTACGGGACCAGAACGGAATTCCCGCCCCGGGAGTTAGACGTGTCCTCTGTGCAGGTGCCCCTCGGCCCCCGCCGCCCAACGGGTTCTGCAAAGAGGTCGCTCACCCAAGCGTCTGCTGTGGCCACACAGGTGACGGACGGAGGAGAGACGTCGTCTAGCGGGCACTGGAGAACTGTGTGTGCTGAGGGAAGAGGGGCAGCCCAGCCCAGCCACTGGCCGGGGGCAGCTGCCCAGCATTGCACGCCGGCCCGCGTTTCTAGAGCCGACACAGTTTCTGTGCGGACTCCCTTATGGTTTGGACATGCAATTATGTGGGGAGATGGTGGACACGCTAGGGGGTAGGCCTAATTGGAGGAAGGGACCGCTGGGGGAGTGAAGGTTGCCCACCCTCGCCTTGTCCCCGTTCCTTCCCCTGCCTCTGAAAACAGCAAGTTTGCTGACAACCTTGTGGCAGCAAACCATGACCTGAACTGAGAGGAGCCTGGCTCTAGCCTCCTATCTGCTTATCATGGTTACTCCCAAACTCCACCGCAGAGACACCAGCAGGTGCATTACCAGGTGCTGCTCAAAAACCACAGAGGGAGTCATGTGGTGAATAGTTTGCCCTCTAAATTGCCTCTCAGACATCTGAAAAATTCTGAATTCTGGGACCACCTTGGTCCCAGGAGTTTGGAGAAGGGGTTGGAGACTCAGAAAGATTCCCCAGTGACGGGACACTGACTAATTGGATGTGTGATGAGAAAGGAGGACCTGGGATGTGGTCTGAAAATGTCCTCAGAGGCCCACCTGTGAAAGTCTTGGGGACAGGGTCTTGGGAGATGGTGGACCCTTTGAGAAGTGGGGCTTCATGGGAGGATGTGCCCTGGAAGGGGATATTGAGACACCGCCCTTTCCTCTTCCTCTCTGTTCCCCAAGCCTGACATCAGGTGAGCAGCAGCCTCCTTCCAAGATGCGCTGACTGGCCACAGGCCCAGAAGAAATGGAGCCAAGTGACCGTAGGCAGAAACCTGCAAAACTATGAGCCAAAGTAAACCTTTCCTCTTTCTAAGCTAATTGTCCAAGCAATTTATTACAGCAACGGAAAGCTGAATAACCCAATCTCTAAAATCCTAGCTTTGGAACTTCATTATTTCATTCACTCAGTTATCCAAGAAATACTAATTGAGCACCTGCCATGTACCAGGTAGTACACGGTCTGGAACAGTACTGTGAATAAGACAAATAATAATTAAGTGCTTTTATGAAATAAAGCACTTATGAAATGTGGCCAAGGGTCCCAGGTGGACAGGTGGAGAACATTCACCTTTTCCTGTTCAGGAAAGAGGCGTTGGAGCTGATAAAGGCAGCAGTGCACAGGACCTGGGAAACTGATGGAAGAGCAGGCAGAGTTGACAGCAGGGGCTGAGGCAGCAGTCAGTCAGGCTGTGTGGTAGGTGGGAAGTGGGGCAAAGGAGAAGCTGAATGCTGACTTTACCCTGTAAATATCCTTCAAGGTACGGTTTTAGCCTGATGATGTGCCTGTCTACAACACCAAAAGCAGAAGCTCTGGAAGGCCTGTCAGAAGGCCAGGGGACTTCCCAGAAAACAGGATCTCAGCAATGCTAAGATTCATGTTGCAACATCACCCATGTCCTTCCTGTGTTTGATCTGGCTGCACAGCCAGCCCAGGGCACAGAATCAAACTAATAAGCAACTTGGGACTCATTCTTCAACCCAGCTACTCCGGAAGCTTTGAAGGCCCCAGCCAGTCCCTTGTCCTGTTGGACCCTAAAGAAAGACATCTTTACAAAAATCCACCATGAAACTGACATAGTGAGGGTAGGAACATACTGGCCTATGATGTAATTGAAAAGCAGACTTTGGTTGTAGTAGACTGTATCCAAATGCTACCTCCACCTGCTAAAGCTGTGGTGTCTTGGGCAAGATCTCTTTGTGCCTCTGTGCAACTCAGAGTTGTGAGGATTAAGTGAACTGGTATTTCTGCATTACTTAAAGCAATGCCTGGAGTATAGTACGTGCTGAACCACTGTTTCCTAGATTCAATAAGTAAAACTACAACATCAAGGGAAGTGCTTGCTGCACCTAAGGCTCAGGTGGCCAATGACATAAGGCACCAACTTTGTCTCTTTTTTTTTTTTCCAGTACTGGGGCTTGAACTCAGGCCTTACACCTTGAGCCACTCCACCAGCCCTTTTTTGTGTTGGGTTATTTTCAAGATAGGGTCTCGTAAACTATTTGCCTAGTCTGGCTTCAAACTACAACCCTTCTGATCTCTATCTCCTGAGTTGCTGGAAATTACGGGCGAGAGCCACCAGCACTTGGCCTTGTCTCTCTCCTTGTCATGGATTTGGGAGCTGAGAGTTGGCAAGAGAGTCTACCAAGATGGAGAGTAGGCAAGAACAGATTTATTAGGACTCCATTGAAAGTGGATAGAATGTTGGACAGCTATACAAAGGACTATACCGCCAGAGACAAGGTTGAGAATAGGTTTTAAACCTTGGGCTAGGCTACTTTTGATTGGCTCTCTTTTTTTGTGGCCCTTACTGATTGATTGTCTCTTCTTGGACCATGGTTTGAATTTTGAACACAGGAACACCTCTGCAAGCTTGGCTTTTCCTTCCATCTGGGCTTCCTAGCTGGCCAATCCATGCCCCTCATTCCATCTGTTCCTTGGTATTTCTTTTCGGCCATATTTCCTTGAAATGGGAGCCCTCTCCACACGGAGGTCTGTCTGAATTCTGTCTGTTCCTCTTCCTCTGAGTTGCCTCCACTCCCAGGTACATGTTGACAAGATGACTGCTAGAGCCAACTTTTGCAAGCTTACAGTCTCAGCAAAATCCCCAAATTGAGTCTATGGACCAGATAAAGTCATGTGCTCAGGCACCTGGAGGGAAACACGAAGCTTTGCCTAGCAAGGTGTGGGTCATAAGCCCACTCCAGGAACTAAGCAGGAAGGAGGGGCTGGAGGCTCCTATGGAAAATGGAGAGATATTCCCAGTAAAACTCCAGTCATCTCCTGTCTCCTGTGTACTTTGTCTCTACCCAGCATCTCTTTTCTAGAATCCTGTTTGCTTTACACCAGGCTGGTGCTCTGGTGTTTCCCACATCCTAGTGGGCTGAGGTTGCCTGAGAGCATTTTGGGGCCTGGAAAGGCAGGTTTAGCCAGGCACTGGTGGCTCACGCTTGTATTTCTAGCTATGCCTGAGGTAGAGCTCAGAAGGATCGCGGTTTGAAGCCAGCATGGACAAATGATTCGCAAGACTCTATCTCGAGAAAACCTAACACAAAAAGGGCTGGTGGAGTGGCTCAAGGTGTAGGCCCTGAATTCAAACCCCAGCACTGCAAAAAAACAAATCAAAACAAAAAGGCAGGTGTATTATCACTGCGTCTTGAATGGTCTTAGCCCCAAAGCTCCAGCTGGGAAGGCCTCTTCCTCTGCAGCAGACTCCGGGGCCCTGTACAGTTCCACAGGCTGGGCACAGTCCCTGAGAAAATTATTGATGGAAAACAGCCTGCAGAACTGCGATTATTTGGGATTTGTTCTTAATGTTAATGTGATGCTGGTTCCTTTCTGTTTCTTTAATGCCATTTTGTACTGAGGTAGTTCAAAGTTCTTTACAAACAGCCAGTAATTAATTCAACTTCATTAAGGCCAATTAATCCAGGATTAATTATAAATTTGCCCAGAGGAAGTTATTATACTTTGCTCTTTGATTTGAGTTTTGGCTTTAAAGATTCTTTCAGGAATGAAATGGAAATTTCCCTTTTCTCTGCGGGTATCTACCTCGCCAGGGATTGTGTTAACCATGTCCTTTCCTCAGTATGTCCCATACTATCCCTGGAGGAGGCTGTCACACAGACCTCAGCTGAGCAGCCTGACATTTCCAGCCCTACAGAGATCTTCTAATGCCACCTTGAGCCTGAGGTGGAGGAAGCCTGATATAGTGGCAAAAACTCATGCTGTGCCAGTTCAAATCAGGTCTCTACCTCAGGCTGTGTGGTATCACTTCACCCTAGCCATGTGACATTACCACTTCTACCTGCACAATGGATGTAATAACACTTCACAAGCTCATTATGGTCTGCAGTGGTCGACAGTGGTCTCAATTCTCCTTGGAGTCTTCTAGCCTCCTTTCCTCTAGGTCACTTGTTCCAGGGGTGGGCCTAAGACTAGGGTCTCACCAATCAGTAAGGTTCAGGCCCACTGACTACAGAAATTGGTTTTGCAGTAACCATGTGACCCAAGTTGGCCCAACTGAAGAAAACCCTGTAATTTTCCCTGAGGCAAGTAATTAAAAAAATGTTTTTGCTGCTGAACTAAAACATGTATAGCACTGAGGATGTAGCGCAGTGGTAGGGCACTTGCCTAACACACACAAGGCCGAAGCTTTGAACCTCAGCACTGCAGAGATAAAGCCTGGATAATACAGGCCTAGGTGGTGAGGAGATGGGTGGGGGAAATCTGGCTCTGGCAGATTAATGGACCCCCAGAGATGTTCACATCCTGGAGCCCGTGACCAGTCTCTTACATGGCAAAGGGACTTTGCATAAACTAAGGTTCTGGGTATTCTGGGAGAGCCCAATGTGAACACAGCAGGAGCTCATGAGGCAAGAGCTGGAGCAGGGCAAGGGCCTTACTGATGTCCTTGTCTGCACAGCATGACCGCACAGCTCTCACTTTCCACGGTCAGGATTCATTGTTGCTGAGTCTACCAGTGCAAACTTGCACTTCCATTTGCTAACATAAAGTTTCTTTTGCTACTTAAGATATAGCTAATAACTAGATGCAGAAGGACAGGGAAGCTGAGGGAGCACACGTTTTTTATGTAAAGTGTTATCAAAGATGAATGTAACCAACTATAACATGTTGGTTTTATACAAAAAGAGATTGGTGATTGTTCTCATTCTCTCTCTATAGATGGCCTGATTTCAGTCTATCGAAAGTGTAGTCCTTTCCTAGTAAACTTTCACTTGAGAGAGCGAGAGAGACTACTTATCTATTTCATTTCTTTTACATTTTTTGTGGGGGGGAGGCTGGGGTTTGAACTCAGGGCTTCACACTTACAAAGCAGGCACTCTACTTCTTGAGCCACACCTTCAGTCCATTTTGCTCTGGTTATTTTGGAGATGGGGTCTCTTGAACTATTTACCCAGCCTGGCCTTGAACCAAGATCATCCCAATCTCAGCCTCCCAAGTAGCTAGGATTACAGACATGAGCCACTGGCACCTAGCCTATTTTATTTCCTTTAAATCCCAGCATATTTTAGGAAGAGAAAAAAAAAAGAGAGAGAGAGAAAGAAGCCAGAGAGTCTGATCCAGAAAAATGACATCCTAGGAAAGACCAGACATTTCTGTCCTTGCAGATGGAAAAAGCTATGAGCCTAGGTAAGCCTGTAGAAAGAAGGTGGAGAAAGCAGAACATATCTGGAGGATTTTGGTTGTTGAGAAGTCAACTTTGTCCTTTTCTCATGTGTTTTTTGTTGATTTGTTTTTGTTTTTAATTTTGAGACTAGGCACAGTGGCTGATACCGTGATCCCAGCTACATAGGAGGTAGAGATCAGGAGGATTGCGGTTCAAGGCCAGCACAGGATAAAGTCAACAAGACCCCGTCTAAACAAAAAACTGAGCCTAGTGGTGAGCATCTTTTATCCCAACTACATGGGAGGCCGTAGGTAGGAGCATCTTGGTCCAAGGCTGGCCTGGGCAAAAACTGGAGACCTTACCTGAAAATAATTAGAGCATAAAGGGACTGGGGGTGTGGCTCAAGTGGCAGAGCACTTGCCTAGCAAGCTCAAGGCCCTCAGTGAAACCTCAGGACTACCAAAATAAATAAAAATTTCAAATTCTGGTAAAATATACATAACCTAAAATTTATCTTTTATTCCATGTTTTATGTGTGCATTTTCTGAAGAATTAAGTACATTTGAAATGCTCTGGAGGGCTGAAGGTGTAGCTAGCTCAGTGGGAGAGTGTGTGTTTAGCATGCATGAGGGCCTGGGTTCAGTCCTTAGCACCAATAAAACAAAACAAAACAATGAAACAAAATGGGATGGAACCACCATCACTATTTATTTCCAGAACTTGTTCATTACCCCAAGCACAAGCTCCATACCCCATGGCAGAAACTCTCCATTGTTGCCTCCCTCCAACTTCAGATAACCTCTTTTGTACTTTCTATGAATCTGCCTATTACCTAATTTGTGTAAGTGGAATATATTTGTCCTTTTGTATCTGCCATATTTTACTTAATGTTTTCAAGGTCCGTGTTGTAACATGTATGCAGTTTCATTCCTTTTCATAAAGAAATAATATTCCATTGTTTGAGCCACTACACCAGCCCTTTTTGTGATGGGTTTTTTTGAGATAGGGTCTTGCAAACTGTTTGCCCTGGCTGGCTTTGAACTGTGATCCTCCTGATCTCTGCCTCCTGAGTAACTAGGATTACAGGCGTGAGCCACCAGCACCTGGCTTATCTTCTGATGAATAATTGGGTTTTTTCTACCCTTTAGCAACGTGAATACTACTTGCTTTGGTATTCAGACAGGAGAGGAATTATTAGGTCATATCCTAAGTCTACAGTTAACATGCTGAGAACTAGCACACCACTTTCACAGCAGGTGCTACATATTCAGTACTGTATATTCCACCAGCAATGTACCAGGGTTCCACTTTCTCCACATCGCCTCCAATGCTTACTTTCCAGTTTTAATTTTGTTTCAGCCATATCAGTGAGTGTGAAACAGTACTTGACCTTAGTTCTGATTCTCATTTTGCTAACAACCAGTGGTGGTGAGCCTCCCTTCATGTGTCTACCTGCCATTTGAATATTGAGTCCTCTACCATTTTTAAAATGAGTTATTTGCTTTCATTGTTTTGAGTTGTAGTTTTTTTTTATTCTAAATATTCAATTCATCAGATTATGATCTGCAAGTCTAGTCTCCCATTCTGTGGACTGGCTTTTTGCTAATTTGATAGTATTCTTTGATGTACAAAAGTTTTTGATTTTGATGTACAGTTAAGTTCTGATTGAGATCTTTATTCTTTTTTCATGCATTGCATTTACACCTGCAAACCTGTCTCTTAAAACTGTTATCTCATGTCGATCCATTGCATTTGCCTTTTTCTTAAGATATTTTCTTCTATTCCTTTTTTTTTTTAATAGGGTTTTGCTATGCTGCCCAGGCTGTTCTTGAACTTGTGATCCTCCTACCTCAGCCTCCTGAGTAGTTAGGATTACAGGCATAAGCCACTCACCTGGATTCAAGGTGTTATCTTATTTCTTTTGTGATTTATTCTTCCACATTAATTATTTACAAATATGTTGTTTTCAGCTGGGCGCCCATGGCTCACACCTAGGTACTCAGGAGGCAAAGATCAGGAGGACTGTAGTTCAAGGTCCACTCAGGCAAATAATTCAAGAGACTCTACCTTGAAAATAGCCAACACACACACACAAAGAAGTCTGATGGAGTGGCTCAGATGTTAGAGCACCTTCCTAGCAAGTGTGAGGCCCTGAGCTTAAGCCTCAGTGCTAAAAAAAAAAAGGGGGGGGATATGTTGTGTAATTTCCACATATTTGTGAATTTTCCTTCTTTATTCAAGTTCATTCCAATGTGGTTGGGAAAATATTATATGTTATTTCAATCTTTTTAAATTTATTAAGTCTTGTTCTGTGGCAACTTGACTTTCGATAGCAGACCAGGAGAATGTGAATATGAAATTCATGTTGTATTGGGATAAAGACTGGGAGGACAAAGAGGCATTCCGTGAGATGAGAGCTTTGCTAGGGAGGTAGTGTGAATGATAAGATGATGGGGTGGGGAGAGAGATGAGCCTATTCATCTACTGTGGAGAACAAGCAGATCAAATATAGGAAAGAAAGGTAATAGGTGGCCCTCTAAGAGATGGGATAGGCCCAGTTTTTATTCTGTAACCTAGTGAGCAGGGTTACTTGGACTAGGAGGTTGTCCATCAGGATAAAGGAGAATCCAGTAGTGCCTGGCACATAGGAGAACCTTAGCATGGACACTAATGTGTGGTTTCTATTCTACTTTGTCTTTCACATAGAAATTGAATTTTTAGTTAGGCACATATTTGTGTTGTGAAACACTACATTTCCCAGACTCCCTTGCTATAACTGTTTGATTCTGACCATTGGGATGTGAGTAGAAATGATGGTGCAACTTCAAGGTCAAGGTTAAAGAGAAGGCTCATGTCTTCTTCCCCGCCCCCCATTTCTGGAGGTTGACCCCATGGCCTTGTTCATGCTAGGCTTGTACTCTACCACTTAGCCACATTCCTGCCTTTGGTGTCTTTGAGACAGGATCTTGCTGTGTCACTCAAACTGGCCTTGAGCTCACTATGTTGCCCCAGCTGTCCTCCTACTCCTGATCCTCCTGCCTCAGTCTCCAAATGTTGGGATTACCAGTGTGTACCACCACACCTGGCTCCTTTTCTCCTCGCTGGTACAAATCTGATCCTTGTGGGGAGTGTGAGTAACCATATCATATCATAAGAAGCTGGTGGAGGGGTGGCAGGCAACACCATAGAAAATTGGGTCTTTCATGGGTACAAAGCCAGCTTGCCTACTGAATGATGGTTAGATTTTATGTGAGAAAAGGGGACTTCTATTTTCTCTTACCCACTATTATTTTGAGCCTCTGTTACTGAGGCTAAACTAACATTGTAAGTAATACAACAGTTAATCATTACTTGGGCAGCTCCAAAGGTTCAGCTAGGTTGCAGACCATGCCTGCATCTTGGCTCCAGAGACCACTGGGTGATTGCTTCCTCATTAGCAATGGGGAAGGAAGAGGTAGATTTGACCCTACTTTGTGGGTTTAAATTTCAGGTGGGACAAAAGGCAAGGCAAGTAGGGAGCAAAAGGGTTGGAAACCAAGTTACTGAAATGATCGACCGTGGGCTGAAGAAAAGAAAAGAAAGGTCATGGGAGTGAAGAAAGTGAGAGCCAGTAGGTCAGGGTTGTCACTCAGCACCATTCTAAAATGAAGAACGCTGGTGTGAAATAATGGCTGCTACTCAGGAGGCAGAGGCAGGAGAGTCAAGAGTTCAAGGGCAGCCTGGGCACAGTGAGACCCTATCTCAAAAACAAAAAGTTTAGGAGCACAACTCAGCAGGTAGAGCACTTACCCACCATGTGTGAGGCCCTGGGTTCAGTCTTCAGTAACACACACGCACACACAGAGACATACACGACTCGGTTTCAGATAAAATAAGGAGACATTCTGAGCCAAATATGAGCGACGGTGAGCACGGATTCAAGTAACCCTGAACGACATGTTCCACAGCGGAAGAGGGTACGTGAACTTTTAGACTCACAGAACAGAAGAAGGCCACAAATTAATACATACATATTGATGATGGGTATCCGGTAGGCAGGCTACAGCAGGGCAGGGAAATCTCTTTCATAGGTTTCAGAGGTTATAGCATTCTTAGCTTTAGGGTCGGTGGAGGCTAGAGGTCAGCTAATACATTCCAAGAAGTTTGCCTAAGAATCAAGAGAATGTAAAATGGCACCACACCGTTGGCTTCTGAGAAGTGTCACCCATTTGTCAGGGTTCCACACAAGCATTATTGCTTTAGTGATAACTTCCTGGGCTCTCTGGGCTTGCACACTCCATGGGTGTACTTGGCCCAGTACACCTCAGGTTGCAAGTTTTCCAACCAATGAGTAAGCTTGTCAGGACCCTACTTCAAGTCTGTATCCCATGTGTTGTAGGGCGGCAAGTGTTTGTTGAATGGGTGGGAGTATAGTTGTGCCTGAAGTCATGTTGTGGAAACTGACAGAAGATTTTTGCTGGCTGATTGTCTCATCTGAGGTTGTGAGGTGGGATGAAGATTATACAGGCTTTGAAACTTGAAGTCCTCAGTTGGAGTTCCAGTTCTGCTGATTATTTGCTGTGTGTTCTTGGGCAAGTTACTGGGTTTCTTTTAACCTACTGGGTTTTGTTTTGCAGTTCTCAGGAGCAAACTCAGTGTTACCAGTCAGCTGGCTGGGGTCTTTCTGCTCTACCTGATAGGAATCCTTGAGTGTGTAGCAGAAACTTTTCTAGTGCTGGCAGTCCCAGGCTCTTGAGTATTCGAAGCCTTGGGGCTATAATGCAGACTCAGAGGTTCACAGCTCTGGACTCGAGAGCTAAGAGCCCATTGCTCCAGGCTTTAGAAACCAGAGGTTTGTGGCTCTAGGCACTCAGCCTGGAAGCTTACTTGCCACCTGGGCACATGGCCACTTTTATAATTCTTAGCTTCCATCAGTAGTGAGCATCAGCAGCAGGCAGCACCTGCGAATGTTACAGTTCCTAAAAGGGCCTCAGGTGTTGGGATCCTCAGCTATACAGCCGAGGCTAGTGTTACAGCCCTCAGGATAAGGGCCCTTTTAGCAGCTCCCTCAAACTCTTCCAGTGACCAATAGTTTTTAGTCCTTGTGCCACAGATGCTGTTCCTCCTGGTTTCTGTCCCCAGTTTGTCTCTGAAACTCTTTAGCTGCTCTCTCTCTCTGGCCTTTGCTGCTGCTACTGCTCTGCTGACACTTCCACTGCTCCTGTTCATGTTAGCTCAGCCCATCCTACTTATGATAAAAATCACAAGCAGACAAAGTCCACAAGGAGAAGCCTCTTATCAGGCCAATGTTACACCACCAGGGGGCAAGCATGGAAGACTGGGTCCAGGTTGACTCAAAAAGCAATCTGAAGAACTGCTTAATGGAGCCAGAAAAGGTGTGCAGCAAGGGTGTCTGCACAAATCAGGACAGTCATTCCTACAAACGAAAGACTGTGTTTGCACCAGTCACAGGCCTTCTGGTGGTCCACCAGGGGAAGTGTCCTCTCTTTGGCCTAGGTGGAAATGGCTGCTTGTGATGGCAGAAAAGTCCAGAGCAAGCTGTTTGAAACATTCATAGTTGGAATAGTTTCTTCTGGACCCACCAGTTGTGCTTCAGCAGCCAGCAGCTGTGGTTGCCCTGTAGCTTCCTCAAGGCCTCTGTGGAGTGTCTGGCTGGCAGCCAAAGAGGGGCTGATAGGCTGACGGTCCTCCACTCACTGCACCAGGGAAAGGCCTAACAACTGTCAATTAGGGAGTCAAATTACCTCAAGCCCCAGCATCTTAGCTTAAGAGAAAAATATACATAAAAGGAGTGCTTATAATATAGGCCTGCAATTAACATCAACAGTGGTTTAACATTTAACAGTGGTTTACTTTTAGCCAAATACCCTGGGGGAGAGTTGGGCCATTTTATCTATTTCATCAGGACCTCTCACGCATGCTGGTAAAGCACTCCACTACTGAGCTCCGGCCCCAGTCCTGGCCTGTGTTTTTTATCTGCATTAGAATTAAACTGCCCTATAGGACAGTAAAATGTTACTCAGTCAACTTAATTTAACTAGAAAGGAAAGCAAGAAGTGTAGGAAGGGGCTGGAGGTGTGGCTCAAGTGGTAGAGGGCTTGCCTAGCAAGCGTGAAACCCTGAGTTCAAACCCCAGGACTACCACCACCACCAAAAACGAAAAGCAAAACAAAACAAAAAACTAGGGTGGACGTGCACAGAATGCGATCCGTAAAGGCTTGGAAGTCAGAAAACTGGTTTTTAACCAAGTCGGAGTTTAAGCTCTCCAACTTGAGATTCGTAGAAGGGGATGACCTTCAAACGCGACAGGGAAGAAGAACCCCCTCTGAGGTCTGGGTTCAGCGCCGCAGCTCCACATCAAATCTCGGGCTCTGTTCCTCAGCAACCCCACCACCCCGTCCCGCCCCAGGTCTGGGCCGGAAGCGCCTGCTGCCGGGGAAGTCAGCCGGGTGACACAGCCGGAAGTAGGTGGGTGGAACGCCCCCGGCAGTTGTGATGGACGCAGCCAAAAGCCATTGGGGAACGTAGGCGTTTCCGCGTCCGCCAATGGAGCTCCGGCCGAGGCGGGCCCTGACGAACAGCCTTAGTAACGGCCGCGCGGTAACCCCGGCGCTTTACGCTTGCTGGTTTTCCCAGGCCGGTTTTGGCTCCTGGCCTTAGCAAAATGAAGATTGAGGAGGTGAAGAGCACCACGAAGACGCAGCGCATCGCCTCTCACAGCCACGTGAAGGGGTTGGGACTGGACGAGAGCGGCCTGGCCAAGCAGGCGGCCTCGGGGCTCGTGGGTCAGGAGAACGCGAGAGAGGTGTGGCGGCGCGGGGACGAGCGGCCGTGGGGGCCGCTGGAGCGGGGCTGCGGGCGCGCGCCTGGGGCGTGGAAGGGGGCGACGCGGGGGCCCCGGTGGGGACCGTGTCCCCAGCTCGTACCATTGCTGGTGCAGGCCGCCCCGGGCCAGCCCCTGTCCGCCGTGCGGGGAGTCCCTGCTGACTGGGACTGCAGGCTTTGGTGACGGCAAACACTAGGAGCAAAGCGGACACCTCCGTGGGCCCAGTTTCCGGAGCGCTTTGTCGCCTGGGCGGGGAAGCCGTATTTTATTGTGAACGCAGTTGCAGGCTGTGAGGATTATGAAGTAGGAACTTGGCCGAGCTTAAGAAGCTCGTTTTGGTTCTCGGGGCCTGCGTGATGGAGAGGAGCAGTCTGGTTTATCCACCGTTGTTTTTTTTTTTTTTTTTTTTTTTTGGCTGTTCGCATCCAGTCTGCTTTTATAAAGTGGCAACGGTGCCAACTGCTTTTACAGTTACTGTTTTGCAGATGAAAACAGTGAAGGCGGGAAAGATCACCTGCCCCCTTGCCACGTGGACTTGCACTCGCCTGTATTTCTGACCCCCAAGTCGGCGCCCTCGCTGTGATGTGACCCTCGCAGCCTGCTCTGCCCAGCATTTGGGTTCCTGTGGCTTAGCAGCTGCAGAAACCTGCACTTAACGCGGGGTTGAGATGTCGCTTCTTAGCCTTTGGCTGACAGAAAGGGCCAAAGGAAAGCCTCTGGTTTCTACTCCTGAGCATCTTTCCAAAAGGGAACGTTCAGGTGGCTCTGAGGTGCAGTGGCTAACACATTCAACTTCTAGTGAGGAAAGAGCGATTCAAAAGTGATCCGGGCTCACTAAACACCTGTTACTGCAAATGAGTTACATTGGTTGAGTGCTTTTTATTTAGCAAGCAGCTTTATTTCCATTTTTTTGTTCATCTTCCAATCTAATAATTGTCTCTTCCTCTCCACCCCACTTTGGTCTAATGTTTTCTGGATACACAAAAAAAGTTGATAGTAAATCATCTGTGTGTCTGAATTCTGCAATTAACATTTTACTATGTTGCTTTACCATTTGTTTGTCAATTTACCAACCCACTTTTACATTTCAAAGTAAACTGCATACATCAGGACATGTTATCCCTAAACCCTTTATTTAACATGTGTGCCACTAACTGTTCTGAATGTTTGTGTCCAGATGAATAACTGTGGTTCACAGAGGCTAGGTAAGTAGATCTAAGGTCACTCATCTGGGGGTGGCAGTGCCAGGATTGGTACTTCAGTGTTTGACTCCAGAACCCATGCTCTTAACTCTGAACCTGTATGCCACAGACCTGCTCTGCACCAAGCTCTTGTACAGCTCTGATCATATTAGCAGCTGCCCTGGAACTCAGTATCTTCATCTGAAAATTGAGTTAGACTAGGTCATCTTTTAAAGGCCCTTCCAATTCTTTTGAAACGTTAGGATTCATAACATATTTACTGGAGAATAAATGAAAGAGTCCTGGTCTGTAATTAGAAGTACATGTCCTTGATTTGGAAAGTTTCCCTTCAAGTAGGTAGCTTCACTGAGGATTTTAGTGTCACTGGGCATGTGGGAAAACTGTATGCAGCATCTGAAGAGTGTCTTCTGGGTTCTGTTAAGGGCACCCTGCTTTGCTAATTAGAGAGAGCTGGAATGCTGAACACCCACACATGCTCTTTGAACACACATGTTTTTGAGGGTGCTGCTATATCTGGAACCAAGGTACTTCACAGTCCATGGTGAATAGTGTAGAAGAGATACCATGTATTCACAAGAACCAGTCAGTGTGGTACAGTGTGGTCACTGTCCAGAGAGAAGAGCTATGGCCTTCCTTTAGGCAAGAAGAGTACACCTTTTAGATAGTCAGGAATTTGATTGTTCAGTGAGTCTAACACATCTTGAATTAGGTAGTCATGGGATGTAGGTGCTCAGAAAGTATGACTTTCTCAGCCTGCTCCTTCACAGTCAAATATTTTATGATGTATGAAGATCAGTGGCTCATTTACCAGAGTTTGGGTGTGTGTGTTTACATGTATATACTGCAAATGGCTTAATAATCAGAATGAATGTAACTAGTAGGTAATCAAGTAATTTAATCATGAGGATTCAAAGGCATTTGGTGTGTCTGATGGTGGTACAGTATCATTGGTCCTTACCCTTGGTGGGTCCTGATGAGAGCTGTGGAACCTCTCCCTGGAAACAGTGTACATAGGAACATGTGCACACCATTTTGTTTTTGTTTCTACTTCAGGAGGTTTTTTGGCCCTGGAATCTATCCCCGTGCACTAGACTAAAAGTCACTGTTCCCATTTGTACCCCTAATGTTCCATCTCCAACAGCAGCCAACATCGTCTTTTAAATACAAATCACAGCATAGCACACAGTCTAAGACTCTTCCTGTTACACGTAGAATGCAATCCAAACTTTACAACAGATTGTAAATTCCTGGTCTCCATCTGGCCCCTGCCTAGCTCTTCAACTTCATCTTCCCATTCTTCTTTTCACTATATTTTGGTCCCTGAAAGCTTTCTGTCCTTTAGGCATGACAAACTCCTATTTTAGGTATTTTAAATTTGCTGTTTTTGCCTGGAACATAGACTTCTGCCCTGCACAGAGCTTTACAAATCAAACATAATGTCATCAGAAAGACCAACCTGGGTCACTAGCCACTCACTCTCTCTTTACCCTTTTTCTTTCATGGTAAGGATTTGCACTATAAGCACAGGCTTTTCTGTCTTCCTGTGCTGTCTGGCATCTAGAACAGAGCCTGCCCTGCCAGTGCCTGGCATTCAGGGTCAGTTGGATGAGTACATGAATTGTGTGGACCAGGTACTGGACACAAAGCACTTTATACTGACTGATGATCTCTTTCCATTGTGGTGTGTAGGCATGTGGCGTCATAGTAGAATTAATCAAAAGCAAGAAAATGGCTGGAAGAGCCGTTCTGTTGGCAGGACCTCCTGGAACTGGCAAGGTACTCATTTTCTCTTGTTTTAAGCTACCCAAGAGAATGATCCTAATGTCTAAGCCAAATTGAATTCGTGTCTTAACTACTCTTTGTTTAGCTAAATTGGTTATATGTATGTTTTAAAAACTAATGTGCAATAATACAATTGAGTGTCTAAAATTTGTGCTTCTAAAACTAAAATTATCCTGGCCTACCTCCAGAGAAGAGAAAATGAAGTCCTCAGAGGGTCTCATTGTCTCTAGACTTCTTCCTTTATGTCTTTCAAGTCTCCTTTGCTTTGGAAGTACATTTCTGTTAGCCTAGGGTGTCATGAAAATCTTCAGAGTAACGTCTTATTTGAGAATAAAGAAAATGAGTCAGCAAATATTTTTCCAAATACTAGGTTTATCCCTTCCTTGTTTTGGCTATGTGAGAGATGAAAAGAAAAAAGAATTAGAGACAGGATTTTTATCTTCAAGGGTTTTATAGTCTTTTCAGGGCAGAAAATCAGGAAGACATGACAGTACAAAATGAGTACAGTCATAAGTACTTCTAGAAGGAACTTTTTGAACAACGTAGGAAGAAGAGACCTGGATGGAGTGGGAAGGTCTAAAATACAAGAAGCCAAACTTGGAACTAGCAGCTAGAATTTAAGCAGGAGGTGGCACCGAGGGCTGGTGAAGCTGGACAGGTTGAGACTTGGTATTTGCCCTTCAGAGCTGGGAGAGGATTTTTCCTTGCAGGGAAGAAAATGGCCTTCTAGGCAGAGCACATAGTCTGGCTTGTTGGGATGGGGAGTGGATAGACCAGAGACTTGAAACTCACCCCATTACCTAATTTGAGACTTGCTTGCTCTCCACAAGGACCTCTTGGCCCCAGATAGCAGGACCCTGGGCTTCTGTGTGCAAAGAAATGGGCTTTCAATTCTAGCTCTGATGTTGGCTTGTGAGACTGAGGCAGGCTGTTAACCTTTCAGAAGCAGAAGCACACGCTCCACCTATTTCAGGCCATTATTAAATCAGTCAGCTACGAGATAATGACTTTAATTACAATTTTGAAATTTGAACTGTTGAATTGATGGTGTACCTTCTACTGGTGTCCTACAATAGAGGAATTGGTGCCATTCTTAAACAGTGAAGTACTGCACAATGTAAGCTTCACTGATCTCTCCACAAGCTACTTGGTAGGCAAAGATCAGGAGGACTGCAGTTTGAGGCCATCCTGGACAAATAGTTCAGGAGTCCCTCATCTCTAAAATAACCAGAGAAAAATGGACTGGAGGCTTGACTCAACCAGTAGAGTGCTACTTTGCAAGTGTGAAACCCTGAGTTCAACTGGAAAAAAAAAAAAAAAAAGCTGCAAGGGCATTCCCCTACGTTACCATGGTATCATCATTACTCTCTCCAATCAGATGTTTATACAGTATCAGCTACGTGTAGGGAAGGGAGACATAAAGGGGAGCATGGCAAGGCCCAATTGGAAGCCAGAAGCCGAGAGCTATGTGTAGTTTTTTTGTTGTTTGTTTTTGGCAGTACTGGGGAGCTATGTGTAGTTTATACTGAACTTTCTCACAATTTTTTTTTTTTTTTTTTTTTTTTTTTTGTGGTACAGGGGCTTGAACTCAGGGCCTACACCTTGAGTCCAGCCGGTTTTTTGTTAGGTTTTTTTTTTTTTTTAATTTATTCACATGTGCATACATTGTTTGGGTCATTTCCACCCCCCCCGCCCCCAACCCTCTCCCACCTACTCCCTGTGTTAGGTATTTTTGAGAGAGGGTCTTGCCAACTATTTGCCTGGGCTGCCTTCGAACTGCAAACCCCCTGATCTCTGCCTCTTGAGGTCAGGATTACAGGCGTGAGCCACCGGCACCAGGCTGTCACAATTTTTAATTAAACAATAAGTTAATAAAAGTTAAAATGTTAGGAGCAGAGCAGGGAGAAGATGGTGTCTCCAGAGCCCGGGAAGGAAAGTCTTTGAAGAGAGTAGTCAGCTTACTCTCTGCAGGAGAGACTGAGCTCATGGTCCATTAACTAAGGCCTTTTCTTTACGGTACTGGGGGTGAGTGAGCCCAGGGCAAGTGCTCTACCACTGAGCTACACCCACCAACCCCTTACTTATTTTATTTGATAAAAGGGTCTTGCTCAGCTGCTCAGGCTGGCCTCCAACTTGTGATCCTCCTGAAGTGCTGGGATCGCAGCTGTTTACTACCGTGTCAGCTACTAATTTTGGGGGTGTGTGTGTGTTTGGTTTGTTTTTCATGGTCTTGGGTATTAAAACCAGGGCCTCATACTTCTAGGCAAGTGCTCTACCACTTGAGCTACACCCCCAGCCCTTTTCTTGTTTGTTTGTATTTGAGATAGCATCTTACTAACTTCACCTCTTGACTTGTGATCCTCCTGCCTCTGCCTCCCATTCAAGGTAGAGTTTTTGTTTTGTTTTGTTTGCCAGGCAGGTGCTCTACTACCTGAGCCATTTCACCAGCCCCCAAAGTAGAGTTTTTTGTGGCCCGTCTTTTCTATTGACCCATCTTCAAGGGTCCTGTTTTCATTCAGGGGTCTCTGTCTTAATGCTGTGCATTGCTGGTAATCACAAACACTTTGTGGAGCCACAGTGCTGGAAGCATAGTCCTTTCTTTTGTGATGTTGAGCCACTTTCCTCCCGGGAAAGGTGAGCAGTGAGCACGTGCTGTCACCTACTCTTTGTGCACGTTTGTCTGCTGCTGTCATGTATTCTAGAATGAGGTGGTTCAGGAGAGCTTCTAATGTGATGATGCCTAGGCCTCTTAACTGAGTGCTTGTCTTAGAGATGCAAATGCCTCTCCTTGTGAATGTTCCTCTCCTGATGACCTCTCACTGTTTTGTTTTGTTTGGAGGTAAACACATTGTATACCAAGCTGGCCTGGAACTCACTATGTAGCCCGGGGTGGCCTGAACTTGTGATCCTCCTGCTTCAGCCTTCTGAGTGCTGGGATTACAGGTATGTGTCACCATGCCTGGCTCTGAGTTTTAGTTTCTTAATCCATAAAACACAAACTAAGCTGGTGCCAGTGGCTCACTCCTGTAATCCCAGCTACTCAGGAGGCAGAGATCAGGAGAATCACAGTTCAAAGCCAGTCCCGAGCAAACAGTTAACAAGGCCCTTTCTTGAAAAAAACCCATCACCAAAAAGGGCTGGTGGAGTAACTCAGATGGTAAGAGCACCTTCTTAGCAAGCGTGAAACCCTGAGTTCAAACTCTAGTGTCACCAAAAGACATAAATAAATGAAAAAGAAAATAAAGTACAAACTAGTTATCAAGCTCATAGTTGGAGGACCAGCACTGAATGGAGGGGTAGGTATGGCTGCCAAGTTAGACATGTCCCTTCTGGGGTCCTCTTTATGAAGACTAGACACACAGTGCACTCCTTCACCAAGTATTTAACATATTTAATGGAAGCATATTGATTGTCTCTTCTACATTAATGGAGGGAGGCAGGGATGCCAGTGTGGGTATGGTCACTGTGTTTAAGTCTGAAACTGAGAATGGAGAACTAGGGCCTGTGTAAATAATGGAAAGAAAAGTGAAGTGACAGGGAAGCTGGCAGACTGGGTGGAAGGTGGCATGGCAGCCAGGGGCCCTCGGGGGTGGCTTGGTGTCAGGGTGCTGCTCTTCTTACTGTGCCCCATTACTTGTCCTTTGCTGTTGGAATAGCTGTTTTAGAGGCAGCTGCTTTGGGCTCACAAACTCAGGTGTGTGCTTAGGCTGGGTGCAGCCTGACTGTGGTGGCTGCTGCCACATGATAATGAGGGCCTGTTGTGGCCAGACCATCCAGGTCCTCAGAGCTGGATTGTTAGATGAAATTTCCCAGTTCAAAAACTGACAGCATTTTTTTTTTTTTTTTTGGTGGACTTTGGGGTTTGAACTCAGGGCTTTGTGCTTGCAAAGCAAGCACTCTACCACTTGAGCCATACCTCTAGCCCATGAAAACTGAGTTTTAAACACACATGAGAGTCCCTGGGCCAAAACAGAACCAGTCTGTGGGCAACTAGTTTGCTACCTGTGATCTAACCTGCTACTTTAATACTATCACTGAACAGGTGAGGAAATTAGGCACTAGAGATTTGTCTTGTGCCCAAGGTTGCATGGAAAAATATTGGCAGAATTAGGACTAAAGCCAACAGGCCAGTGCCCTACAGGCCAGTACTTTATGTATTACACCGTTATGCTGATTCTCATCCAGATCCTATAGGCTCAAAACTCACCAAATAGGTAGTAAAGAAAATCCAAGGGCTGGGCATGCTTGTTCACACTTGTAATCCCATCAGTTTGGGAGGCAAAGGCAGGGAGATCATGGATTGAGGCTGGACAGGGCAAAAGCTCAAGACCCTATCTGAAAAATAAATAAAGCCCAAAGGGCTGGGGGCATGGCTCAAGTGGTAGAGCACCTGCCTAGCAAGCGAAAGCCAGAGTTCAAACCTCAGTACTGGCAGAATAAAAGAAAGACACCTTTAGTGAGCCAATTTTCAAACACTGTCTCTTGAGTTCACTTTGTTCCAGAATCATGGCTTACTTCCTTCCCCTTACCCGCATCTACCTTGGGAACCGACTTTGTTCATTCTCCTGTTTGAAAGCCGAGGAAAGATGGAAATGGCATTCAAAGGCCATTGCATTTCCAGCCCTGTGCCAACTTTAAAGCTTTCGCCTTTGAGGCTTGACATTTGACCAGACCTCTGTCACATTTGGTTCTGTTTACCATCTGCCTCTTGCAATTAGGTCACCAGATAGCAATTTGTACCTCACTATAGAGCATGTTAGGTGTGACTCGTTAAGTCCAACTCATAGCTTCAAAATTCTGCCTAATGTGTCATTCTTCACAATTTGTGGGTCACTTAACACAGTGAACATCAAGCAATTCATTCTTCCATTACTGATTTCTGATGGGTTGTAGACTGGTGTTTCCTTTGTAAAACATAGAGTGTGGGATCTCAGGAAGCCAGGGTGGTGTTCTGAGCAGGTAGCTCAGACCCTGCTTTGAGATGGAGGGCACAGGCTTGGAAGACTATGCAAACTATGGTGGAACATGAGTCAGATACGGCTGCCATAGTTCCAGGCTCCACTCTGCCTTCTTCTAGACTGGTACCTAGCTATGCTGCTTAATCTCTGTCTCATCTTTGTAACATCTTCTTAGTGTATGAGGGTCTTAGGAAGCACTTAAGTTGACCTGTGCTGAGTAAGACTTTGTGGGTGAATTGGCAGTGTCAATTCATAAAATTCACAAAAGGTACCAGTTACTGTGTGAGACATGCCAAATGATGTTAACTTAAAGGACTAGATATTTACCCATTCCTGGTTACAGTTTTTTTATAGCATGTGTTTCTGAAGTCCATATTCTCAAGACTAAAATTGTTTCCATTCTTGTCCTCTGCAGACAGCTCTAGCTCTGGCTATAGCTCAAGAGCTGGGTAGTAAGGTGCCTTTCTGCCCGATGGTGGGCAGTGAAGTTTACTCAACGGAGATAAAGAAGACTGAGGTGCTGATGGAGAACTTCCGCAGGGCCATCGGTGAGTGTCGTGCTGTAGGGGGACAGCTCCTGAGTAGCTGCCAAGAGGCCTCTATTGCGAAAGTGCTTCTGTGTATTTGTCACCCTGCAAAACACAGTAAAGCCACAGCTTTTCTGAGAAAATGAGGACCCTAGTTATGGAACTAGAGTTCCTCCTGTGATAAAATGGATGTGTTTGAACTAACGCAATGACTCACACCTGAAATCCTAACTAATTGGGAGGCAGAAATCAGGAGAATTGCAGTTTGAAGCCAGCCTGGGCTTGAGGCCCTGGGTTCTACCCCCAGCACTGCCTGCCCACCATAAAAAGCATATCTGTAAAATGGTTTTTTTAATTAAAAAAAAAAGTAGCATTTTCCTGGCAGCTTTCTCTTGTTTTGCTTTTGCTTTTAAGATGATTGTCCACTGAATCGGCTTTTGACTCAAGCCGGAGTCATTGTGCACCATGCTGCCATAATGGCCAGGGACCTCAGGGGTAAGCCAGAGGGGTTGTAGCCTGTTGGAGAGGGAGACACTGGGAGACCGGCAGAGCTCTGAGGCTTGTGGTGCAACCTCTGAGGGTGTGAGGCCATCATAGAGAATGTCTGTCATATGCCAGGCCTCTCACTCCAGAGCAGGCTTCAGTCTGCATTCTTCATTTGGAGAGACACTCTCACAAAGTTCAGTATCTCGCCAGTCACTCAGCTAGCACACAGCAGAGCTGTGTCTGAGGCAACAGCCTGCCTGTCCTCTGAAGACTGGCTATGAGAAGACAGCCACTCCTGAGTTTATACCTCTTATAGCTGGGACTTCTGGGATAGTCTTCCAGCCCCATTTCTGCCAGGAAGTCCTCAACTCCCTCGGACCTGATTACAGAGATGACTCATGCCTTTAGCTGTTGTGTGATAGCCCATTTATTCAGCCAGGCATGCAGATTTGTTTTTAGTTCTTGCTCCTGGAAACACGGCTTGCCTAGGAATCACAAGGTCCTGGGTTCAAACCCCATTACTACCAAACAAACAAGTAAAAAACCCCCCAAAACCTCCAAGGCTATGAGGAACATCCTCACATGGCTCTGTGCACATGTGCAAGTGTCTGTCTGGGGTGTGCTGGCCAGGGCATGGGTTATGCACAGTAGCCAGGGCAACTGCATTGATTTTTAGTGCCTTTGCTTGCCAAACCCAGGAAGTATTCTCAGGAAGGAAATCCACAAGAAAACTGAGGAATGATGAGAGCTTAAGAGCGATTATGGTCTAGTTGGGGGTTAGATCATGTGGAACCACAGGTGTGGTTAGGACTTGAAGTGACCACAGCAGTTGGCACTGAGTGGTTCCTCCATCCTGAGTGACTCCCTCCATGTTGCTGCAGTCTCTGTGGACCTTTCTCTACTGCTTCATCTTTCTCAACAAGTCTGTCTTAGCACTGGACTGTGGCACTTTTTTTTTCTGTTTTTGAAATGCTGGGGATGGAACCCAGGGCTTTGTGCATGCTAGGCAAGCTTACTCCCAAGAGCTTTATCCCAAGACCCTGTGAAGCTCTTATTCTAAACCAGAGAGATTGTGAACTCTGTCCAGAGATTAAGTTCCATATTACTTTGACTATGGGCTTTTTAAAACTGCAAAATACTTCTTGGAAGTATTTTTTTTTAATCATGAAACGTTGGATTTTTTTTTTTGAGGTACTGGGATTTGAACTCGGAGCCTACACCTTGAACCACTCCAGACCTTTTTTGTGATTTTTTTTTTTTGAGATAAGTTCTTGTGAACTATTTGCCCAGACTGGCCTCAAACCAAGATCCTCCTTACTCTGCCTCCTGAGTAGCTAGGATTACAGGTGTGAGCCACCAGCATGTTGGTGGGCATAATTACTGCCTATTTTTCAAGCTGAACTATAACATATACCTATAAAAGTGAACATTCACATCAATTATGAAGTGAGTGCTTATGCAGTCCCCTCTCAGATCAAGGTACAGCATACAGCCGACACCCTGATGTCACAGTCCTGTCCCTGTCTCCGTCTTCCCCCATCACAGTTTCTCCCTTTCAGGTGAAGCCTGGGAATGCATAATGGGATTGTCATAACCTGGTATACTCATGTGTGCATCTCTAAACAATTGGTCTTAATTTTGCCCTTGTAGACTGGGTCTAAGTGGACCAAGTCTTCTTTGTGTTTTGCTTCTTTAGCGCAGTGTCTGTGTTGGTCAGTTTCAGTCCTTCTTGTTATGTATAGTATATTCCTTTTGCATGGATCTGGAACAGCAGTGAAGAGACTTGGGACTTAATGCTCTCTTAAGATTTAAAGTCTTTCTGAGTACTTTTCTTTTTCTTTCTTTCTGAGCCAGGCTCTCACCACCTTGCCCAGGCTGGGCCCAACCTCCTGGGCTTAAGTGATCCTCCTCCTTCACTTTCCCGTGCAGCTGGGACCACAGGCGCCACTGCCACCGCACTTATTTAAATATGTGCCAATGCTTTATTTAATTAATTTTTGAGACAGGGTCTACTGTAGAGCCCAGACTGGCCTTGAATGCCTCTGTCTCCAGGTGTTGTGGTGATTAGGGTATGAGGCAGTGTGCCCGACTGCCAGTGATTTTCTTTAATTAGTTAATGGTATGAACAGTTAGGTGTTACCACTGCTTCAAATTTCTGAGTATTTAAATGCTTTTTTTCCTGACATTACTGAAGTATGACAAAGCTGGCTGCACTTGGGTGCTGGAACTTGGATTGTTTCAAGGCAACTTTGCTGCTTTAAGATTTAAAACAGATGAATCACCTTGGCACTTGTGCTGCAATTTGCCATTTCTGAGGGGAGAGGCAGTGCAATTCTTTTGATGGCAACAAGGTGAAGAGAAATTTCTTGATCCTAGTGCAGAATAAAAGGGCAGGCCATTGACTGCCTTCAGAAAGGAGCCCTGCCCATCTCCCTGTGCCTTTGAATTCCTGTGAAGTTGGCAGAGGGGGTGGGGAGGAAGCGGCAAGCCACCAGAAATGAAAAGCCAGGAGTCTGTGCTATTTCCTTGATGTGATGAAGGTCCCTGTCAGGGATTTAGAAACCTGAGCCAGCAGATGAAACCTGTGTCATTTGTGTTGTCGTTGCCAGAGATAGCGCCAGCTCAGCCCCTGCCCTGCTAACAGCCGGCCTCATTGTCCCTCACCACATCCCCTGCCTGCTTGTCAGCACAGAGCCCCTTCTAAACAAATGTGGGGCCACTGAGAGACGGGAATGCCTTCCTGCCCCTCAAGGAATTTCATGTCACAGTCATCTGACAGTAAATGTAAGAAGGCATTCCATCTGAAGAATTTATCTCTGTGGGATATAAAGAGTTGATTAAAGTTCACTTAAAAGTACAGAATTTTCCACATTGGTTGCAAACTTCTGAAACATTCGTTTGGAAAATTTTTGTCTTGATTTTCAGGAACTGAGAATTTGGTAAGATGCAATGTGTTCTGTCCCTTGGGGCTGTTCCAGAACTTCCATTTATAGGCTATCAGATGGAATGAAGGTAGACTAAAACGTGTAATTTTACTATCTGGGAGTCTGTCCTGATTGGGTTTCTGGGGAAGAGAATGCAACCAAGCCAATGATAAGATAATGGCCACATCTAAACGTGGGAAGTGTTGAGAGTACCTGACACCCTGGCTGTGTGGCTTTGTGCCGCTGGAATATTTCCCTATCAAAATAGAAGGCACCAAAGCCATCCAGGACTGCTGCTTCCTCACCTGTAAGATGCACAGTTCCTCACTTACTCTTCAGATTAGGGGTTCTCAACTGTGGCCATACTTGGGGATCTTCAGGGGAGCTTCAGTTATTGATGATGGAAATCGAATCCCTGAGATTGGGGGCCAGACCATGGGTGCAGCCAGGGCATGAGATATTGTGGGCATCCTGAGGCGAGTGCAGGTGTGGAGTCCAGGAGAGGTGTGTAGATGTGGTCCAAGCTCAGCACCACTGTTGTCCTTCACCAGGACCCACTTGTGCTGTCACTCACTCTTGCTTTTTTAAGTTTACTGTGATTTTGTGCACAGAAAATAGATCCATTGTTGGGTGGGTTATCATAAAATGAAACCAGCACCCAGTCAGAAAGATAGTGTCACCAGTACCCATTTAACCTAGTGTCCACACCTTGTCACTGAGCTTCCCTCCCCATGCATGGTGCAGTTAGCCTGCTTTTGAACTTTGCACGCAGTTGTGTTTTCTGGGCTTGGCTTTCCCTGCAATGTCATGCTTGTAAGATTGGTAACCCACTAGCCTTTTTTATTGCTGTGTGGTAGTCCATGGTATGTGCATGCCTTATCGATAGGCACTGGAGTACTCCCAGTATTGCCATGACCATTCCTGTCTTGTGCCACATAACATACACATATACGCATGCTGCTGGGTACGTACCAAAGAACTGAAGTGCAGCGTCATAGGTCATAGGTATACATTTGTTCAACTTCAGCCATCACACTATGCTGGTCTACAGTATTTGTGCACATGTACTCCCCCCAGCAGTGTGTAAACTTTCATTTGCTCTACATTCTCATAGCCAGCTTGTAGCACAGAAGACTGGGATTGTTGCTCTAAGACTCACAATTTTAGATCTGTGCTGCAGCTTGAGTTTCCAGTGACCTCAAGCCACTCCACCAGCCCTTTTTTGTGATTTTTTTTTTCAAGATAGGGTCTTGGGAACTGTTTGCCTGGACTGGTTTTGAACTGTAATCCTCCTGATCTCTGCCTCCTGAATAGCTAGGATTACAGGTGTGAGCCACCAGCTCACCCTTTTTTGTTTTTAACTTTGGTTGTGGAAAATTTCAAATGCACAAAAGTCATCAGGTGGCACCAGCTTCAACTCACAGTTGATCTTAATTTATAAGTAGCTCTTTCCCATCATTCCCCTTTAAGATTATTTTGGTGGTACTGGGATTTGAACTCAGGGCCTCACATTTGCTAGGCAAATGTTCTCTACCATTTGAGCCACAACCCCCTCTAAGATTATTTTAAAGCAAATCACAGATATTTGACACATACATATTTCAGTATATATCTTTCAAAACCAGTGACTTAAAAATAACCTCAATACAAGTGTAAATCTATAAAAACAGTAATTCTGTAGTATTGTCAAACATCTAGTTAGGTTTCAAATTTCCATTGTCTTATAAGTATCCTGATGTGTTTACAGACTTATTGTTTGACTCAAGATACAGATATATACTACATATAATGGATTGGCTACTATTCATCTTAAATTTTTTTTCTCTTTTTTCTTTGGATAGAATATAAATCAGATGGGGACTAGGGTCCCACCCAAGATCTGGGAGGAAGGGAGTGCTGAGCTGGAGAGTGCATTAACTGGAAGTGAGAGAACGTTGTGGAAAAGCTGCTGGAGAGCTATGGCCCTGTGTTGTGGGCAGCCAGAGTCCTGTACCAGGCCTAGGTCTGGAGGCTGGAGGAAAAGGCTGCTTCTCAGAGCTGGGTGCCTTCCCCCAGGCAGGTTCTCAGGCTAAGCTGAAGTGTAGTGAACCTCCTCTCTCTTGAGTAGGGTGAGAATCTGGGGAGGTGTCATGGCGGGAAAGCCTTCCTTACACTGTGTGGGAGGGCTGTGAAACAGATGGAGAAGCCACTGCCATAAGAGGTTTTTCCTTTATTTCTGCCAGCGTGGTCTGCCAGCTTTCTTGTGAGTTAGGGGACCCCAGCTGTCCATCTTTAGCTAGCATGACCCAAGAGTGTTTTCTCCTCAGCCTTGATTTGACAGTGGCACAGCAACTTAAAATGGCTTTCTGTGTTTTTACAAGCCTCTGAAAATAGATTGAGCAGCTCCTCTATAGTAAGCAGTCCATATTTCTAGTCCCAGATTTGGGGTTTGTGTGTGCATTTACAAGTGTGCAGGAAGGTAGGTATGATCGGTACTTTCAGAGGAGCAGTGTTCAGTGAGGAGCGTTTGTCTTCCTGTTAAGGAAAACCTGCAATTATTCATGATTATCATTGCTTTAGAAGTAGCAATGAAAAGTCTCATTTCCTTTTTCAAGTTTTGTCTTAATTTAAATGTTTTTGAGTTGTAATGCATATATGTTACAGAAAGAAGCTTAAATGGTAAGTGTACAGCTTGAAGAGATTTCAGAAAGTGACCACACTTGTGTAACCAGCACCCAGATCATGAAACAGATCTGATTAGAACTTGGGAAACCCTTCACACCTCTCTAATCACCGCTCTGTGCCCCCAGTCCAGCAGACAGAAATATGCCTGTATTGACTTTGGACAGAGAAAGCAGATTGGTCCTGGGAAGGCCTGCATTCAGTGCCAAGGTGAGGGTTCAAGTGGTGTGGCATCACATAGCAGCCTCCTTAGAGCTTTTAGGCTGTAGATGGAGTGCACAAAAGTATCTGCAGGCACATTTCTTGGCTATTAGATGGACTGCCAAGTGACAGTGAGCCTTAAGTAACTTTGTTCACCCACCCATTCTTGAGTGCCTAGTGAGCTAGTCCTCAGCTCAGCAGTGGACAGTTGGAATAGGCAGGTCTGAAGTGTCAGTGCTATGGGGACACAGGTCAGTGAGGGTGATTTGGAGGATGAGGAGGAGGAAGGATGTGTCTGGGAACTTTCTTGAGGAGAAGCATCTTAAACTGAGTCTGCAAGGAATTGCCTGGCTCATAAAGAGTGCTGCTGGCAGCAGAAACATTGCAAAAATCAGCTTGACAACAGTTCTTAGATAATCAACAAACATTCATTAAATAGCTAATGATGGCAGTGTTTAGAGCAGGGGAGGAATGTACCTTTATTTACAATATTCTTTTTTTGTTTCTGGTACTGGGTGGGGTTTGAACTTAGGGCCTCACACTTGCTAGGCAGGTACTCTACTACTACGTGTGCCACTCCACCAGTCCTGTGTTTTGAGTTGGGTGTTTTTGAGGTAGGGTCTCTTGAACTATTTGCCCAGGCTGGCCTCAAGCCATGATCCTCCTGATCTCAGCACCCAGCCACTTACAATTATTCTGATGTAAAAACTAAATGTTTTTATTGTGGGGGATAAGTGCTTTGGAACTAAGTTTTATTGTTGTGACCTTGAGAAAAATTACAGAATAACCTACTGCAAATGATGAGCGACAGCTTGGTATTTCTCTCTCTTTTTAAAATTTTTTTTGTTAGGTTTTTTTTTTTTTTTTTTTTGCTTGTTTTGTTCACTTTCTTTGGTTGGGTTTTTAAAAAAAAATATTAGCATATTACAGTTGTAGCAGGGGTACATTGTGACATTTTCAAAAGTGCTTACAATATATCTTAGTTAGATTTACTCCCTCTATCTTTCTCCTTCATCCTCCCCTCCCCTCAGAACAGTTTCAAGGTCTCATTGTTCTATTTTCATACACGAATCCATGGTACTTCCACCATATTTGCCCTCTTTCACCCTTGCCTATGCTCTCCTCCCTCCGACTGGTATCCAACCAGCAGACAGGACTTGTTTTACCTTCCTGTCCTTCATTTTTTAAAAAGGGACCTTTTTTTTTTTTATGATTGTTATACAAGGGGTTTCACTGTGGCATTTCCATATTTTATATATATATAACCTAAATTGGCTCCTTTCTACCTTAATCCTCAGGGTTTAAACTCAGGACTTCTTGCTTGCAAAACAGGTACTCTGCCACTTGAGCCACACATCCAGTCCATTTTGTTCTGCTTATTTTGGAGATGGGGGGGTCTCTTGAACTATTTGCCTTGGCTGACCTTGAACCCCAATCCTCTCGATTGGGTAGATCTGAGTATTGGGAAAAAGTGACAGTCTCTGAGCAGTCATTTCTTCATCTGTTAACGGGGAACAACCTCTCAAGTAGCTAGGTTTACAGAATGATTAACTGGCATTCGACTTTGGTATGTCTTTTGGGAGGTGTGTGAAGATCAGCCAAGGACCCAGAACACTTGTCAGTGTCTGTTACTGAGACCCTCATTATTATAGCATACCTTGGTCAGGCCTGAGAGTGTCAAAGTGAGTAGTGAGTTATTTTGATTAGTTTTAAATTTTCCTTTCAGAGTCAGAAAAGCAGGGAACAAGAACACAGAGTTTTGTAGTCACTGGTGGAGTAGAGTGCTGTGTTTCAGAGTACAGCTCAAGCTAAATTCCACTTCCTTGGAGGTGTGCCTGTAAAGCAATTCTGAGAGTTAGAGCTTGTCTGTCTAGTTCTGAATTTAAACCTAGAGAGACTCTTGAAAAGTAGAGATAAACCACTTTTCTTCCTTTCTCAGTAGCACCTCCAGTTTGTGTGTGTTCGTATCACTTTTCCTTCCATGGTGACAGACTTGACATTATTAAGGCTGATTTGTCATGGAAGTTTGGAGCTCTGGTGAGCACGTGTGTGTGGTGGGGGGGGAGAGAAGATCCGTTGTATGAGATAATTTGGCTTCTCAACATGGCTCATCTGCCACCTTTTCCAGGACTGCGGATAAAGGAAACCAAGGAAGTTTATGAAGGTGAAGTGACAGAGCTAACTCCATGTGAGACCGAGAACCCCATGGGAGGGTATGGCAAAACCATCAGCCATGTGATCATAGGACTCAAGACAGCCAAAGGAACCAAACAGCTGAAGGCGAGTACCTGTGCGTGGCTGTTCCCGTAACCTCTGAGCGCGGTGGCTCTGGGCTGTGGTAGGACCTCTCCCCATCTGTGCACTGTGCATGTTGACATCACATACAGTGTGAGGATGTTAGGCATATAAAGTAGTGCTTAGTGCAGGCTTGGCCCGGGGAGGGCTTCATGGCACTTATTCCTAGGAAATTGTATGTCTGGTGCATGATGTGGGTGGGTAAGTGTCTCTTATTGTGGCTGTGTTTTCAAGGCCCTAGGCCCGTGCACAGAGAAGGCAGCAGCATCAAGGAATCTGGTGAGAGGTGTGAGCAGACAGCTTGAAGGGCCACATGCAGCTCCTGTGTGCTGGGCTGGAAGCCTGCAGTTGCCTGTGGCTTGGTGCATGGCCCTAGAGGACCCTTGTACACCTGTCCAGTAAACCTTTGGGATGCAAGCAGCAGGATGCCTTGGGGAGGAGCATGGAGTCAATGTCTTGAAGGGAATCCTGGCTCTGGTACTTACAGCTGTGTGCATTAGGAAAGTGACAGTTTCTGAGCAGACATTTCTTTGTCTGTTTTTGGGGAACAGTAATTGCTTATGTCACAGTTATAAGAATGGACTGTGTAGCTTTGGGTGTGGCATTAGTTACCTCATGAGCAGTACTATTGATGGCACTGTGAGAGCCTTCAGTGAGACCGATGAGGCCATCTGGATTGCAGGCTTTGCATTGTGAATATTATTATTGCTATGATGGTCAATAAACAGCACTACTGTTGTACTTGTCAGCTGTTGTTCGTGCTAGGCCTGCTCACTGCTTCGGCACATACTTCATTTGTTGTTGTTTATAACGTCATTATGTACACATCTCATTTCCCTCACTTTACAGATGAACAACTGAAGCTCATAAAGAGGTTAAACAGCTATTCTGTGATCACACAGCTAGTCAGGTGGCAGAGTTGACTCTCAGAGTCCTAACGATTGTGCTGTGGGTCCTCCAGCTTGCTGTGTGACGTTAGGAAGTCATGGGCTTTCTGGGACTCAGTTTTCTCATCTATAAACTGCGGTAGATCAACCATGCAATTTCTCCATCTTCACTTCTTTCTGCAATTTTATGGTTCTTTGATTCTGTAAGGTTGTTTCTTGGTCACTGCTTTATGGGGATCATAAAAATGTCACTTTTTGAAAGGGTCGTTTTTCTTTTCCGAACAGAGTCTTCATCTCAGGAGCTTGCCTCTGCAAATTATCCCTTTTATACTTGCCCCCATTGCTTCCATCCTTGTATTAATTAGATTTCCCAGTAGAGTATGCCACCTTTTCAGTAATTACATCTTCAGTCAACTCATTTGGGAAATTAGCCAGCATAAAAATGCTTGAGGCAAAAAGAAAGTATACTTTTCAATGTATCATATTAAAAGGGCATGCAGTTTAAATTTGAGCTATGTATAAGGTTGCTTTGCACATTTTCTTTTAAGAAAATAGCATAAAGAAAAAGATGAACTTTTTCTTCCAAAATGAATACTTCTAGATAATTTTAGCATATGTGCAAGATAGCAGGAAAGAAGGACTTCAAATACTTGATGGATGTTTAAGTTCGAAGGACACTTGTAAGTCTCAGCAAGGAGAATGTCATTAGCATGGTCCTTGCCTTCTCTCCTGTCAGACCTGCCCTGGGGATTTACCAGCTGTTGTTCTCTGGCTACACAGTGCCACCCAGAGGCCATCAGTCCCCATCCACCAGTGCCAGAGAGAGGCCAAGTCTGGGGTTTGCAAATGTGTTGGTTGTTTTTTGTCAGCTCTATTGAGTTACAATTTTAAATATAATTCACTCATTTTAAGTATGCACTTTAAGGAATTTTAGTGTATTTACACAGTTATACAACCATTACCACAATCTAATTTTAGAACATTTTCATTACTCCCAAAAGAAATCTCATGCCCACTAATAATCACTCCCAGCTCCCACCCTTACCCCTGGTAGCCACTAATCGACTCTCTGTTAGTATAGATTTGCCTTTTCGGGGCACTTCATATAAATGGAATCGTACTGTGTGTGTTCTTTTGTGTCTGGCTTCTTTCACCAAGCCCTCATTTCTTACTGTCTTAATTTTGTTTGGAACAAATTCCCAATTTTTTCCCACCACAACCACATTCTATAGCATAGAATTCTCCTCAGAATTTAACCTAGAGAAACTTGTGTCTACATACTAGGTTCTTAGAAAGGATGATGTTCTAAAAGATTATTTCTGGGCACACCTGGATCTGAGTGACCTGGAGAGAAGCAGCAGGACCCACGGCATACTCCTGTCCTTTCCTGTAAATGCAGCAAGCAGGCCCCAGGGACACAAACATGGGATTTGACACTGAAAGTTTGGGAGGGTTGGGGCTTATGCTTCCTTTTGAATTTCACACACCCGTGATTGCACCTGGGTGCTGTGATAGAAATGAGGCTGAGGGCCTCGTGTCTAGACTCATAAGCCCTGCAGAGCACCGGCCTGGTAAGCAGGTATTTCCCTTGTAGAAAGTCCTATCACCACCTGTGGGAGGAGAGGGAGGAAGTGAAGCAGGGGCAGCACACTATCTGAGGAGAGTTGTTAGGGCGATGTTCCCATGGACAGTGTGGCCCCATCTGAACATAGCCGGAGCCCTCCTTTTAAAAATCCTCTGCTCCATTACAGCCTCTGAAGTGAAGGGAAGGAGGAGAAGAGTGTCTCTGTTCTCCTCAAGCCTGGCATACAGTCACCGCCCTCCTGCTCTCTCCCTGGTACACTCAGCCCCTTAACCCAGCCTGGCATCACACTCATGCCCTCACACTTTCCCAAGTTGTAGTGCACATACGTTACACAGTCACTCACTGCGTCAGGTCTATGGAAACACCTTCAGTGTGTCAGAGAGAAGGGTGTGTTGCTGCTCTCTTAAGTCACCCTTCTTTCTTTTCTTCTTTATAGCTGGACCCCAGTATTTTTGAGAGTTTGCAGAAAGAACGAGTGGAGGCTGGAGATGTGATTTACATTGAAGCCAATAGTGGGGCTGTGAAGGTAGGTAATGCCTTCCTTGGGAAAAGGCACCAGGCCTTAACCATGAGAGGACCTGGGTGACAGGAGCTGCTTTCTTCAGCCATTGCAGGTGTGCAGCAGGCCTGGCACTTGGTGCGATGTGGTGCCAAGGGCAGCAGTTACCCCTCATGCACAGGAAAGTTTGCTTTCCTTTATCTTTCTTCCTTTAACCTTCTCGTGATTAAAACAGACAGTCTGTTGGGAAAACACACCTTTCTAGAGGGGGAGTACAGGGTGGGAAACCAAAACAACTTTAGTCATTTTCAAATTGAAATGTGCAGTGTATTTAATCTTCCTTTATCTCTTTAGTATTTTCTTCCCAAGATATATGCAATGTGGGAAGAAACGCTGCATTAGTTGGCATTCTTTTTTTATCTGATTTTCAGTGTCCTGTATAGTGCTCCTCACTGTTTAATGGATGAGCATAATACTTCATATCATACAATAAATCATCCACCTACAAAAGCGTCTGAGCAGCTCCCTCTGTCTCCAGTTAATCTGCTGGATTTGCCCTTTATCGGGAATGTGTACAGTTAAGAGGAGGAGAGGGGCGGGTTCTTGGGAGAAAGTATCCGGTGTCTCCAGCCGGGTTTTTGAGTGCAGTGATTAGCAGATAGCTTCCTTCTCTTGGCAGCAGGAAAGTGAGCACATTTGGGGGAGTGGGCACATTTGGGGTTTGTCTGCTAGGCTGTCAGGCGCAGTTGGGAACTGAGACCTTTATCTCACTTAGTACTCTGCCATTTGGGGACATGGCAGTGAAAACTCACCAGGCACTCATGTTTCTCTCTTTGCAGAGGCAGGGCAGGTGTGACACCTATGCCACAGAATTTGACCTTGAAGCTGAAGAGTACGTCCCCTTACCTAAGGGGGACGTGCACAAGAAGAAAGAAATTATCCAGGATGTGACCTTGCATGATTTGGATGTGGCCAATGCGCGGCCCCAGGTAGTACTGTAGCGCCTGGGTGACCTGCCCATGTCTTTCATGTGTGTGCGGAAGCTCTTGCTGCCACCTCTAAGGCGGGCAGTCTTTTTCTTTCTGTGATGTTCAACAATTAACATCAACATGAGCTATGGGACTCCTTTGTTCCAATTCAAATGCATGAGTCACAGATGGTTTCATGGGCTTTGTTTCTTGTCCCAGCTAAGCTTCTGGCCCAGAGCTAGCCAGCTTCCTCCATGGCTCCTGTCCAACAATAGGCTCATGTGCCTGGATTCTTTGGGTGTCAGTGGTGGGAAGACATGAGTGTTCTATGATCCCTTCACAGGGTTTCAGAAACTCTGACAGTTCTGTGTCTTTCCTCCACTTGGCCAGGTCCCCACTTGTGTTAGCTCTGAGCTGGAACCATGGCCTACTCCTTTAGACGGCTGATAGATGCTTATACCTTGACTAAATGTACTTGAATACATGTAGGAAAGTACGTCATCACTTTATGCCTTCTGAGCCATGTGTGATTAAGAGACACAAAGCACACCTGCTGGCCCTTCATTTTGGTTCCACCTTCAGCCTAAGAGGCCACTCGTTACCAGCAGGGAATGAATTTGATCCTTAAGTGTTTGTTCCTTGGAGCTTTGGTAAGGAGATTGCTGACAGTTGTTCCTTGGACCACCAGGTCCCCTCAGAAGGTGGAACTCCAAACTGACCTCCTTAGATGCTTTTGTCTTGGGCAGAGTGCTGGCTCAGAAATCAGGAACTATGTCACTGTCACCAACTAGCTTGGCTGATTTGTCATTTTGGGCCTCTAGGTTTTCTGTGATTTAAGAGTTCATTGGTTTTGAGTGTTTTCTTCCCCAGCAGGGGTATTTTGGAGATTGGATGTAAGTACTCAGAACACATTAGCTCCCTTTAACTGGTTAATGTTTAGTGAACACCTCTGTGTCTCTGGTCCACCAGATGCAGTTGATGGTAAGCATGCTAGCAAGTCAGCCATTCTTGAGGGACAACCCATGAAAGAAGCATTGGAATGTGATTATGATGCACCTTCACGCTTACTCCCTCCTTTGACAGTTGCTGCCTAAAGGCTGTGCTGGAAGACTGCATCAGGTCTTCCTGTGTTGTCTTTGTGAGCAGCTCCCTCCTGGGCTGGAAAATGAGGGCTGTGACCTGGCTCGTTCTGTTGCCAAGGCAGAAGCCCCACGGAGGTCATTGGACCAGATCTTTAATGGAAAATGGGAGCTTCCTGGAAAGAAATGCATTCCTGGCAGATAGAACAGAATCCACCAAAGCATTGCAACATAAGAGCTGGCTGAGGCCTAGGGAAGGGCTCATAGTCACTTGTGGCTAGTCTAGGATAATGGCTAGGGCAGGAGGTGGGGTACCCTCCCTCCTGGGCTTATACCTGCCATGAAAAGAATTTGGTTCTTACAAGTCAGGAGTAGCCTCTAAAAATTTTTCTGGGTTTAGAAGCTCCTCGGGCTTTCCAGAGAAGGTATTTTGGAGTATCTCCACTGCAGGACCCCAAGTTTAGTCAACATTTGCGACCCATAGGAAGCAGGGAAATGAGGCTTTGTCAGCCTCCGAAGAAAGCATAACTGACTCTTTAAGTCTTCTCTTTCACAGGGGGGACAAGATATCCTCTCCATGATGGGCCAGTTAATGAAGCCAAAGAAGACAGAAATCACAGGTAAGAGAAACAGCTGGTGACCCTGGAGCAGAGCTGGGGGCATTGGATTCTGACATGCTCTGTGAGGCTCTGTGACCAAAGTACTAGGACAAGACTTGCCTCTGATCAGTGTCCTTCCTCTGAGCTCAGAGCTTGACTCTGTCCTTTCTCTGTCAGCCACTGTGTGCTCTCTGGCCCTGTGTGGTCAATTTCTGTTCCCTTTGAGGAGCCAGAAGTGTGTTGACTCTGCTGTCACCCAAGCAGACCATGGAGCAGCTCCATCACCCCATCCAGGGCTCCACAGGAAACACTGCTATTTACCCTGCTTGTCTTCCCAACTTCTGTGTCCTCTTTTGCCACATTACCACTTGTAGCTTTGTTACCTTAAAATGTGAGTTAAACATTAAAGCCATGTGACCTTGGAGAATGGAGCAGCAGCCTGAGTGAGACCTTCTACCAGAGTGGTCAGGAGCAGCTGCAGTCTTGAGACATGGTGCTGAGTGTGTACCCTCCTTTGACAGTTGCTGCCTAAAGGCTGTGCTGGAAGACTGCATCAGGTCTTCCTGTGTTGTCTTTGTGAGCAGCTCCCTCCTGGGCTGGAAAGTGAGGGCTGTGACCTGGCTTGTTCTGTAACTTTTGAGACTCATTCTTTGGAGCGCTGAGAATAGCTTTTCTTCAGTCTTCATTCCTTCCCAGCTTCCCCCAGAGAGGATGCTAACTGTACTTGATTGAAAGTTAATTAACCTAAGCATTGTCATACTGGGGCCACGAAAAGGGTCCTTTACTGAGTATAGGACAGGAGAATTTGCATATGAAAACTCATGTCACCCAGGGCTCCCTATGTCTCAGAGATCAGGCCAGGAGCTAGATTGGGTGGGAGTGAAATAATAAGGCACAGAAGAGTGTGACAGACCAGTTTGTGGGGGCCGCCCTCCTTTGCAGAGCACTGTCAGAGCTGTCCTGCAAGCTTAGCCAAGCACATCCTTAGGGATGTGACCCTAGGTAAGACTGTTTCTATTTCAGATGATGACACTGAGCCTGGTGTGGGGCTGGGTCTTTCCTGGGGTCACATAGCTAGAGGGAACACCAGACTCCATGGACTGACTCAGGTTGGAGCAGCTCTGCTGCTGATCTCACCTGCCTATTTTCCTGTCTCCCAGACAAGCTTCGAGGGGAGATCAACAAGGTGGTGAACAAGTACATCGACCAGGGTGTTGCTGAGCTGGTTCCAGGCGTGCTGTTTGTGGATGAGGTACACATGCTGGATATTGAGTGCTTCACCTACCTGCACCGCGCCCTGGAGTCCTCCATCGCCCCCATTGTCATCTTTGCATCCAACCGAGGCAACTGTGTCATCAGGTAGGGCTGGTGACCCTCCTCACCCGGCTCCTCACTCCTCAGATTGCTGAACCTCTGATGTGTCCCACATGGGAACAAGAGGGAGGGGTGATGTTGATTTTGAGAGGAAACACACCACAGAGCTCACATCCAGCTTCATGTCATCCTAGTCACCAACGATGCTCACTCTCCCACGTGGTCTCTGGGGTGACAGTGAGGTGTTATGACTTGGTCATTCAGTTGGAATGTGCAAAGGTAAGGCTAGACTGGGCTTGCCTTGCAGGACATCTCGTATGTCAGCCTGTTCCATCCTTTTGTTATTTCTGAGGGATTGGCTTCACTTTTCAAATACGGAAACTAAATTGCACTGTAATTTGCCCCTTGTCATAAAGAGCCAGGTCTTTCTGATCCAGACATTTTCTGAGACAGCGGTTCCTTTCCATCCTCCTCCCCAAGGCCTGCCTTTGAGAGGCAGAGTTGCCCCATTCACGGTGAGTGCTCATATGGTGTGCACCTGGCCAGTGTGCACTCAGAGCTGGAACTTGGGACTCTTTGGATTCCTGTTTCTCTGAAAAACTCTGAGTCCCTGAGCCCCAGAGAACATACCAACTTCACTCTCTCAAGCCCAGTGACAGTGTTCCTGGTGCTCCATATATGTGCTGTTCTTTGGGCGTTCTGTGGTTCCATTTGAACATCTGGGCTTGGTCTCTGCAGTGCTGGGGGCATGAAGGGATTCTTTGCAAGGTGGTGTAGAACAGAGCCCCTGAGGCTGCGTACTCATGGCAGTAGGGCAGTGGGAATTGGAAAAAGACCTTGTTAGTATTCAGGATGCTAGAGCCAACTGAACTGGAAATCAGACTGCTGATTTGCTTCTACTTGCCTCTGAATGGTGGTGGACCTTAGGTAAGAGTTTCCTTGGCTCTGGATTGAGAACCTTTGTCTCTATTAGAATTGTCCACAACCTGGGTTGCTGGCCCTGGTTGGTCCCCAAAGGCATTGTCCAGTGGTATGAGTGCCACAGTACAACAGGTCAGCTTCCTCCACTTGACCAGCATCCCAGTCCCTCTGAATCCCTGGATGTTGTCTGCATAGACCACAGTTACATGTGCTTCCTGCAGTCTTGGGGAAGGTTGCTTAAGTCAGGTCCAGGCCAGTGCTGCTCTGGAGCATGGTCACCAGGCAACTGGGGGCTAGACACATGATATCCCCTGCTGGGAGCTCTGCTAACAGACTCCCTTCCTCCAGGTGCCAGCAGAAGCCAGGTAGGTCCCTCTGTCTTATCCCCAGAAACCAGGTCACTCTGTCTATCTGACCAGGAGAAAGAAGCTTTGATCTAAGACCTGCCCAGTGGGGTCAAAGTTCTGGTCAGCCATGTGAGCTCTAAAAAAGGATTCTGGGAAATCTGTTGTAGTAACAGTAGTATCAACAGAGAAATGAGAATGGTGACTGACTTGTGTGTCAGGCATACTGCTGCTCACCCATACTTGGTGAGGAGGAACAAGCATTCTCGTGGTTCACAAGAGGAGGGGGAGGAGGCAAAGAGTGCCCACAGCTCAGGAGCAAGGCTGGGATTTGGATCAGGCATTGGAGTCCAGAGCCCAGGCTCTCAACAAGGTTTGGTTAGAGTATGAAAAAATGAACTTTGCAAAACATCTTTACAATTGGAGCAACATGTGACATGCTGCCCACAGATGCCACCCCTAGACCACAAACCTGACTTCGAGAGTTCAAAAGGGAAGTGAGGGGAAGGGAAAGGGCATTCATTGAGGGCTCTCTCTGTGGGACACCAGAACACCTATGGACAGGTGAGGTTATCGCCTGACTCAGGCCATCCTGAGGGGCGGCTGGCTGTAAAACCCATGCTCGCTTCTCTCCCACCCACTTGCCAGTGGTCCCTGGACAGCGAATGGGCATCGAGCTTGGAGCATGGCACTGCATGGAGTTGCATCCATGGGAGGTCAGCTCTGACAGCAAATCACTGTGGAGATGCAGTCATTGCAGTGTCCTTTCCAGATCGCGTGCCTGTCTTTGCCTTCTTGGCGTCTCATAGTGTACCAGCCCTCTGTGCAAATGACTTCTGGGGGCTGAGCCTCAGAAGTGAGCTTGCTCCTGCTGGCCATGTATCTCCTGGGGTATGAATTCTGCACTAGGCCATTCTCCATGTGGGTCCCACACGGAAAAATGACAGATACTGGAGTCATGGGGAAGCTCACGAGCTTGGCAAGCTCCTTGACCTCTGCATCAGGAAATGAGAATGTCAGCGTCTTTCTTGTAGAATTATACGGAGCTTAGAAATGGGCAGTATCATGGTCCCCAGCCAGGCCAGGCCTGCAGTGCTTACCCTTGGGAGGGTCCCTTGCCCTGCCTGCCTTGCCCAGTGCATGGCTTGGTCTCAGGAACCTCTGAGAACCCAGCAAGTTGTGTGACCTTGCCATGGGCCCGTCTAACCTTGGCAAGCTGCCCCAGGTCCTCTGGGTCACCGCTTCTTATAGACAGGACATGCAGGAGACATTTCATGAGGAACACCTGCTCCTGCTCCTGGTGTCTCCAGCTGTGGAAGGTAAAGCGCTGCTGCCCTCTTGCCTGCTCCCCCTGACTTCCCCAGTGGTGAGGTGAGGTAGGAGCCCAGTGCTGACGCTGCTCTAACACTGGGAAGGTTTGTCTCCTCTTACAGTACAGCCCCCTGGGATTAGGTTTTGTGGGAATTTCTGACTACAAGTTACTTTGTTGCACCAAAGTATCAGGACCTAAGAAAGAATGGTCTCCATTTAGTGTGATCCATGGCAGATGCCCCAGGTGGTGCTTGAAAAGAAAAGAAGAAAAGAGAAAAGTAAGGGAAAAAAACTTTATTGAGATACAATTAATAAACAATGGAAATTTTCAGTAGTTTGTAGTATGTAACAAAATTTCATAACCATCATGACAGTCAATTTTTAGAACATTTTTATCATCCTCAGAAAGAAACTGTGCCCACTAACAATCACTACCCATGTTTCCCTGCTTCCCCCACATTTACCCCCAACTCCCTGGTCCTGGCAACTATTAGTCGTCTTTCTACTGCTGTAGATTTGCTTTGTGTCACATAAAGGGCATATAATCTGTTCTTTTGTGACTCGCTCCTTTCAACTCAGCATATTTCCAAGGTTCGTCCATGTTGTAGCATTCTAGTCCCTTCCTACGTTTCATGGCTGAACAGTACCCCTTGCAGGAAATAGTGGGCATGGTTGTTTGATGTAGGGGTGATGCTGCTGTGAACATTCATGTGCCACGTAGTTTTTGTCTGTCTTTGTGGTCATAGACATCCAGGTGGTGTGCAGGGAGGCTCGTTTGTTTTGCATTTTCCTGACTGTGGTGCTGAGCCTCTTTATATGTTTTATTGCCATTTGTGTATACCTTTGGAGAAATGTCTGTTCATATCCTTTGTCCATTTTTTATTCAGATTATTTGCCTTTTTATTGTTGAATTGAAATCATTATTTATACATTCTGTATGCGAGACCTTTATCATCTATATATGATTTGTGAATATTTTCTTCCCCCAATGTTTTGACAGTGTCTTTTGACACAAGTTTTAAATTTTGGTTTAAAACTCTGTAATTTATTGGCTGGGGTGCAGCTCAGTGGTGGAGTGCATGCCTTGCACACAAAGCTCCTGGGCACAATCCCCAGCACCCCCTCCCCCCCCAGTCAAAAAAACAACAGCAAAACCCTCCAGTTTATCTTAAAGACCGATTTATCTGCTTTTCCTTTTGTTTGTGTATTTGGTCCTATATATAAGAAAACATTGACTTATCTACAGTCACAAAGATCTATGCCTTTGTTTTCGCTGAGGAATTTATAGTTGTACCTTTTAGTTTAGTTTACGATCCATTTTGAGTTAATTTTTGTGGATAGTATAAGGAACAATCCAGCTTTATTCTTTGGCATATGAATATCTAGTTCTAGTGCCCTAGCACTGGACTGTGCATGTGTGGTGGTAGGTGGGGTTTCACCCAGCCGCTTGGCAGCGACACCGACCCTCTTGCCTAGGTGGGTAGAGTTCTGCAGACAGTGTCCCACAAGATGCGTTCTAGAAGAAACCTTGTGTTTGAGGTACATAACTTAGACAAATCTAAAAAGTGCTTTGTCTTTAATTCCTGAAAAGGGTTCAGCAGTCCTTAGCAAGCTGCTTTGTTGTGGTGTATGTTTTTAGTTGTTTTTTTTTTTTTTGCCAGTACTGGGGTTTGAACTCAGGGCTTCATGCTTACTAGGCAGGTGCTGTACCACTTGAGCTACTCTGCCAGCCTCCCTTAGCAGCTTTTAATAGACTTTTGGCTTAAGTTTTTAGTTTAAAGACTGAAAATTATAAGAAAGTTTCTTACGGACCTGGAGCATGGGTCGAGTTGCCTACCTGTCAAGCCCAAGATCCTGAGTTCAAACCCCAGTACCACCCAAAAAAAAAAAAAGGTTTCTTACTGCATTCCTATAAATTCCACTTTTTTAAAAGTTTGATTGGGAGTTCTTCATTTTTCACTAACCTTTTCTCCAAAACTTCTTGTATTTCTTCTCATGTCGAATAAAAGATGACTTATAATGAGTGTTGTGGAATTTTGGATATTTTTGTTCTTGGGATATTTTAACATGACAGAGTTGATCCTTTTAAGCTTTCCTCAGAATTCCCAAAAGAACTCCCAAATAAAACTTCAAAAAATGGCCTACATGGAATTCAGTAACTAGAATGCACTGTTTTAAAGGTTACTTTGTCTTGAAGATGCAGACACACCAAGTACTGAGATTTGAATCATGATAGAGTTTCATCTTTATAATTCTTACTTGTTACTTAAAAAAAAAATTGCCGGAAATAGATGCTGTCTCTAGCTGTTTATCTATTTATCTTGAAAGATCTTATTTTTAAACAATAGATTTATCAATTATTAAATGTGCATTTTATTCTTCTCTGGGGGAGGCGCTGGGGATTGAATCCACGGCCTAGGCTTGCTATGCACACTCTACCTTATCTTTTTTTTAATTGTTTCCATTGTGGTAAAGTGTACATAATATACAGACTACCATTTTAACCATTTAGGCGTGTAGTTCACTAGTATTAATTACAGTCGCAGTGTTCTACATACATCCCTACTGTCTGTTTCCAACCTTTCATCATGTCAGAAACACAAGCCCTGTGACAGTTCAGCACCACCGTCCTGCCTGTCTCTGTGACTGAGACTGTGGGTGGGATCGTATGTCTCCTGGCCTTTGTGTCTGACATCTTTGGTTTTAGGGTGTTTTCAGGGTTTCTCCAGTGCTAGCACATATTTTATTTTCATTTTACATGTGTGTTAATAAACAGGCATTTATATTTCAGCCGATGGTTAGAATTTCAGCAGATTCATAAAAATTAGTTATTGTGATATTAAAAATTGAATCCAGATGTCATGCCTGCCTTGCTCTTTGTCATATTAGTTAGATATGAGCATAGTCTGCATTCTTTTCTTTTTAAATTTTTTTTATTATCATATTGTACTGGGGTGCATTGTGACATTTATAAAAGTTCATACAGTATATCATAGTTGAATTCATCCCTTCCATCATTCTCCTTTATCCCCTCCTTCCCCCATTAGTATGCATTTTTGCATAGTTCTCAAAAATAAGTGAAATAATGCCTTGTTAGTAACCAAGAAAATGCAAATAGAAACAAGGTGTTACTTTTTCTTCTTTTTCTAAACCATTAAAGTAGTCCCATTTGGTGGGACTGGGGTTTGAAGTCAGGACTTCATGCTTGCAAGGCAGGTGCTTTACTGCTTGAGCCATACCTGTTGTCCATTTTGCTCTGATTATTTTGGAGATGGGGGACTCATGCACTATTTGCCTAAGCTAGCCTCACATTGAGATTCTCCTGATCTCAGCCTTCAAATAGTTAGGTTTACAGGTGTGAGCCCCCATGCCCAGGTAAAGCAGCAAAATATTTAAGAATCAGAATCCTTAGGCCTGGCCGTGCTGCTGAGATCAGGCCAGCGTTCATTCAGAAATTAGGTCCTGTCAGACCCCTATGGGTCTGAGAAGGTCTCATGGTGATGTTTGTGGCCTGTTTCCTGGGGCAGTAATAAAAATAACGGCAACAGTGGAAACTGCCAAATGCTCAGCAAACTATTTGCTGGGAATTAAGTAGATGTTACACGTGATTATTAGGACCCAAGCAACATAGATAAAGCAGAAATTATATGTGACTTGTAAAAGGACCTAGTGATGACTTCTCAGTGGTTCTTGCTGTTTCTCTCTCATTTTCCTCACGTTTTCCAGGATACTGACAGTGACTAGGATAATGCTGGCATTTTCTTGGGCACCAAAAGCCAGTCTGTTTGCTCGGGTCCTGGTTCTGATTCTCTTGGGATACTAACTAGCTGTGTTGTGGTGTGATGGCCTCCATCCGCATGTTGGGTGTCCAGTGCTATATAACAGAGCCTGGTGACGGGTGATCTCCCCTTGCAGGGGCACTGAGGACATCACTTCTCCTCACGGCATCCCTCTCGACCTGCTGGACCGAGTGATGATCATCAGGACCATGCTGTACACCCCACAGGAAATGAAGCAGGTGAGCTCCCTTCCCCTGCACCCTCCCTGCAAGTCACCACACCTGTCTGAAATTCGGGCTCTGCTGACTGGACATTTCCTGGAGTGCCACAGAACCTCCGCACTGTGGGTCTTGGCTGTTCTTTGTTCTACTGCATCCTTTTTTTTGGTAAGGATAATGGATTTGATGACAGCCATTAGGAACCCCACCAACCCTACGAAAAAGGATGCTGTAAAATATGATTTAGTTGTCTGACCTGGTGGCACAAAGCTGTAATCCCAGCACTGAGGCAGGAGGATTGCAAGTTCAGGTGTGTGTGCCCAGGAGTCCTTGTGAGCTCTTTGGATTAGGCTCAGGTTGGTGGGTGAAGGGGATGTGTAAGTTGGGCCTCACACAAGGGTGCAGTCCCAGCTATCCCTGCAGGAGTCCCCTTTTGAGCACCAGCTGTGCCCTGCCCCACCAGGGCACCTGACACCTAGTCCTCTTGCAGGGCATGGAGGTTGTCATTAGGTTAGGATCATCTGTTTTATTTTCACTGCTGAGTCACTGCATGGCAAGTCCAGAGCACAGAGCTGGGGAGCCAAATGAGAGACGGAAGGGCTGGAGTCCAAAACCCCCTTCAAGGGCACCCCTCTAGTTCCCCTCCCCACCCTCCCAATAGTGCCCCAGGCTGGGGACCAATTCCTGAGCACATGAGCCTTTGGGGGACACTCCAGCTCCAAATCAGCAGACCTTGTTACCACATAAGGCCCTGTGCTGTTGAGTGAATTCCGGGGTGAAGCAAAGGCATTTGTTGATCAGAAGCAGAAACAAAGGGACCCGTTGATTGTTAGTAAACTTACTGGCCTTTCTGCAGACTGTGAAGCACTTGCCATTCAGACTGAAACTCCTTGGATTCTGCCAGAAGACTACCCAGCACAGGTGCCATCGGGGCCAGGGTCACTTGGGAATACCTTGTGGCTTTCATTTCCTCATTGAATGACTTGAGCAACTGCGTTCCCCCCCCCCCGCCCCCCCACCTCTAGCCTCAGCCTTTTCTGTTAAATGGAGGTCTGCTCCCTCCTTTGTAAGACTGTCATATGGATTACATGAGACAGTGGCAGGAACTTAGGGACAACCCTCACTTCCCACTGCAGGTATTGGCAGCTCCACATGCTTCATAGACACCCTTAAGAATCCTGTATGACAGCTTTGTGATACTCAGGGTTTGAGGTTCAAAGAACTCAGGTCCTAGCCGGGCACAGTGGCTTATACCGGTAATCCTAGCTACTTGGGAGGTAGAGATTAGGAAGATTGGGTCAGATTTTTAAACACACAAACTCAACATAACCGGTGTCCTGTGCCATCTGTGCTGACACCTCACACAGGTGTCACCCTTGCAGGTTATTAAATGATTAAAGATCTCGTTTATGAGCTGTCCATTTCCAAGTAGTCTGAGCTGGGAGCCTCTCAGATTGTTATACTCTACTGTTGTGTGTGTGTGTGTGTGTGTGTGTGTGTGTGTGTGTGTGTGTGTGTGTGTGTGTGTGTGTGTGTGTGGTTGGTACTAGAGTTTGAACTTGGTGCCTCATGTTTGCTAGGCAGGTGCTCTACCATAGACTTGAGCCACTCCACCAGCCCTTTTTGTGTTGGGTATTTTTGAGGTAGGGTCTTGCAAACTATTTCCCTAGGCTGACTTTGAACCACGATCCTCCTGATCTTTGCCTCCTGAGTTAGGATTACAGCATGAGCCACTGGTGCCTGGCTTCTGCCCTGCTCTTGAGTGTGAGAGCAGAGCGCCACCTACCAAAGTGGAGATAGGGCTGAGGCTCTCCTTGGCCAGGCTCTAGGATTCAATGTTTGCATGGAATCCAAGGCCTCACTCATCTCAGGGATCGGCTTTCCTGTTGAGCCCTACCCACAGGCCCTCCTGGAGTTTCAGGAGATTCTCAGGGGGACATTTTTCCTGCAGGGCTGGAGGCTTCTCATCTCCAACATCAGTGAAGCCCTTTGCTGTCGTAGCTTTGATTATTGGCACGCTGTCTCCTGTTGATGGAGATGGGAGGGTTTCCTCTAGCTCTTTGCTCTGTACCTATCCAGCAACTTCCCTGGGCCCCTCTGCCCAGCTGCATTTGGCTTTGGACCTCATTGTGGAGCCCTCAGCAGAGCTCATACCCTGGTGGCCCCTGACGAGCACAGGGATGGATTTTATGTGGCCTCTGTGGTGTTTGGAAGTATTTGAACCAACTGTATATTTCATACAAAAATCTGAGCTCCAAGCCTGTCTGGACAAAGCCAAGACTTTGCTGGCAGCAGCCTGTTGTGGTGGCCTGGTGGATGGTCACCTCCCTAGGACACCTGCTAGCCCATTCACCTCAGCCCCACCCTGCTCACCTTTCCTGTCTGCCGGCAGCTAACATACTGGGCTGCCCAAGTCTACTGCCATGGTGGAGAGCTGACGCAGAGTTCATATGGTTGCCTCAGTAAACCTCCATTCTGCTTTTTGAGCCTCTTGCAGGCTGGAGCAAGGACTCGGTATCTCCCACTTCCTGTGCCTCTGCCCAGGGTGTGTTTTTACGGCTTTAATTTAAACAAGGGCTTCTTGATATCTTGTTTACGAAGCTGCCAGAGTGAAAAATTCCTGTATTATATGAGGCTCGAAGTCCTCGAGTTATCTCAGCTCCACAACACACAACATCATTATCCCACTGGCCCTTATCACTCAGTTCTGGTGCGCCTGCAGGACCCCCTGCCACTGTGTTATAGCGTCCACCACCCGCCTGCCGCCCCTCCAGCTTCACCAGGATGCTCACTGCAACAAGCGTCAGCCGCCTCTTGATAGATTAGATATCTCAGTGATGTTATGAGGTCTGGTAAATCTTTAAAAGTAACTTTTTTGATTTATTTAACCATCGTATTTATCAAGCAAATAAAAAATGCCTTCTCTCGCCTGAGTGCTTATAGGCAACGATGCCCATGCTAGAGAGGGAGGTTAGAGCCCTGAGGGTCCTGGGCAGGTTGTCTCTGCTGGAATGGTGCAGGGGAGGGCTGACCTGGGTCGGTCACTCTCCAGTTAAGTGAACACAGCACCCTGGCTGTGACACCATTCAGGCAGGCTGTCGTGTTGCCTGTGCCCCCTGAACATGCAGGCCAGCAGTGCTGGCAGCCATCAGCTCCCTGCCCACCAGCCCAGGCAGGGTGAGAGAGACTAAGCAAGGTTATATTTGATCACTTTTTCTCTTCCTAAAGATCATTAAGATCCGAGCACAGACAGAGGGTATCAGCATCAGCGAGGAGGCGCTGAACCACCTGGGGGAGATCGGCACCAAGACCACTCTGAGGTGAGCAGAGCTGCCCAGGGCCCAGGCTTCGTCCACCCTTGCTGTCATGACAAGGCGTGGTGAGGGAAGGGTGTCTCCAGGTGCTGCAGTTTATAGTGCTGAGGATCTGGAGATGACTTTAAAGCCCAGCGTGACCGGCAAGGCTCTTGTGATGCAGCCCCCTGCCTCTGGGAAGGGCTTGCGCTCACCTGGCTAGCAGGTGTGGTCACCATGCCCGATTTGTGTGGAGTGGTGCTTTGAATGACTGAGTTCCTGCCGTGGACTGCCACGGGCCTCCAGTTGCCGGTGTTCCTGCATAGGAAATGTCCCTGTCAGTGCTTGCTGTTGCTCACCTGGCACCTGTGCACATGTAAGTTTGTAGTCCATGTCAGGAAGCAGGGGAGTGGCACTTGTGTCATGTCAGTGGCCCCTGGCCCCTCTGATGACTGCTGTGCTTGTCTGGGTCCTTGCCTGGGGCTTGCTGTGTAGCCCAGGCTGCCTGCCGACATGGGGCTTCCTTCGGTGGCCTGAGTTTCTCTCTGCTGTGACTTCTGTCCACTATAGGTACTCAGTGCAGCTGCTGACCCCGGCCAACTTGCTGGCAAAGATCAACGGGAAGGATAGCATCGAGAAAGAGCACGTTGAGGAGATCAGTGAGCTCTTCTATGATGCCAAGTCCTCAGCAAAGATCCTCGCAGACCAGCAGGATAAGTACATGAAGTGACTTGACGTGCCCAGGTGTTTTGCAGGGAGAAGCCCACGTGCCTAGGCTGGGTGCAGCCCATAAACAGATGGGCTGTCCCCCAGACTGGCCGCCGAACCTCTGGTTTGAAGTGTTGTTAGCTCCCCGTGGAAAGTGTTTCTTCTTTCTTCTTAAATGATCAGAACTTCCGTGGCTGCTTTGAAGGAGCCATCCTCACCTGGCATGTTTTTAAATAAAACCTTAGAGAGAATCCTGATGCCCTCTCTCTCTCTTTAAACTTTTTCAAAATAAACTTTTCTAATATACCTAAGGCACTGGGTTCAGTCCCTAGCACCACAAAAAATGAATCAACATTTAGATTCTTGGCTTGACTATGAAGGCAGAATAGGAAGTTCCTGTGAGCTTGCACCTGCCTCTGTCACTGTCGACACTAGTGTTACGTGGCACACTTGTCCCAGGGAGTGACCAGCACTGACCACTATTACGCTGTACTCACATTCCTCAGTTAGACCTAATGCCTTTTTTCTTTCCCAACATCCTGCTCAGAACACCTGGCTGGATGTCAGTGCTCCTCAGGCTCCTCTTAGCTGTGACAGTTTCTTACATTTTTCTTTTTCTTGGCCACACTTGGGTGGTTTGAACTCAGGACCTTGCGTTTGCTAGGTGCTCTACCACTTGAGCCACGCCTCCAGCCCTTCTTCCTTTAGGGCCAGCCTGGACGGTGATCCTCCTGAGCTGCACCTTATTTCTGGTGACCATGACCCTTTTGGAGAGGACCTGTCCGTCAGGTCTTCTGTTGTTGAATGGCCCTCAGTTGGGGTTTGTCAGAAGTTTTTCTCATGAGTTTGTAGGGAGGAAGCGCAAGTAAATGACCCTTCTCATCACCTCCCGTTAAGGTGACAGGCCACTGGTGTTGGCCTTGGTTAAGGGTTCTTGTTTGCAGGAGCCTGAGGAGCACTGACATCCAGCCAGGTGTTCTGAGCAGGATGCACACTTGCTCTCAAGGGGTAGGAGTTGTACCCCACCTCCTCCTGAGCTAGGTGTTTACCCGATTATTTGGTGTCCTGCATTTGTTTATTAAAAATCATTTATGTCACTATGAACTCAAAAGGTATTATATGCTTGGGGGGGGGGTTGGTTTTTTTGAGAACTGGAGATCCTCCTGCCAGAGAAGCAGCTGGGGATTCCATCTAGTCCTGTTGCCAGAATGCTAGACAGGCTCTGCCAGTCCCTGTTGCCAGAATGAGCCTTCTCCTGTGGGCCCAACTCTTCCAGCGACCCCAGTGTGGCGTGTGGGAGGTGGCGGCAGCTCCTGAGATAAGACCCCAGGTTGTGTCCCTGCTGGTTGCTTGGTCCTTTGAGTGCCTGCAGCCTCTGGCCTGCAACTCAAGCCGTATTAGAAGGAAAAAGAGTAATGCTGAGATGTAGCCTGTGCTGCTGTGTGCCAAGGGCTGCTTGTACTTGACATGGCTTTATTTATTTACTATGTTGAGACAGGGTCTTGGTGTACAGCCCAGGCTGGCCTTGATCTTGAACTTTCTGAGATGCCCCAGCTGACATTGTTTTGCCTTCACAGAGAAGGCCCTAGGGGATTGATGTGGGTTCTTCAGCCCACTGTACAGGTGGGGAAGATGGAATTCAGGCCAAGGCACCTCCCCATCTAGCAAGAGATGGAAAGCAGGACTTGAAACCAGACTGGCTGGAGCCATGCTGCGGCTCCCATGGCTTCCTTGTGTGTGTGGAGTTTTGGGTATTGAGCAGTAGCTGGCACCTTCAAGATCTAACCTCTGTCCGGGCAAGTGAGGCAGGCAGGGTCCACTGTGAGGAAGGTGACGAGAAAATCGGGCCTTTGCCCAGGCTGGGCCTCTGGCCTCGGCCCCAGTCCTTCACTGTATCTTGAGCAGCAGGAGAGAAGCAGCAGCAGCAGCAGGTCCCCACTGTGGGTTGGGACAGCTTTCCAGCTTCTCAGGCACCCTGACCCTCGGATGGCTCCTGGGGTGTTCTGGCCTGGCAGAACCCAGGAAAATGGCCTGCCTCACCCATTGGTGCTCCAGAGGGAGGGAATGGTTCTGGAAATGTAGGACGGTTTGGTTATTTTAATTTCCCTCCTATTTTTCCAGCAAGGCCTGTGATTATTACATTAATCTTGGAGCTGAAGTTTTTACGGCCAATCCTTCCCAGACTGAGGGAAGTTTCTCCATCCATTACCAAGAGGGAAACAGACCCCAGCGGGGAGGAAAATATTTGTTACATCTTATCTGGCTGACACACAATCTAGCAACAATTACAGCAGCCCCATTTTTTGCACTATTTCAGTTCCAGAGTGAAAAACTGTTGCAATATTAAAGTGAGGCAGGGTGGGGGCTGATCACAGGAAGTGGTTGAATATTCCAAGCTCTGGCGGGTCAGATGGCTGAGGAGGGACCAGATGCACTGACAGGCAGACCAAGGGGAGGGCGCCCACGCCAGCTTGCGTCCTGGGTACATGCGCCCTCACAGGAGAACGGGACTAAGAACGCGGAGTTGCAGGGGCTGGCACTCCCGGTTGACCCTCATCTCAGACCCGGCGTCCAGCGCTGGCCGGGCCGCAGGTGGGAGGGGTAGCAATGGTCCTGGGCCATGCTGACGGCGTCTGCACCAGTGACCTGACCGAATTTTCCTCCTCTGGCCCTTGGTCCTGATGGCTGTTCAGTTCCTCTCTTGATTCCCACTGAGAACCTGGGGGCGGTGCAGCAGCCACCAAGAGGAGCCGTTTGTCAGGACCGCCGTGGGCTCCGGGGCCCCAGGCCAGGGCCCCTCCCTCAGTCCCCCGCCACCTCCCCCGCCTGTCGCCCGCCGGCCCTGTCGCCCTCCCGTCACTCCAGCAGGCGCGGTGATTAATGGCTGGCGCGGCGGATTGATGCGGCTGTCGGGCCGCCGGCCGCACTGACCCCCGGCTCGGCCTCGTGCGATCAATGGGCGGCGCGCGCGGGCGGCGGCTGGGCCGCCGCGATAAGATGCACGATGGGCGGCCGCCGATTGCCCGCTCCGTCACCCGCCCGTACCGTCAGCGCCGCGTGATTAATGGGGACGCCGCGGCCGCGCGCCGTCACTTGAGGCCCGCGGCAGCCCGCTGGCCCCCGGGAGGCGCGGGCGGACAACGCGATGGAGCCAGCGCCCTCGGAGGGCCGGGAGAGCCGACGCGGGGCGGCCTGGCCTTCCTCCCCGGCCGGGCCACAGCGCCCCCGCGTGGCTGAAGCGTGCGGCACCGGCCCCGCCCCTCCCTCTGGCCCCGCCCGCGGGGCGTGGCCAGACGCAGCCCTCCTTCCTCCCGCCCCGCCCCGGGGGCGTGGCCAGGCTGCACGTGGGGAAAGAGCGAGGGGAGGGTCTACCGCGCGCCTTTCATTTCCGGAACATTGCGCGCACCTCGGCCGTTGACTGGGTCGCTTTGAACCTGGTACAAATTTCAGAAACTACCGCAGGGGTGGCGCGGCGCCTTCCTCCTCCCGCCCCGCCGGCCCTCCGTCATCCTCGCTGAGCTTCCCTCAGCGGACCACGGTCCTGAGTGACCATCGGAGAGTCTGACGAGGTCACCGAGTCCTTTCAAGATCTCCGCCGCAGTTAGTTTGCCGTTCCAGGCTGTCCTGCGAATGGCATGGGGTAGTGTCCATCTTTTGCGACCTCTTCCTTCGTTTACGATAACGCGCTTCAGGTCCTTGGAGGTCCGCCGCCTGTTCTTGCGGCCATCGTGCGGATGTCCGGTCTGCTTATCCACTTGCCTGTTGGTGGCCATTTGGGCTGGCCAATTCCAGCTACCATGACCCCTTGGGTGATACCCACGAGTGGACCGCTGGGTGAACGGCATGTGTATTTAGTTCAGGGGGACGGGCTTGCCCTTGTCCTGACGTGGCGCCACTCCACTCTGAACACACAGTAGTGGCGCACACTGCATATTCTGCTTGTCCTTCCCTGGCAGCAGACCCTGGAGCTGCTTCTTCGCCCACAGGAAGTCCTCCTTGCCATAGGATGGCCGTGCAACTCACTCACCCATTCACCTCCCTTTGCTTGAGACAGACAGGGTCTTGCTATGTAGCCCAGGCTAGCCCCAAAGCCGTGATCCTTCTGCTTCAGCCTCTGGCGTGCCTGGCCTCCGGACACCTTTGGATGGGCATGTGTGTTTCTAGCTTTATGAGCTGGGCTTTGAAGAACGAATAGGAGTTTGTCAGGCAGATGGAACACAGAAGCCCTCTTGCTGGGATACGAGTGCCCCACAGAGCACAATGAGCTTGTAGAGTGCAAGGAGAGGCACCCCTGCCCTCCACTCCTGGCCACACAAGCAGGAGCCAGGGCTGCTGAGGAAGCACCAGGCTGGGTAAAAACTGGGTGGGCAGGGCAGGAGGCTGAGGCAAGGCCTTGTCCAGGGCAAGCCTGAGTGAGTGGACACATGGTCTGACAGACTCCCACAAAGGCCTGCTATGCTGGCCCACACCAGGGTGGGGTCCAGATCAGCCTCCCAACTGAGGGAAGCCTCCTCAGCGACTGGCTGTGCCCAGCCAGATGTGAGGAGCTGTGAAGCTTCCCTCTGCCCTCCCGGGAGCCTAGAGCAGCACACCAGGCCCTGCCCCAGGGCTCCTTATGGCTGATTCCCGTGAGCACGAGACGGTAACTGCCACCGGGAGCGCAGCTGGGCATGGTGCCTCTCAGGAGACTGCCATGTGGGGAACCCCAGCAGCCAGTCGAGCCTTCCACACCTATGGGTGCACCAAGCCCTCTGCCTCAGTAGCCCTTCTGCGAATAATTTTAAAAAAGAGAACGTGACCAAGCAGGTTGTAAAAAGTTGGCTTTATTTGTTACTTATTCACTGTATCTCAGTTGTGCCATTTTGGCATCCACAGTGACGGTTCCCTGGAGGTGGGGTCAGCCCCACCCACCCACCATGACCATCAACCAAGGGTGTGAGCCGGGTCACAGACCTGCTGGATGGCTACAGCAGCAAGCAGGGCCGCAGGGCTCCCCCGGGCCTGGCACTTCCAGCCCATAGCCCGTGAGATGGGAGGCAGCCACTGCCTACCAGAAGAGGCAGAGTCCCCAGGGGTGTGCTGGCAGGTCCTGCCACCCCATGGAAGGGGCAGAGGAGAGGGAGGTGGGAGGACCCTGTGGGCTGGGAGGGCCTTTGACCACAGGGCCTCCCTCTGCTGAGGACTGGGTCTAGGCAAGGCCACGTGTGATAAAGTATGAGCCCTGGGTTGTAGGCAAGGGCTTGGCCCTCCTGCTCTGCCAGGTGGCTGAGGCAATTAGCTTGTCCCTGACACCGCTGGCTAGCACAGCTAGCGGGGTCTCCTAGGAGCCCTGACTGATTTAGACAGGGATAGTGACAAAGCTGGCCACTTTCCAAAGTGGCAGGGGCTCTGTGTGACCCTTTGCATGGCTGTGCTCACCTCCTGCAAGGACTCCCCTGACTCCCCATAGCCTAAAGGTCAGATGACAACCTCTAGTTCCCTCTGGCCCTCAGTCCCACCTGGCTGCCATCCCTGACAGCAGCACCTGGGCGGGAGGAAGAGTTTCCTAAAGTCCAAGGGTCCTGGTCACTCACATCACCTGTCATCCCAATCAGAACTAACTTCAGACACAATTGTGAGCAGATTCCCCCAAAGAACCCCAACCCCTTGACCTGATTTGACCAGTGATCCTGATCCTGCATACTCTCCTGCCTTGACGCTGGTGAGTGTGGAGGAGACTGACTGCTTTTGGTCCTAAGCACAGTAAGAAATTCTAAAATTCCAAGCAGGAGGTTTTCCGGCTGGAAGGCGGAAGAAGCTTGTTGAACACCAAGCCTTCCGTTCTGTGTCTGACCCTCCCTGGTGGGTTGTGGGGAACAGAGTGTAACTATGGGAGACAAGACCAATGACTGGCAAAATCTGAACAAAACGATCGCTGAAAGGGTCCCCCATTTGTACAGCTACTCAGCCAGTCAGGCTCTACTGGGTCAAGGCAATGAACCTCACCTGACTAGAGGACACCAGCTGCCTGGCTCCAAGCTGGAGGGACAAATAGGCCTTGTGCTCTACCTCAAGACTGGCCTCAGACACCTGGCAAACAACCCACAGCACAGGCAGGGACACCAGCAGACAGCCTGGTTTCTCAGAAATTTATCCCTCTCCTAAGAAAACCTACTTTTAAAAGGGAAAACAATGGTGTCTTACACAGAAACAGTCTTAAGCCAGATAATTCCACCCTGATAGTGACAGAAACATGCTGGTGAGATCCTCACATTCATGTCCCCAGAAAACAGGATCTGCTCCCAGCCTCATGCCCCGTGGTCCCAACAAGGTGTAGACCTTGTGTTTGTGCTTCCAACCCAACTGGGGCCAGAGGCTGCAGGGGGCAGGTGAGACAGCTGCGGCCATTGTGGCACTGAGAAGTGTGGAGGGCTGAGAGTTTACAGGACAGCTGGGACGACTGGCTACCATTCCCTTCTGGCAGTCACCACCACTTCTTTTTTTTTTTTCTTCTTGCCAATGCCAGAATAAAAAGCAAAGTTTCAAATTGGAAAATTTCTAGCACTTTACACAGTGGAATGAAAGGATATGAAATTAAAAAAAACATCATTAAACTCAAGTCCGTATGCCACAGCAGCTCGCTCCGCGGTATGCGCTCCCTTCCTGGGCAGCTCTGGAGCATGTGTCTCCCCAGTGCAGGGGAGACCGGCTCAGAACAGAAGGGCTCCCATGCTGCCCACCTCGCTCTGCTCCTTGACGAAGATCTCAAAGTACTGGTAGATGATGGTGACTGCAAGCAGGATCCCAGTTCCAGACCCGATGGCACCCAGGAAGTCAGCCAGGACCGAGAGGGCCCCTATGCACAGCCCGCCAAAGGCCGCGGCTGTGGGAATGTACCTGAGGAGTGGGCAGTGGTCAGCCTGGGCCTTGGCTGAACCCCAGTCTCGCTCAGCCAGGCTGCAGGAGGACCAGGAGGCACAGCAGGCTCATCATGATTTGGAAGCCTGAGGCCTTGGTCCTACTACCACTCACTACTGTCCAAGACAAAAGCTGCTGGCTGAGCTGGACCCATGGGACTAAGGAAATGTGACCAGTCTAAACTGAGACACTCAAGATGTCACACAAGATTTTAGAGCTAGATTGAGAGAGCGCCGAATCCTAACCACTAGACCACCAGGGAGCGTCTAGAGCTAGATTGAAAGCAACAATGTAAACTATCTCATCTTGATTTTTCTTACATTAGCTAGAAACTGAAACCCTCTGAATATGCTGAGTAGACAGAATGGTACAATTAAGAATGTACACAGGGGACTAAACTTCTTCATTTCTACTGAGTAGCGTTATTAAGGCTCAGTGCTACGGAACTGAACTGAATGTCCTGATTAGAAAGGGACCTGGATTTGTGATTCTGGCTTCCCCTGTGCTGTTCCCATCAGGTAAGGAGTTGGCAAGTCACCGCCCTGAGGACAACCTGGTTCTGTCGGCTAGAAACCCAGCCTTCCTTTTCTGTCTACATGCTGGCTGCTTTTGAGTGCGCCTAGAAAGGCTGCAACACATACTAACCCCCTGCCCTTTCTGCTACAGAGGCAGTGCCATCATCAGTGATAAAGATATGGGCCTGCAGTGCTCTGGGAGCTATGGAATCCCTAACCTCCCTCCTCTCCATCCCAAAGTGACAGCCAAATTTGGCCACCATCACCTCTGGCTCAAGCTCTCACGGCAGCCTGGCCACTTGTGGCCTCCTCTGCCATCTGGTATGTTCTCATTTTCCAGCTCTAAACTTCCTGCCTGCTCAAACGCTGCCAGTCCACTGTATTCTCAGCCTCACCTTTGCCTTCGGCCCTAATCTGTCACAGGTGACAGGACTCGCCTGCTAAGCTTACAGCTAACCTGCTCCTCCTGTCACAAGTGAGGGTCCCAGTGCCACCTGTTTTGCCTCTCTCTGCACCCCCCATACCATTCTGCACCTGCCTGACATATTTCCTTCTTCCTGCCCAGAAGACCCAGAGGGGGCTGTGTGTGGCAGTTCTTAAACCCTCAGTGCCGAGCACCTGACAAGTTCATAAACGTGTAACAACAACGGACCTTCCCTGTCCTATAACCCAAAGATCAGATTTATTGAACCCAAAACACCAAGGCCTCTCAGGACAGCACACAGAACTACGTGTCCAGGGCCATACTCACCGGTTGAGTTCGTGGACCATGGAGGTCTCCCGGTGGCCTCTCATCACCATCTGCTGCTCCTTCAGCTGCTTGGCGACCTACAAACATCCAGAGCAAAAGAGTTCAGTTTAGCTGGGTGTTTCACTGACACTGATCACAGGGACTTTAAAGTTGCTGCAAGGAGGTCCCATGACAGTCTAACCATCCAGTGTGACTTCAGGCTTTAGACCCAGGGACCACTTACTGGCAGCTCCGCCTGTCTTCTGTCCTTAATGTTTCTGAACTGCCCCAACTAAGGGGTTGGTCCATCTGCTTGTCACAAACCACTGTTTATGAAGGTTTACAAGCCAGCACCCCATGCTAACGACAGTTCACCCACCTCTGGGAAACATCTAATGTACTCACATCCTTGGCAGAGGAGCCCGAGACCTCGATCCACGTCTTGGAGAAGAAGGCACAGGAGCCCAGCATGAACACGATGTACACAACTGCATGTACCGGGTCTTCTAGCACGGAGCCAAAGGACTCTGGTGGGGACAGGTAATAGCACAGGCCACCAACTGGATATGCACGTGCTGGGCCCCCAGAAGAAGTGTCCTGAGAGAAAAACAAGAGGCCTGGGAATTCAGTTTCACTGGACCTCAGCCATGACACAGAAAAGCTCTGAGCAGAGGAGAGAATGTGATTTCACCTAACGCCCACAGGTCAATTTTCTTACAGAACTGAAAACTGTATACACTGAATTTCTAAGAGGCAATCACCACGAGGTGAAACACCTGGTCATGAGCAAGACACAGCCGCAAACCACTGCAACATCACCAAAACACCATCCCACTTCTAATAGCCACACTTACCGACCAGGTGCCCAGCAGGCTGACCAGCAAGTTGCCACTGAAGCGAGCTGACAGCATCTGGGAGATGACGTACAGGTTGGACACCAGGGCAGACTGCAGGATGATGGGGATGTTGGAGGTGTAGAACAGCTTGATTGGGTAGGTGTTGTACTGGCCACGATAGCGTGCTGACTTGATTGGCAGGTCCACACGGAAGCCCTAAGGGGCAAGCCAAACAAAGATCCTTCACTGCTCAAGTCCAGTCCCCCAACCTTGGGCATACAGACTGACCAGGCAGGATGGTCAGGCTGGCAGACTTGCCCTGGGCACAGGGCCTGGGGCTCCTAGACCTGACAATGCTGAGCCCCTTTCCTGAGTCATCCAGAAAAGCTGGAAGGACACTGAGCCCTTACAGTGCTTCCTGTAGGCAGGATCAGTTCCATGGTGGGACAGTGCTGCTAACCATGAACAGAAAGCCCAACTCTTCACCAAGGCCACCCAAGAGCCCTTTGAGACCCCAAGAAGCATCTCTTTCACCTTATTTTCATGAACTCCCAGAGCCCAGAACAGGGCTCACAGTGGAGGATATACGATAAATTCCTAAGGGTCCAATTGCAGGTACTGCCATGCCCTGAAGAGTTAGCTTGTTATTAGCTAGCCACTTGATTAAGTAAGACTCAACGCAAGAGAATGATTTATTTGGTCCTAATTATTTGGTCTTCCATAAACATTAAATGCCTTTCAAAACTGCTGACCCTTCCTTTTTTTTTTTTTTGAGACAGAGTCTCACTTTGTAGCCCAGACTGGCCTTGAACATGTCATCCTCCTGCCTCTGCCTGCTGGAGTTACAGGCATGCACCCACTATGCCCAGTTAATTGCTGTCCCTTTTCAGTGAATATCAAAGTACAAACTGGACAACCAAAAAAATACAGAGATCAATCCAACTATAGAAAAGCAACTAGCAGGTCAGGCCTCTTGTTCAGAAGTGAGTTAGAGACTTTTAAACGTAAGAACCCCTAGGAGGAAAGGCCCTTCCCAAGGTGCAAATATGGCCACAAAACCTCTGCTAACAGGGTGGAGAATGTGTCTTAGAGCCTGATGGCTTCAAGATGCAGAACACCCTGTGGGGGACATCTGGACACACCTGGAAATAGATGACAACGGCAAAGACAAAGATGGTAGCAATCAGATTCATGAGGTTGGGGAGATTCTGGCGGTAGAAGGCCTCACGAAGGGCTCGTACTTTGTCTGTGCGTGTGGCCAACAAATGGAACAGTGCAATGATGGCTCCTTCAAATTCCATTCCTGTTGGCAAAAGAGGGCACCAATGTGGTGAAGGAACGAACAAACCACTCTATTTGCTTCTCAGCTTATTAGTGGCCAAAATAAAGAGAGGAAAAGTTAGTCATGAGACTCATTCATGGCTCCCACTCCTACAGCCACAGGGGCAAAGCATGCATTTTCTGATATCATTTCTTTCTTCTGTAGAGGATTTAAACTGCAACAAAGTGCTGAATTAGCTGGTCTTAGGTCTTGGGCATGAGTTCATCACTCTGGATGTGTGGGATGATGATCACCAATCCAAAAAACGTAACTCCAAGTGTGTAGAGCTCTAACTGGAAGGGTTGGGTCACTTTCCTGGGAAGTCCCAGGGGCTGAGATCCTCCTCTCCACTGACTACACTTGTGCCTGCATGTGGTCCAACCCATTCCAAGTTCATGAATTGCTGGAGGAGGCAGTCTGGCACCAGAGCAAGCTGACAAGGGACGGAGAGTTGAGGAAAGGGGCCCCACCCAGAGGATCAGGCAGCAGGGGACATGTGCAGGGTCCATGAAGGTCCAGTCATTTCAGAAAGAGGAGAAATTCACTTTAGTTAAAAGCAGGGCTGGAGATGTCCAAGCAGTAAAGCACCTGCCTAGCAAGCACAAATCCCTGAGTTCAAATCCCAGTACTGCAAAACAAACAAAAACCACCACCACCACAACAATCAAAAGCAAACCATTCCCACTTTTTGGTAGGATGACAACAATGGCTGTGTCTTGTGCAGAACCCAGGGACATGAAGTCAGAGCAAAGATAGGCTTCTGACTTTATGAAGGAAGCCTGGATAGCTCAGGGAAGAAGAAACCTGCTCTTGCCCCTCAACTACTAATGGCCTGCCTCTCTGAGCTCATCCTCAAATAAGCTGCTCCAGCCACACACTGATCTTGGATGACAGGGGCATCCCTACCTCAGGGCCCTGAACCTGCTAGCTCCTTCCTTACCTCTTTCAGGACTATGCTCAGCTGTCAGTGAGGCCTTCCTGGACGACCCAGCACCATCTTCCTCCTGTGGTTCATGCTGATATAGGCCCAGGTTGCTACCTGACTCACCAAGCACTTTATACCTTGCATTCTCAAAGCCTACAGTAGTGTCTGGCACATAACAGGCAGCTGCTAAACATCTGCGGGATGAAAGGCTAGCTGACAGCAATGCCAGGGTTGGCCCTGGCTCTCTATTTTTATAATTATCTCTAGAAATTCACCGTGACTCTGAGAATAAGGCTGCTTCCACATGCTAGTGGTGCCACAGGGGTGACAACTGCTCTGCACCTGCACTGTCTCTGCTAATGCTTAGTTCTGGGCTCTTCCCTCTGCCGAGAAAAGCAGCAATGGTCAGTCTCTGCATGAAGGTTCTCCCCAACAACCTTTTTCCTGTCCCCTGCCAGGTGGTAGCAGCATTCCAGCTCAGCTGCACGGTGGCCCTCTGTGGGCTCTGCTTGACCCTCCCTAGGCATATCCTTCTGACCTCACCATCCTTGTCTGCCTCTGGCACCACCTGGTCCCCACAAACAGGCAGGAGATGTTTCATGAATGCACCTGATCCCGTCAGGCCCCAGATATGGCCTGTGACAAAGCCACCTTCACTTCTCAGCCTTTCATCACCTCGAACGTGCCTCCTTGTCCATCTCCCACATGCTCTCCCCCTAACACCCTACTCCACATTTTCATTAACACACCACTTCCCCAGCTACCTTCTCTGCCTGCCTTCCAGTGCGGAACGAGCCTCGGGCTGGCCCAACTCCTGAATGACTGGCACGCCTTGAGCCCCACTCTGCTGCCATCTCTCCCTAACGTGGGCATCCCCAAAGCCAGGTGGCCTTGTGAAGAACCTGAACTCCCAAAGTGCCTTCACCTACTGCGCTGCATCCAGTCTGTGGAGCCTGCCTCCCGATTTGCCCTGCATTTCCTAAGCTGTAGTAGGAACCCGGGAAGAGTCAGATCTCATGGTGCCCCCTCTGCCTCAAGCATTCCACAGGGAACAGTTTCCTTCATTAACTGGACATGTGAGGTTATATGATCTCTGGGGCCAGGAACCTGGTTTCTGCATTCAATTCCAAGAGAATACTCAAGTTTGTGTGAATATGTCTCACAGGACTCTCCTGAGTAAGTAACATAGGAACAAAAAAGAAAAAGAAAAAAGCCTGTTTTCTCTTACTCTAAGGCTTCTTCCCTTGTTTGTTTAGAAATGTTTAAGACCTCCTTGGCTCTCCTGCAGATACAGCAGGGCACCCTGTTTGGTCTGCATCTGCGATGAGCAGGCCTCATTACTCTCAGGGGTTTTTAGAGAACTCAGGGCTTCACACTGTTGAAGGACATGCACTACCTCGAGCCCCCGCCCCCCGCCCCCCTGGTTTTATGAGGCAGATATTGTCTTGAACTATAGATGGTCCAGCTGCCTCAGGACCACACCTTGCCACCACACCTTGGCTTCATGTTACTTTTCATTTAATCAGTCAAGGCTCAATGGTGGAGGAAATCTGCCTCAAGCTGTACATGGATCATTGAAAGTAACAACCAGGATCTCAGCCCAGGTGGGAGGGCTGGGATGTAGCTCGGTGGTACAGCGCTTGCCTAGCATGCGTGAGGCCCTGGGTTCGATCCCAGCACCAAAAAAGAAAAGACAAAAAAAAAAACCTTTCCCCCTCAGCCCAGGTGGGAGACCCCCAAGTTCAAGTTCTTTCAAGGATACCCCTTATGCTTACTAATTCCATTTTTAGATAGTCACTGAGAGAAACTGCAAAAATATATAAAGATGACTATGAGGGTGTTCACTGTATCAGTGTTGCAGTAAGGAAGTGACTTGGGTGTCTATCTGACAACTGATTTAAACAATGCCATCTTATCGCTGTAATGGAGGTTCACACTGTACGAAGAAGAATGAAGCAGGGCTCATGCCAAATGCCAAAGAAATACATGAACAGTGGAAGTTAGGTAGCATCGTGTGCACGAGCTCATCTGTGTACTGTCGCTGTGGGGGAGCCCGACCCTCACCTCGGCCGGTGTTGACGGTGGTGGGGCTGAATGCCTTCCAGACGATGGTTTCACAGATGTTAGTTGCGATGAAGAGGGAAATGCCAGAGCCCAGGCCATACCCCTTCTGCAGGAGTTCATCCAAAAGTAGGACAATCAAGCCAGCAACAAAAAGCTGAAAGAACAAAACGCAAACAGACTGCATGTCAAAGCTCCTCAAGGACACAGTCCTCTCCTTCCTTGGTAATTGGGTTCTCCAATGTAAACACTGAGGCTGAGCAGAGCCGGGGCTCAGAGGGGCAAACGCAAGGTCTCTGGCTTCTTCTCAGCAAGTCCCTTTAACGCATGGCTGAGGTTTGTCATTTGAGGGTTTCCTAGTGGGATGTTGAAACACTTACCTGAATGGTGATTAACAGGCAGATCCCAGCACCCATCTCAGAAGGGTCCCCATACATTCCCGTCATCACGTACACGATGGACTGACCAATAGTAATGATCATACCAAACACTGTAGGTCAGAAGACAATGGTGTTCTCAAAGCGGGACGTTACAGAGGGGAGCTACTGACTACTCAGGGCCAGACATGGGGGAGAACAAAGATGAGCAATGCTGATACTGTCTGCAGAAGCTTGGTGGAGGAAGCACTCAACAGTCAGCAGTCACAGCAACAAAGGACATGGTACTCAGACACCTTTGACAGAAGTACCTGCTCTTTAGTTTTACGTCTCCTAAGCTCACTTTCCTTTTAGGCAAGAGATGAGGAGGAGCTGAAACATGGCAAATCTGGTCCTAATGAAAGGCAATGGGACAGCAAAATCCCCCCGAGACACCATTAGTGGAGGGTCAGGTCCTGGGGTCTGAGGGCTCCTAGGCTAGCCACATCTGGGTCACCACTAAGACTTACCTTCCAGGTCAAAGTTCAGAAATTTTGTAAGTTTTTTTGTTTTTAAAGGAGACAAAATCCATAGCACCATCACTATGGTTCCTGTTCCCACCTCCTCCTTACCAAGCTCTTCCTGTAGACTTGCTCCTTGTATTTCACTCTCAGGCACAATGATACTAACACATTTTATTGGGTCCTCAATATTAGTTGGGTCTCATAAGTAAGTTTGGGCTTTCTGTTTTTCTTTCTAGCTTGTCACATGGAATAAAATTTTTCTTGTGGGCATCAAATGTAGTCCCTGTTTGGCTTTTAAAAACTGCTCACCAATACTGAGTCACTTTTTAAATTTTTATTTACTTACTCATTAGTGCTAGGGATGCAGCCCAGGACCCTGTGCATGCTGGGCAAGTGCTCCATAACTGACTGCACCCTTAGTCTATAGCCCTGAATTCTGAAGGCAGAACAAAAGACTTGAAAACTTGTCAAGATCAAAAAGAAAAAAAGCTGACTTGTGGTTTCAAAAAATAATGCATACATATACTTTAAAATCTTGACTTATGTGTGAAACTGACAAATTTAAATTAGATGGTTTTCCTACTACTAACTTAAAAAAGATTTGTAAAACATGCTAGTGTGAAAGAAAACATGGATGAGTAGGAAACTCATCTACTTCAGCTCACAGCATGGCTGATTCTGAAGGCTGGTCACAGGTGATATTGACCCTAAGCCCCACTTTTAGGTGAAAAAACTGAGGCTTCAGAATGGTCATTATGCCTTCCCCACCTCACAGAGCTGGGAAACAGTACAGCTGGGCTGAGAGAGTCACCGTTCCCCTCTATTAAATCCTTTTGTGCCCCGAAGAAAGAAAACAACACTTGCCAAATAACTACCATGTGCCAGGGACCATGAGAGTGAAGCCTTACAACAGCCCAGAAGCAGATGTCACTTCCTTCTCAGTGGAAGAAAAACTGACTTCCAAACCCTGCTTGTCCTCTTCCCCCATGGCCTCAGAGGCACTACTGGCCTGCCCTGCCTTGCCCAGCTCTCCCCCAGAAGTGCTATCGCTTAATAACACAGGTCACAGAGCAACTGAAGAGGTAGCAAGTACAAAACACAATTGTTTTAACCCCTAAACTTTAAAGCAAATTCAATTTCTCATCAGAACATTATACAGAAGCTTCCTTACACTTTTGGGCTCCATTGAAGAGAGCTCTGTCTTTTGGGGTGTCACCAACTTCAATTATCTTGGCACCAGCCAAGAGCTGCATGATAAGACCAGAGGTGACAATGGGAGAGATGCCTAGCTCCATCAATGTGCCTGGAGGAAAGGAGGAAAAACAGAGCCAATATTAGCATGGAAAAGCAAAACATTATTTAATAAAATGAATGAGCAAAACTGAATGGGTACGCCTTATACAAATTCAGTGTGTTTCAGTTTGCTAGCAGCATTTAATTTATAGAATAACCCCAAAATCTCAATGATTAGAATAAAAACGCATTCTATTCAGACTGCGAGGCAACACCTTTTTCTGTTTAGGAAGTCACATGGTGTCTAAACAGACTGCTGCATTGAAAATCACCAGCGATTTGCTCTGGTTTTACAGAGATAAGAATGGTTTGTCTCTTCATCAGCTAATAAGAAAGGACAACATTCGAATCACTCCAGAGTCGGGGAAGGGGTCGGTACAAGTGCATTTACTTGTCAATAAACTTCTACTTCCCATCTCACTAAAGTGAGTCATACTTCGGACTGATTTGGACCTTAATTTGAACTGTATTTTTAAAATGAGTTAATCAAATGCAGTATCAGCAAACACATTCAAAATCCTCCCCACGCCCCACAGGCAGACGGTTAGGGTTTACAAAACACCATTACATGTTTCTGACACATACACATAACCCATGGGTAACAAGATGTAGTTGAGAAACAAATTACATATTCTACAGAATGTTATCAATGGACATGTCATCACTTCAGGAATTAAAAGTATTCTAGTTTTCCCATGTTTTTAAAAATGCTACACAATGCAGACTTATCTTGTTATTATAGGTTTTACGTTGCATGCAAACCCAATTCCAAATGAGACGGATGGTTTTCCTCAGTGCTGAATGCAGCATTTAACGAGGCCATCAACATGGCGTACTGACCTTCTTCACTCTATTTTCCAGGCCACCTATCTTAGAAACTCTGAGCTGCATACAAAAGCCAAAGCCTATAATTAAAGCAAATGAGGCTTTTCACATCCACAGTGTGCAGAGAAAAGGCAGAGCGAGCTGGAGCCCTACCTCTGTTAGAGGCGAGAATCACCCTCATCCAGTAGAAGGGGTCAGCAGAGTCTGAAGACATGATACCAAACAGAGGAATCTGGAGACCAGAGGAGAGAACAGGGGTCAGCACACTTGTTCCCAGTCCACTCTTACCCCACCCCAACACAGAAGCATGGCACCTGGCTTACCTGACAGCACACTAAGAAGATAAAGAGGGTGATGGCGGTCCACAGCACTTTCTCCTTAAACTGAATCTATGGAAGGGATGAGTTAAAACAATGTTATCTTCACAAGCAAACTAATACAAATGGATTCAAATCAGATCCAATTCCCAGCTCAGCAGAGAAGCCGATCCATGTACCAAACAGTGTGTTAAAACACAAGTACCACTTGTCACATGCACAACACAAAGTCTTCATAGTCATCTCAGTCAATCCTCCCACTACACAGCATTATTATCTTTATGTGACAATGAGCAAGTGACTTTTGGACCCAAAGCCCACAGCTGAAGTGAGTTTGAGTCCAAAGCTGTGCTCTAAACCGTTTGCATTAGCAGTTTAGACTTAAGATCAAAGAATGTTGCTAACAGAAAGTGACTTGTGAAGCAGCCTTTCCAACAATCAACAATCACTTTTCACCTGATGACTGGGTGAGTGATGAGTCATTATTCTGTATTCAACTAACTTCGAATCTGGGATTGACCCATATGTGTATTCTATGAATCAAAGGCAAATCCATCTAATAATATTGGGAGGGCAAAAGTATTTAGCTACTCACTAAATACTAGTAATATCAGCCAGCACCAGTGGCTCAGACCTGTAACCTAACTACTTGGGAGGCTGAGATCAGGAGGATTGAGGTTCAAAACCAGCCTGGACTTAGCTTGCAAGCCCCCAGCTCCAAAACTAGTTCTGTTTAGCTTCAAGAACATTCACATCTTTTGGGGTATGTAGGTTAAGCAGGTGACAAGAATCATTTCACAGACTACCAGGCATCCTTAGTAAAGTTTAGACTCCTCCTGCCCAAGGCCTCTGTCACAAAGTAGTACAATGGGAACTCTCCCAGGACTTCTACCTCTAAAGTGTCTTCACTAGCACTAGCTGCCCATACAAGAGAGCTTAAGAAACACATTAATCATTGTGCAGACTGACAATTTTGCAGTGGAACGACCTTATAAGTGAACAAAATTGGAGAGGTAGAAAAGTCTGAAGAACACTGGCTCTGTCAGAACAGAAGTCACAGTCCTGTGGGCTCAGCAAGATGAGGTGTACACCCACACAAAGGTGCAGAGATCAGTGCTCAGACACTCCACGGGAAGCTAGGGGAAACCACAGCACTATTCTTCCTTTGAGAACACTCCCTTTCCCATCAGTCATCCTACCACACCAATGAATTAAGTGGGCTCAGGGAAGAAAACACCGTCTCAGTCTAACAAGCTTGCAGTGAAATCAAAATCAAAATGAACCCAGGGCTGCATGCACTGTACCACTGAGCCACATTTCCAGCCTGTGAAATGAATCTTCATAAGGAAGAAAGCAGACACAATTTTCAAGACTTTTTATTTCTTAATGACTAAACCTCGTTAGTTATTTAACAGCAAACTTCAAAAGCTCTTTATGCAAACTCTGTCTCTGAAGCAGTCCCTGCATCCATCCTCAGCACCATGGTTCATCCTCCAGTGCAAAAGCCTCCCACCCACACTGTAGGATTCTCCTTCCTTACTTCCAAAGGGATCTACTAATCTGTCTGGCCCTTGTCACTCACCATCCATTACTTCCCACATTTGTATTCTATCAATATGAGCTACATCTGATGACCTGCCATCCAAACACAGTATGGTCTTGTCTTCTTTGCCTTTGCAAACTATTTTCCTTTGCCAGGAAGTTCTTTCCATACTTTCAAGAAAATCTATACTCCTCTTTCAAAACCACCACCAGACATCACCTCTTCCAGAGTTAATCCCTTCCTGAGCCACTGCTATATCTTGTACCTATTCCCTTAGTCCCAGCACACTTAGTTACAAGGCAAGGTCATAAAGCTTTTAATAGGGAGGGCAATGGTTGGAAGACAGACTCTATCCACTGTGTTGAATTTAGACTGTAGGAGTTTACAAATGAGCCCATGAAAGGTAGCATGTAACTGAGGCATTTATATGAAACTATTTTAAGTAAAAAAACCAGAAGCACTCCTAAGTATCCATGCGGCTCTCAACTACACATGAACATATGTGAATGCAATGACAGTAATTTGAAAAGAAGGCAGACACAAAAATGTTTTACTACTCACTCTATGATGTCTGGGCCTAATGAAAGTTTCCTTCACTGGACATCACCAACACTCACTCTTGAACTGTAGCTGTGCAGCCATGGAAATTCTGATAGATTTAGCACAGTGCTACATTTCCAGCTTTCCTTGTTAAATGTGCCTGCCGTGAATCGCAGCAGACGATACAAAATAAACGCCTTTCCTCTCAGCACTGGGACAGTCTACTCGAAAAGGTACAAACTCATTCATACTGCCTTTCCCTTCAGCAGATGGACACTGGGGCACCTCCTGAAGGAAAACACACTCCGGGGTCACCTCCTGCTGGAGGTCAAGAGGAAAGGACAACTCGACCTGGGGATCCTGGCTGAGGCCCAGATCCTCCTCGGGGGCACGTCAAACCTGAGGCTTGGTTCTCTAGGCAACATCCAGGCAAGATGCCCCAAATAAAGCCGGGTGAACCACACAGCCAGGTCGCCTCTCGACAGCGCCCGGGCTTCACAGCACGCAGGGTGCACGCGAGCGGGAGGGGAGTTTCCTCTTGGAGTGCTGAAGCCATCTTTAACCGCGCTCCCAACTTCCAGCGCCAGTTCCAGCTAGCCTTCTTCGACGGCCATGGGGCCCTTACCTTTCTCTCCGGCTTCTGAATTTCCGGCAGGATGACACAGAAGGGCTTGATGACTTCCAGAAACTTGACTTTGATGGAAGAAGCAAAAGAAAAGGAGTCAGGGCACAAAAACCTGCTGCTCTACCCGGGGACCCTCGTGCCCAGTACAAGGAGGAGCCGGGCGGGGACAGGCCTGGCCTGGGGAGCCGGGGACCTGGAGGAGGGCCGAGGGCAGGCAGCGCCCTGCGGGGCCCGGGCGGCCGGCCGGCGGGCGCATGCACGCCCGGGCGGGCAAGGGGCCTGGCGGGTCCCGGCACCGCCAGCCGCCCCGAGGGACTTACTCGCCATGGTGGGGTCTGCTCGGGTTCCAGTTTCCGCTTCGGCTCCGCTCCGCGCCGGATGAGGCGACGCTGCCTGTTCCGGAGCGCGGCTGCTCTGCCGAGAGACACGTCAGTGCTACCCGGGCGGCAAGCGGCACCGCGCGGCGGGGCGGGTCCGGGGGCGGGCCGCGCGCCGCTTCCGCTTCCTGCCACGCGCGCCGACCGCCGCGCCGCCTCCGCGGAAACCACAATTCCCAGCATGCCACGCGGCGCTCGAGGCCTGTCGGGAAAACCGCGCGGGGCAGCTCGGGAAGCCGCGCCGGGAAGGGGCGTCGCCTAGGGGAGGCGGAGCCGGTGCGCGCTGGTGGAAAAATTGGAGCCAGCGCGAGACCGGCGGTGCAGGCTCGGGCGGCGTCGTGGCGTGCTTTTCACGGCACTCGAGGCCGGTGGAAGTTACGAGTAAGCCGGAAGCGCCAGCAAGCAGGCCTTGCCCCTCAGCGCCGGCACCGAGTAGGTCGCGGCGGTCACCTGCCGCCTGGGGCGCAGGCTGGGGTGGCGGACTCCCTGTGTGTTAAGTCAGTCAGCAAACATGCAGGCCGGTTCTGAGCGCTCACAAGCTGTTCCTGAGGCAGCCGTGGGGCGGACAGGGGCCGGGCAGCTCTCGGAGCGGCTTTGTGGCCGGCTTCTGGGGAGGACACCGTATGACGGTGGCGCCCGCGGTGTCTGGGGGGGAGCGAGGGGACCCGGCCGGCCGGCCGTCCGCACCCTGCGCCGCCGATGGCTGCAGTACTGACATAGCCGGGCGAGGTGTCGAGGTAACCCGGTCTGTACCGATGACTGCAGACCGGTGCCGGTGGCCTTGCTGGTGGCCTTGCTGGTGGCCTTGGTGGCCCCCTGAGCAGCATTCACCACGGGGATTGCGGCTTTAGGAGAGTCGATGGGATTCTTTGGAAAGGAGGCTGTGCAGAGTCGTCCATAGCTTCACTCCTTTGCTCTAACAGAACAGGGACGTGCCTACAGTGAGGAACCAAGAAAATCTGGACAAATGAGCCCATGTTTTTGAATTGAGACTTGAACTCAGGGCCTCCTGCCTGCTGGGCAGGTGCTCCCGCCCTTGAGCCTCGTCTCCAGGGTGAACTTTTAATACATGCGTGTTGTTTATTGGTTGGTTGGCTGGCGGTACCCAGGGCCTTCGCTTGGTAGGAAGGCACTCTACCACTTGAGCCCTTAATACGGTATTTTTAAATAAAATAAGCATGAATCTCGTTAATCTCTGGAAGAGCAGTGAAGAAATGATAATAGTAATGGATCCCAGCTTGGAACGTCTCTTGATACGTGCAAGAGTCAGCACAAAGTAAAATTCGTGTTTTATGAAATTCAAGATCTAAGTCAAGTTACTCATTTTATTTCTCTAGTAAGCTTTTTCCTACTACCACACAACAAGTAAATACCAGAAATAATTGCGTTTTGAAGAAAATTGAACTTTGATGCACAACTTGGAGTGATAGCGCTCCAAAAGCAATCTGTAAAAGAAGTTCTGTATGTTCACTATAACAAGTGGAATATAATCATTTGAAAAGTACATTTTAAAGCGTTTGGCTTTAATAAATGATATTTTTAATGGAGTTGTCAATATTTAATTTTCAAGAAACATTTTTTAGGCTGGTGCTGGGGACTCATGCCTGTAATCCTAGCTACTCAGGAGGCAGAGCTCAGGATGATCCAAGTTCAAGGCCTGCCTGGCCAAATAGTTAATGAGACCCTGTCTTGAAAATACCTAACACAGAAAAGGGCTGGTGGAGTGGCTCAAGCGGTAAAGTGCCAGCCTAGCAAGCATGAGGCCCTGCGTTCAAACCCCAGTACTGGCAAAAAAAAAAAAAAAAAGTTTTAGGTATTAGAGCCAGCATTTTTTTAGTGAACTATAAAATAGTTTGGCAAATTTAAAATGGAAAATTTTGAAACAAGTGGAAGATCATGTGTGTGTGTGTGTGTGTGTGTATGGTATACCATTTGAAAACAATTAGGATTTTCTAATACTTAATACGAAAATGTATATGATGACAAAATGAGAAATGTATCGAACTTTTCAATTTTCCTTTTCACTACCTTTTTGCATGTGGTGCTGGAGATCAAACCCAAAACCTCTTGCGTAATAGATAAGTATTCTATCACCGAGCTACATCTCCAGCCTTCAGTTTTTTAGGGTGGGGGTGTGGGTCTGATAGTACTGGGGTTTGAACTCAGAGCCTCACACTTGCTAGGCAGGAGCTCTACCACTTGAGTCACTCTGCTAGTCCAGCCCTCTATTTCTTGGATCCTGAAATTTGGCCTACAAAAAATATTAAGTTAAACCAATTGGTTAGAAGGTATTTCAATAAGTGATTTTTGTGACTTAAATAATAACAGAAATTGAGTGTCAGAAGTCTCAGGCTATATTACACAGTTACAAAATATTTAAATGCAATTGTTACTCATCAGATGCAGAAGATTCAACTATTATCACTAATGGTAAGGAAGAGTGTATTTGAACAATTCATCTAGTGATTATCAGTAACAGGGAAGTTACTGTATGAGCTTGATCTTGTTTCTTCTGTCAGATCATGACCCCTACAAAGAAAAAAACCTTCACAAAGCTTCATGAAATTATTAATAATTTCTAAAAGTCAAGAAATGATTTAGACTCACCAGAATGATCTGGTGAATTATTTTTATACAAGCTATGTTACTTAAGACATAAATATGAGGTCTGATTTTGAATTTTTGATTTACACATCTGTATATTAATACAGTTCAGTATTTTCAATCTCATATTTTTGGGAGGAAGCTTGTTTTGTTTCAGAAATGTCGAGAGATCCCATAAAATATGAAGTCTAGAATTCTTACTTTTTAAAAAAAAAAAATCAGAAGATCTGACATAACTGGGTCTATATTCCTGCATGACAGAAACCAGCCAAATAAGCCAGGTGTGTGGTGGTGCACACCTATAATCTCAGCACTTGTGAGGCAGAGGCAGGAGGGTCATGAGTTTATGGTAGTCCTGGGCTACATAGTGAGATCAAGGCCAGCCTGGGCTAGATGTTGAGGCCCTGTCTGAAAAAACAAAAGGAAACTGGGAGGCCGGGCACTGGTGACTCACACCTGTAAGCCTAGCTACTGAGGAGGGAAGGTATCAGGAGGATCACAGTTCAAAGTCAGCCCGGGTAAATAGTTCTGAGACCCTATCTCAAAAAAAAAACCCATCACAAAAAAAGGCTGACAGAGTGACTCAAAGTGTAGATCCTGAGTTCATCACCCCCTCGCCCCCCCCATAACCACCACCCTGACGTTTTGCTTTATAGGTTACCTGTTTTGGAGCTTTGAAAATATTGAAACATTCTCCAATTGTGGATCCTTCATGTCTGAATCCTCTTACCCTTATGTCAGCTTCATCCATATTGCATGATTTGTTCCTTTTTATTGTTTTATAGTACTCCACTATAATTTATTTGTTCCTTTGTTGATGGAGACTTACATTGTTTCCAGTTTTTGGCTATTTTTAATAAAGTTATGAATATTCATGTACACATCTTTGAGTGACTATATTATTATTTCTCTAGAGTATTTGTCTAGGATCAGAATTGCTGAGTCTGGATGTGTAGTCATTATTCCAAATAGTTATATGTTTGGTTAAAATCCATATTTTGTTTTTAAGAAGGAGAGAATGAATGTTGTAAGCTAATCAGCAATCAGTTGGTGCCCCACTGTTACCCCTGGGAGCCAAACCATCCCAGTGTTCACTGCAAATCTTTATGTCTCTCTCCAGCCTTGCCCTCACTGCCCTTCTCTCTGCAGTACTGTCCTGCTCCAGGCCTTTTCTCACACTCTCTTCCTCACCTCCCAGCCTTGCCTCAACTTAGGACATCCATTCATCCCTTAAGCTCAGTACAAATGTTACCACCTACACTAGCCTCATGTACACCCACAAGTTGGGACTGATTCCCTGATACCATCTGCTTCTGGTGTGCTGTACCTTAACAAACTCATGGAGCACGTTTGCCTTGCTATAGTTATCTCACGGTGGCCCCAAATTTAGAAGTGGAAGGGTCATTCAAGGTCCTAGAAGGCTCCATAGGAGCTTGGTTACCCACTCCCAAGATGATGGGTAGGATCTCCAGGCCTTTATTTCCTATCATCACTCACTTTTCTTCCCTTCCTTCCCAGTCCATCATTCCAGTAAGTAAGGACTAAAGCCCTTGCACTTGTGTCTTTCAAAGCATGAGTCTGGCAAAATCCCACCTATGGAGCAATAACCATCCGCTTTGACCTCACTGTCCCACAGAGCGCAACATCACTGGGCAGGTTGGAACCACGGTAAAGTCCACTCAGTCTGGGCACTGCCTGGGACATGTGCCTGTGCTTGCTCAGTCAGTTCATGCTGGTGCTATGCAGCCACTGGCATGGAATGGGGAGGCAGTGGCGCCTTAGAGAGGTGGGAGGCCTTTAGGCTACTAGGGGCTCACCCATGAAGGAATCTTGGGACTCTGGTCCCCTTCTCTTGCTTCTTGGCCCTGAGGTGAGTGGTTTTTGCTCTGCTCTGCACTTATATGATAGATGTGCTGCCTTGGCACAGGCCCAAAGCAACAGGGCCAACCAACCATGGCCTAGACCGCCAGTGCTGTCAGCCAAAATAAGCCTTTTTATAAGTGACTGTATCAGGTATTTCATTACAGTGAAGAAAAGCCGGTAGTCTTTTTTTCCTTTAAAAACTATTAGCTGTGCTTAGTGGCGCACATCTATAATCCCAGCTACTCGGGATGGCGATTGGGAGGACTGCTGTTCAAGGACAGTCTGGGGACAGAGTTAATGAGACGCCATCAATAAACAAATTGGGCACAGTGGTACTTTAGCTATAATCTCAGCTGTGCCAGAGGCAAAGGTGGGAGGATCATGGCCCCAGGCCAGCCGGGCAAAAAGCACAAAACCCTATCTGAAAAGTAACCTAGACAGAAAGGTGTGTCTCACCAAGCACAAGATCCTGAGCTCAAACCCCAGTAGCACCAAAAAACCAAACCAAAACAGAAAATCCAGACTGTTAAAGATAATTCACCTACATTAAGATCTGCTCTTTTTATGAACAGTTCTATAAGTTTTGACAAACGTGTAACCGTCGTTCAACCACCAGCACAATCAAGACACAACCATCACCCCAAACTCGCCATCTACTCTTGGAGGTTGACCTCTCTGTGCCTTCCTCAGGTCCTGGCACAACTGTGTGTCTCCCATTCCTAGAGATGCCTTTTCCAGAATGTTATGTAAACAGAATTGTGTAGTCTGTAACCTTGCGAACTTGGCTTTTCCTGAGGATCCCACATCTGAGACTCCTCCCCATGTGCACATCCATGGTAGCATTCTCTGAGTGATGTATCAGTTTGTTTATTCATTCACCAATTGAAGGATGTTCTGGACATTTCCCTGTTGGGGCAGTTATGAAAAAAAAACCACTTTAAGTACTTGTGTACAGGTTTTTGTGTGAACCTGTTTCTGTTTCTTTTGGGTAAAGGTCTGGGTCACAGGTCTCACTGTATTATAGAGGGGCTGTGCCACCATTTCCACCACCACAGTTGCTGTCAGTTTTGGGATTTGTGTGTGTGTGTGTGTGTGTGTGTGTTACTGGGGCTTGAACTCAGGGCCTACACCTTGAGCCACTCCACCAACCCCCTTTTTTTGTGAAGGAGTTTTTTTGAGATAGGGTCTTGCCAACTATTTGCCCAGGCTGGCTTTGAACCACGATCCTCCTGATCTCTGCCTCTGAATAGTGAGAATTACAGGCATGAGCCACCAGCACTTGGCTCGGGTTTGTTTTTAAGTTTAGTCATCCTAACACAATGCTGAGCTCTGTGGTCATGTGCCATCCACATGTCCTTTGTAATGTGCCTTTTCATATCTTTTGCCTGTTTGAAAAAAATTGGGTGTTTTTAAAAAATTATATTATTGAATTTTGAGAGTCCTTTATATGTTCTGGTTACAGATCCTAATCGGATGTATGGCACGTGATCATTTTCTGTCTTTGCCTCTCATTCTCCTTTACAAGAGCATAAGTTCTTGATTTTGCTGAAGTCCAGTTTACCAGTTTTGTTTTCTGTTATGGACTGTATGTTGGCATCTCTAAGAAGTCTTTGTCTAATGCAAGGTCCCAAAGATCTCCTATGTTTTGTTCTAGAACTTGCATGGTTTTAGCTCTACAACTCATCTGGAGTTAGTTTTTGTTAAGATCAGTGATCTTATTTTTAATTTAGCTTAATTTTATGCTGATAATTCATTTACAAAGTTTGAAAAGACTATGTGTCTTAAAGTGAAAAGCAGGAGCCCCCATTCCCTGACTAACTCCACTTCGGATCCCAGAGCCCAAAGGTGATCATTATCAGATCACTTCGTATTTTTCTCTGGTATGTGCCTCCATGTGACGCACTTGTGTCACTACTGCTTGAGTTTCAAGTTTACACACTTTCTGACTTCCTACCACTGAAGACCAGGATACCTTTTTTACCCCTTCCCACCAGCTACCGTGATCCCGATGTACCTACCACACAATCTGGCTAATTGGTGTCTAGGGCTCAGTTATTGTGACTGTACATGTGTTCACACCAAGCATATTATAATAGCCTTGCTTTTCTTAGACATTTTTCCTCTTTCGGTTAATTTATGTTTTCATTTGTTTGGTTTTGTGAGACCAGTTAAAAGTTATCTCCATGTTCCCTGATGCAACTCTATAATCCCTCCCAATGTAGTAAGAAATCATCTGGTCTCTTAAGGATCAGTTTGTTTTTAGATCCCCTCTTGCTTCTTTACATCCTACCTGTACAGGCCCTCTATGCCTGCAGCCCATCTGTTAGTCTGGGATTTCTCTTCACCAAGGACATCCCTTCATTCTTCCTGTTTCTGAGACTTTGTGCCTGCTCTTTCTTTGGTAGATCTTTTGCTTTGGTGGGACACTTTCCCTAGCAGTGTTCTAAGGCATGGTGTGTGAAGGAAACTCTGTATAACCTTCCCTGACTGGAATGTATTTAATCCACTCTCTCCCTGGTGGCTTTATAGACTCTGGGTTGGAAATCACTTTTCCTCGACATTTTGAAACCATTGCCTGCTGTCACAGAGCTTTGCTGCTGTTGAGAAGTCTGAGGTCATTCTGGGTACCAGTTCTTTGGACATGTCTTTTTTTTCCTTTCTGGAAACTTTAGTGGAGCTGGATGAGTGGAGTGGAGGCCATTGGCTGCCAACTGTCGAGAGCTGAGTGGGAGGAAGGGGCTGGAGTTCCAGTTTTCCTCTGACACTCCCTCAGTTGAGCTTGAGTGCCACATTCAGGGTACCCTGGACCACTTTTCCAGATGTAGGGTTACCTGCAAATAAAAACACAAGGCCTCAGTTAAATCTGAATTTTAGGAAAGCAATGAGTCATGTTTTAGTGTAAGTCCCATATAGCATTTGGGAAATAGTTATCTAAAACATCACTTTTTGCTTATCTGAAATTCAAATTTAGTTGGGTACCCAGGTTTCTTTTTAATTTGCTAAATATGGCATCCAGGGAGGGTCAGTCACCCAGTTGAGAGAGCTGGAGAGGCATCTGTTTCACTTGTATGGTTAAGTTTGATTTCCAGCCTGGATTTCTATATTGCACATAGGCTGGGGGTCAGTCAGGTAAAGCCTGATAGGCAGACCTAACAGTCTTTCCCACACACCCCTTCGTTCAAAGTTGGTTGGTGCCTCTGGGCCCCACCTTTACAAGCAATCAGCAAACAAGGAAGAACAATCAGTTCTGTTCATCTGTCTTCTGAGTTCAGGAGTTCCTTCAGTATCTCTCTGTTATTGTCCCTTTTCTCTTTGCCTTGTGGGGTTCTACCTTTTAATTTTTGAATTCTTTTTTTCAATGGGGTGTTGTAAGGGAACAGAGAGACTTTTTTGGGTAAACTTTTGCCTGGTAGCTCCTTGAGAGCACTATGATAAGACACAACCAGCCATACAATTGGAGAGAACCAGGGGCAAGAACAGGAAGATCTCTCCTGGGGTCAGAAGAAAACTCAAAAGACTGGCTTGAGAGTTATTGCTGTACAGTGACCCAAATTTAAGTGGATCAGACTCAGACTGTGGAGCAACTTATGCACAGGGCATTGTGGCAAAGAATAGAGTGATCACCTGGAAATTAATGGAGGATGATATCTAGGTGTGACACCCTCAAGAGGATCCCGCAGCAGAGGGATCTAGAAAAGAAGCAGCAAAAGAGCCCTGCTGATCATTGTCCTCCCAAGTGACCATATTGACTGACTAAATAAAAGTGGGACCAACAAGCTGCAAGTGAGAATGTATGGCTCCCAGGTGGGAAAGAGGAATGGTGTAGCCCCTCTGGAAGACAGTTTGCAGTGAGACCTGTGACCCAGCAATCCGACTCCCAGACCTTTACCCAAGATAAAGGGAAACAAGTTCACACAGAAACCTGTACCCAAACATCTAACGTGGTTTTTTGTCCGTAATTTCTCCAAATCAGAAATGACTGGAATGTCTTTTAACTGAAGAATGAAGAAGCAAGCTGAAATACATGCAGAGAATGAGCTACGCATATGCATGATGCCCAGGAGTGTTGAGCACAGTGTCTGAGGCTACATACTGAGGGAGACCACCCAGCCAGGCCAGCAGATGAGCAAACACCAACAGCTCCCAGAGGGGCTGGGGAGTCAGTGTGCAGTCAGTGCAGTGCGTGTTCTAAAACATTGTGGGTGGATCAAAGGTCTTAATGTGACATCTGAAACTGAAAGCGTGAATGAGGAAAACACTGGAACAGAGGCAGGAACTTCCTGAATAGAACTCCAGTAGCTGAACAATTAAGAGAGGATTGACAAATGGAACTGCATCAAACCAAAAAGCTCTGTGCAGCAAAGCAAACAGTAACCAGACTGAAGAGACAGCTACAGAATGGGAGGAAATCTTTGTGAGCTGTGTATATATGTAACAAGGGATTAATAACCGGAATGTGCAGGAGCTCAAAAAACTAACCCTGCAAAGAGTCCACAACCTGCTGAATAAGTGGGCATATGAGCTGAACGGACAGTTCTGCAAAGAAGGACAGATGGTCAATAAATGCATGAAGAAACGCTCAACATCCTTGGCTAAAGGAAATGAAATCAAAACACTGAGATTTCACCTCACTCCAGTCGTCAGTGACACAAACAATAACAAGTGCTGGTGAGGGGGTGGAGGGACAGGAGGAAGGAACCCTTACCCACTGCTGGTGGGAATGTAAGTTAGTGCAACCACTATGGAAAGCAATATGGAGGCTCCTAAAGAAACTAAAAATAGACCTGCCATACAATCCAGCAATATCACTCCTGGGCATATATACCCAAAGGAATGTGTGCCAGGATGCAATAGAGCCATGTGCACACCCATGTTCATTGCAGCACTATTCACAATGGCAAAGTTTTGGAAACAGCCCAGATGCCCCATAACTGATGAATGGATTAAGGAAATGTGCCATATATACACAATGAAATTTTGTTATTTGCAGTTAAATGGATGGAACTTGAGGTCATCATGTTATGCAAAGTAAGCCAGCTTCAGAAGGACAAAGGTCCCATGTTTTTCCTCATACGTGGAAGCTAGACTTAAATGTATACATAAATATACCTATGATCTTATATATACATACATATAAGCGTATACATATATATATGTAACGAGAGAGAGAGAGAGAGAGAGAGAGAGTGGGGTGAGAATACAATTGTAACAGTGGGTCTGTTTGAGGAGACTACAGGGAAGCAGGAGAGGAAAAGGAATGACAGAGTGAACAAAATTGAAGTACATTGCATCTGTGTATGAAGATAGTATGATGTAATACACTGTAAACTGTTAATTGACTGGAGACCAGAGTGATAGAGAAAGAGTAAGTAATGGAGTCCATCTGAGTGAAGTATGATATATACATGTGTGAAATACCAAGGCGAAGCCCCCTTGACAGTCAGTATGCACTTAAAAATCTGAAGGATGGGAAGGTGAAACAGGTCCTGTCCATGGTAGAGTACCTGTGGAAGGGGGAGGGTGAATATTATTAGAAATAAGACTCCAGAGTCAGCATGGCAAAAAGTTTTACTTCTGCAGAAGGATGTACAACCAATATAGCTCTGATGAGCGAGCACACCAACCAGTAAGTCCTCTCAGGTTTTTATCCCTGATGCAACATCGCCCCCTTCTCCTTTGACTAGGACTCAAGAGTTCACAGTCTTTCTTGATTAATATAGATGAGGTCTGTTTTAAAGAGGATTTACCTGAGAAGGGGCAAGGTTAATATTTAATATTCCAGGAAGCCTCAACTTAAGCAAGCATAACAAGCTGCTGCTTCAAAGTACATTTACGTAGGTTGCTATCTTTTTGAAGGAAAAGACAAGTTATCCCCCACAAATATGGTGGATATACTTTGTATACATGTATAGAACTTGAACAAGAAACCTGTTAAAATTGTCTTAAAGGGGATGAGAGAGAATGATGGGAGGGGTGAATCTAATTAAGATATGTTGTAGCACATGTGCAAGTGTCACAATGAACGCCCCTTCCCCTACAACTAATATATGCATTCTGGTTGGCTGTGCCTGCGATGTTCTGATGGGTCATGCCCTGGTCCTCACACTAGTCCTTATTCTGGTCCGTTCTGCCTTTCCTTTTTTCCACCCTTTAAGGTCACAGGGAGGTCATAATGGAGGTTTGCAGGGACCCTTCTGTCTCAGCACCACAAAATAGAGTTAAGTGTTATACTAAAAGAGATTCACTTAAAGCAAAATAAACCAATAAAGGGGAATATAAGAATGAAAAGGCATGAGAAGTACAGGGAAGAAAAGCACAATAGCAGATGTAAACCTAAGTGCATTGGTGCTGACATTAAGTGTGAATGGGTTAAACACTCTAAACAAAAAGCAGAGACTGAGTGGATAAAAATGAAATCTAAATACATGCAGTCTGCAGGAGATACAATTGATTCAAAGAGTAAAAAAGATCCCTAAAATGATGAGCTTATTTTTTCTAATAAGCACGCATGTTTATTCCCTATTTTATTTGGTACCCTCCATACAGTCAGCCTGTTGGCTCATGTATTTCTATTATGTAAATGTGAGAAATAAGAACCCTGAAGACCACTAGTGTCACAATTGAAGACACAGAAACGGAGAATTGTCTCAGCAAGGCAAATCTGCAGAAGTGTGTACAGGTGCACTGGCTCAGCAAGCACGAAGGGCAGGCAGTCTGTTCTCTTCTTATTCTCAGTGCTGTGGGCCCTGCACATTTGCTCGAGCTGGGGTGCACAATCTGCTTGCCATTGGTTAATGTTACACTTGGAGTCTGGGGGTGGGGTAGGTACTAATTTTGGCGCCAAAATGGAACTCAGTGAACAAGAACTGGGAACTGCAAGCAGCTAAGATGGCAACACACTGATAGAAAAAAGTGCTTCCCTCAAGGTAAATAAGTGGAAAAAATTGTAACATTGTTACCAGAGGAAGGGTGAGGGAGTTCCCACAGGTTCTTGAGATCTGCAGAGGTGAAAACCATTTCAAGGTGTCTCACAAGGAGGAGTCTCACAAGGTGGAAGTTTTAGTAAGGATTTATCTTAGCACAACAGGATAAAGTAGGGTGAAGTAGGAGAAATGGAGAAACACTTCCTGCTTCCCATGCAGGAATTGGCAGTAAAGATGCCAAATGTCTTAGACTTTCTGAGCTGGGAGAATACCTGGTCACGTCCAGCACCTTCTAATCATTAAGACTATGGATGTGGGTGGCTAAAACATGGACATGTCATTAGGTCCACCCAAAACACAGGACAATGGGAAGGAGTTTTAGGACTTCCCTTTTTGACAGATACACCTTTCTTTCTTTCTCTCTCCTCCGAGGAGCTTGCAGCTTGTTTACATCTCTAAGAGGAAGGTAGATGCTAGTTGCCCCTCTATGTCTCTCTGTTCCTGTAACTTCTCATCTAAAAGGGGTGGGAGCTCGCTGCTCTAGCTTTTCAGTTTTACTTCCTCATTCCAGTGTCTGAGTCTGGCTCCTTTTATGTTTGTTAATGTAATGTGATTTCCCTATCTCCTCATCTGTCTTTCCTGCCTCCACATTACAGTTGCAGGTATCTTTTGCCATTATTGCCTTTTATCCTTAGGTCCTTTGATCACTCCATTTCTTAGAGTGATGAAGATGTTCTGAGATTGACAGTGGTGATAGTTGCACAGCTCTGAGTATACAAAATACAGTCGAACTGTTGAGATGCAAATGGTGAAATTTATATGTGACTTGTATCTCAATGGAACTCTAACAGTGCTTGCTCACTTTTTCCTTCTGCTGATAATATATAGTTGGAGCTTAACAAAGGGTGCTCTTTTCTTTCCTGGAAAATCTGTAGGAAATTCTCCTGATAGCCTTGGTGGACAGTGTTTCTAGAAACCCAGCCATGAATTTAGTTTCTTGGCCCCAAACTCTGCCACCTTGTTACTGCTCATGTGTTCCCCTACCCAGCCTCTGACACCCTCCAGAACAAGCTGAGTGACCTTGCAGCTCTCTCCAGACAGGTCTTCTGCTAGAAGATGCTCACAAGAAGGAGACAATTTGGTTTGCAAGTTGACTCTCCTCTCCTTGCCCTGGCCCAGTCTGAAGATAAAGAGCTGTAAAGGTTATGGCAAGTAGAAGAGTTTTTCCAGTGATGTGTGCCCAAGGAGAGGGCAGCGTGCAGCTTCTTATCCAGGTTGAGGTAACAGAGGCATGGCCACATGTTCCACTCCCCATTTCTCCTGCCATACACATTTATAAGGGTTACATGAGCCAGGCAGGGGTGTGAGGTGACCAGCTGGTCTCTCTCTGCCTCCAGGAGCTCATGGTCTGGTAGGGATTGTTAACGAGAACAGTGTAGTCTGTGATCAGAAGATCTCCAAATTCTTTACGTCCCATGTGTAAGAATCCATGGCAGAACACAGGGGTATAAATGGAGTTTATTAAAACTTAGGGAGGGGAAATACAAAAGATATCATGGTGGGAGCAGGTATAACCTGCAAGCAGAGAGAGCTCTTCTCCAGTGCTTTTAAAACTTAAGCTGACGTATGGGAAGAGATGATGATTCCTAACCAGTAATTGATGAGGGATGGTATGGGTGGTCCCGTGGGTGGTTTTACTTGCTCCTGAGCTAGGGTGTGAATCACCTGCACACATTTGCAATTGAAAAGAAGGTTCAGAGAAAGAGGAATGTTCAATCTGAAATAGAATATTGAAAAATCAGTATATTTATATTTTCTAAGAGTCCTGAACTCTCCCTAATTCTAGCCTGCCTCAGGATGACAGGTGATTCCTGGGCACATGATCCCATGGGGTCCACCCCTAACCCGGTCCTGCCAGTAGGGTCAGAGACAAGCCTGCCAGAGCCTCTAGCAGGATGACATTGTTATGTCTAAGGGTGGTCTAAGGATACCCTGGTCAAGAAGATCTCAGGTCCTTGTGTTACCAGATGGGTGGCCTGAGGAGACTCTGATCAGAAGATTTCAGTACCTGCATCTCTAAGAGAAGAATTAGGCAGAATGAGAAAATGTGGAGAAAGTGACAGTAAATATATTGAAGGTGAGGGGAAGACACTGCAAGAGAAAGTACTGGTGGGCCTGGCCAGGTGGGATAGCAGTGCCCATCTCACTTTAACGAGTCTGTACACAGAAATGGTAATGTCAAGAAGAATCTGGGCATCTTTGCAGTATGGGCCAGGGTGATTGACAGGTTTGACTGACAAGGTCTTGTCATACAACACAGGTATTTTAATTACATGTGTGAGGGGTGATCAATATTCATGTTTTAAGCTGAGGGCTTTTACCTGAGAGGTAATTGAGGGTGCAATTTCCCCAAGGCTTCCTGTCTTTGGGGAAACTTACAACTGCAAAGGATTCACAAATAAAAAGAAATTTACAACTGCAAAGGATAGCATTGGACTGAGATCATGAATTTAGCATAAAACACACTGGGAAAAGCCTCATGGCACCTGCCAGAGTCCCATGGCTTTTTCCTGTCACTAGCTTGTCTCACTTCTGTCTCTCAAACAGAGAACTGGACAGAGACACAGATTGCAAATCAGTAGCAAAGTTTTATTGAAAGAAAAAGGAAAGACTAGGCACTACAAAAGAAAGAGCTGTGGACCCTGGCCAGGTGGCACAGAAGTACTGATCTTTGTTCAAAAGGTAATTTATGAATTGTAAGGGCAAATGGCAGGAAAACTCTGGGCAGTCTTTGCAGGAGTGGCTAGAGTGACTGACAGGTTTCATTGACAAAGTCTTGTTATGTAACATGAACACATGTGCTTATGCTGACTCCCAAGTCTTTAATTATATGTATGCAATGCAACCAGTATTCATAAGGTCTTAGGTAGAGGGTTTCACCTGAGAGGTCAGAGTGAGAACACATTGCTCTTTACCAAGCATGTGACAGAACCAGCCAGTAGACTCCCTTGTCTTTTGGGGAAATTACATCTGCAAAGGAACTTAAAATTGAAAAGGAGTTTACAACTGAGGGGATGCTTGATGTCGGGATGTCTTAGGGTGGTACTGGGTGGGAACAAGGAGAAATTCAGCATGTGGGGTTGGAGTCCCACGTGGGTTTCTTCTTTCCCTGTCACAAGCCTGTCTCAGCATGAAGGAGGAAACACTCCCAGACCTTGCTCTAGGGCTTTGGAATCTGCACTGTTAGTGTCCCCAGGAGACATTTTCTATCTGGCTATTTATAGGAAGTCTGCAGACTCATGATCCAAGGGCTAAAGTTTGGGCATTGTGGAATTTATTGAATGCTCAGGTTCTGGCCCCACCTCACAACTGTCTCAGAAAGACTGGGTGGCCCCAGCCTCTCTGAAATGCACGCTTCCTGATCGAGCCCTTGTTTCCTGAGCTCTCGGAAAGAACTTCCTTCAGTCTAGGCCTTCCCAAACTTAATTTGTGTTTGACCTTCATGATTTCTGCCATAGCCATAAGCTACCGGACTCTTTTCCCCCTCTCCAATGTTCTCCTTCCCCACTAAATCTTTTTATATGAATAAATTTGTTTTAGAAGAAATTTTTATTGTAGTCAATGGAGAACTAGTTTCACTTGTCATAATGAAGGTAAGTATAAAAATACCAATCACACACACACACAAAATAGTTTATGGTTGTCCACCCACTGGGGCTCCAAGGCCGAGGGCTGTGGACTTTCCCTTACAAAGGGAGCTTAGCTCACACTGGTAAGCGTAAGGACATATTAGATGCCAGGAGACCTTGTCTTGAGACAAATGGAAAGGATATGGGAAACTGAAAAGAAAATGGCTATTTCATAAGAGGGGTCTATTAGCTTTCACCCAGGCTGCCACCTCCCATCACTGGTGGGCTCTAGGAGGGTGGACCCACTGGTAAGGACTCTGGTTTAGGCACTTGGATGGTCCTCTTGACCCTCCTGTGGAGCCTCACTCTCATCCTCTGTCCCCAGGTTTAGGACTGTTTGATCCAGCCTCCAATCCCATGTTTACCTGTCCCTTCTGGCATGAAGTATGCACTCCACACAGTCTGTGAGTTGCTGCCTCCCTCATAGCTGTTACTTGACAGTGTAGATGTTACTATTTCCTGACACAGATGGAGACACTTTCAGGCAGGCTAAGTGACAGACCAAGACCACACAGTGGGTAGGAAGACTGGGATTAGAACCAGTGTTTTGTGTGTGTCCCATCCCAAGCCAGTGTTTAAAGATACTGCAAAGATTACAAGATATATTTTAAACATGTAAGAAAGCATAGAGATGCATACTTACTCATGTGAACATCGCCCAGGGGACCAAATCCTAAAGGTTTGCTCATGTTGGGTTTGGAATCATTGGAGGCTGGCGTGAACGTTTGTCATCCAGGTTGTCGTGTTACATAGAACAGACCTCCAAGCACATGTAGTATTTTATTTTGCATGTTGTAGGTGGTGGTATATGGGATGTACAGTCTATAACTTGCTAGTCTTGATTCAATGCTGTATTTCTGAACTTTGTCCACACCGATATGTGCATTTTAGGTGGCTCTTTTTACTTGCTCTTGGAGATCCCATTGGATGTATACATAACAGAGTCATCCACTTCCTGCTGGGAGGACACTGGGGTCACTTTTTTATACCTCCTTCCCTTCTACAAAGAGTGCTGCTGCAAATCTCCCATGAACCTGGGTGAGGACTTCTTGGGTCTCACCTGGGAGGGTGAAAGGGGATTTCTACTCACCCCTTTACCAACTCAGTGGTGTCAAACATTTCTCAAGGGCTTGCCACCAGAATGCAGCCAACAGCAGCACCTCTGTGTCAGGCTGTCAGCGCTGACTGTCTTGAATTTTTGCCCATGTAGGAGTGTGAACGTGACTAAAATGTGTTCATCTCTGAATCCTAATGAGGTTGAGCGCCTTTCCCTTTGTTTGATGACCACTCAACTTTCCCTTTCTGTGAAATTCTTACCTGTGGCCTATTGTCTGTGCTTTTTTTTTTTTTGTTATAGATCTGTAGACATTATGTGTCCTGTGCCTGGACTAAGTCTATAGGACATGTTCTCATGTTTCTGCTTCCCTTGACCTCAGCTGTACAGGTTTTGTCCCAAGCAACTCCTGCAGGTGTGCTCCCTGGTGCTAAGGGAGGTTGTATCCACCTGGTGTCAGGACCAGTCCACTTCTTGGTCACAGGACCGACTGATGTTCTACCTGGCCACAACGGGGAGCAGCTGCCCTATTGACGGTTGCATCTCAAGTGCTGCGCTGGTCATTTAGGAATGCCCACTTGAGGCAGTCACCAGGGAAGCAGGCCTGGGCATGCGTCACAGGAGGGCTTGTCCTGGACAGCAGAGTGTTAGCACCAGGAAAAAGGGAGTGTTGCTTGGGCAGAATAAGACCAGCAGATGGTGATGGGGAAGGTGTGAAGTAAGTGAGGGGTCCCTGCTCCCTAGGTCTGCACCATCAGCCTGTCTTGACCTGAGAGCCTGTCAGCATTCTTGGCATGCAGGTATTCTTACCTTCTTGAGGGCCAGTGCTGGATTCCCACACAAGGTTCAAGTCTGCATTTATTCCAGTGACTGTTGGGTTTTCCTGCTCATGGCCTTACCATTCTCCAGGTTCTCAGTTTTAAATGAACCAGGGAAGACTCCCAGCAGGTGATCCTCTCCCCCAAAGATCCTAGTGTCCTTGAGTCTGGAATCAGCTCCACTCAGTTCTCACCTGCTGGCAGCCTGCTTCCATCCAACCTGCAGATGGACTGTTGGCTGGCCGGGGGGAGCCAGCCGGTGTCAATCCCTGACAAGGTACCCTGGTGGGGTGAGTCTGAGCAGACAGCCAGGGCAGCAGAGCAAGGATGCTGCCAGGCTACCTGCTCCTTCAGATGCCTGAGCTCCAGGACAATCTAGGAACAAGTATGGCTTCATTATAAAAGCAAGCAGTGTAGCCAGGTGCCAGTGGTGGATGGAATTTGCAGTAAACATGCAAATGTTGGGCGAACTCAGAGACTTACTTGAGAAATGCCAGAGAAGTGGCATTGCAAACCGTCAGCAGGTTCAGGCCGCGTGGAACTTGCCCTGCTGCAATGATGACAGCCTCATCACCAGACCAGGGGCCAGGACTGGCTGGGCCTGGACCTCCCAGGTGGTGAGGATGATGAATGTGCTTCCAAGAGAACGAGGTTTGGGGAGGCTGTCAGTCAGGAAATCGTGGGCTGCAGGTGGCTCGAGGTGGCCAGAACAAAAAGTACAGTTATTGTAACAGTTAGCAAGTGTTTAATCCTATGACATCAGCCAGAACTAGGTTCTTCCTGTCCAGTCCCCCTCTGACCTTCTGAATGGACTGCAGCCCCACACCTGCCCCACGCCACCCCTGGGTCATAGGCCAGTGTCCAGAGGATAGGTGACTCAGACTCGTAGAAAGCAGCTCCTCTCAGCCCCTTGCAACAGCTTTTCCCAGGCCCTCTGCAGCTTCCCGACATGCTTCTGGCCAGGACTTTGCCACACGGCCATGTGCACTAAACACTGGCAAGAGGCCTAGGGTCATGGTTTACACTGGGACATGTGCCTTTCTCTGAAAACCAGGACAAGCGGGGGACAGCTGTAGGGAGCACCCATCTAAGCCCACTGGGTCTGCTAGAGCAGGCCAAGTAATAGGCTGACAGCTACCTTGGTGCCTCTCCTCCTGTCCCTTAGTGACCCTGCTGGCCCTGGTGAGGGGCCCAAACCTTCCATAAGAGGCTCTCTTTGAGGAGCACGGGGGTCAGGGGCTGCCCTTGCCAACAGAGGGGGCCGCTTGAGAGATTTCCTAGTCTCTGCTTTTGGCTGACTTGCCCATCTCATTTGGTCAATCTCCTGGCATCCTCCTGCTCTCTGACCCTGGCTCAGGCTTATGTCCTCTGCGGAAGCTGTGCTGGAATGGCTCTTGCAGCACCTCCTGCTGGGCGTCGTGTCTGTTCAGCTAGATGGCTGGGAAGAGGTGTTCTCAAAGGCCTCCTGCTGAAACCCTGTGGCTGGAGCCCAAGGACCCAGCTCCGTGGTCGCTTTGAGGTCGCTTGTGACTAGACTCATCTCTCCTGAACTTCCACTGTCCCTGAAATGGGTCACCTGTGGCCCCTCCCCCACCTTCCAGACTGCTGCTCTGGCTGGTCACTCCTGGACCTTTCGATGTGCAAAGCACAGGAGCCCTTGTTCAAATGCAACTTACATCAAATTGCAATATGAAAACCAAAATGGCAACAATCTCTTATTAGTAAAAATTTATTTTGTGTTTGCATCGAAAGCATTTGCTCATTGTAAGTCAGCCTGAGAACAATGCTGGCTGTTAAGACAGGGTCCAGGTGCAGCTGATGCTGCGGTCTTATCAGCCCCAGATCCAGATCACTTCCTACTGTGTCCCCCAGCATCAGCAGTCCTGCCACAAAAACAACCACCAGTGAGTAGGAGAGGCTGTGTAAGACCCTTCAGGCAGTGTCGGCTAGGAAAGCACCCCAAAGTTGAGCCTCTGGCCATGCTTATGCGCAGGAAGGCAGCTACGGTTGCCTTTAATTTCAAATATGAAAATCAGAAAAAAGGCACCCAGAGCTCAAAATAAGCACTAACGCAAGCAGGCACTCTATTTCACAGAATTAAGCGCCGTCTGAATGTTGGGGTTTCTGAATGAGGTCCAAGCTCACTTGTTGGTTCTTCCAGGTGTTGGTCATTTAGCTCCAACTGCTTTTCTCGAGTTAGCAGCAAATCCTGTGCCCCAGGCGGTGTAGCCTGACTGGCTGGAACACCTTGGAGGTCTTTGCCTGGCTTTCCCATGACCTCACCATCAACCACACCCATGGGCTGCTCCCCTCTTTGTTGAGAGGCCCCCCTCTCGGCAGTGCTATTCTTGAGTCCCCAGCAGAACAAGGTTCCTCCATCACCCACACTCTGGGGTCCCATCTACCGTCAGGCTGGGAGCCCCTGAGGGAAGCCCCTGCACCCCCCACTCCCAGCACCAGCACAAGCCACCGCACACAGGCTGCTATGCACACAGTGCCGGCGCCATGGGCTCCCCATTCCCACGCCTGGTTGGCAAGCCGAGCGGGAGCTCCTCTGGCAGCCTTGGCCTCAGTGCTCGCTGCCTTCTTCCACCAGATCTGAGGGGGGCGGGATGAGGTCTCGGGGGTTCATCCTGGCCACCAGGCAGACGTCATAGCTGTCGTGCATGAGGACATTGACGGCGACCACATTCCACTGGTTTTCCCAAGGGTCCAACTCCAGAATTTCTTTGGAGATCACCTCGTGGCGATCTGAAATACAGCACAGTCGGAAGATAAAATATCATGGGGCATTAAGTTCAGAGGTCGTCATCACTGTTTGCAGCCACTTCCTCTACAAGACTCCACACACCAAAATTAATTAACAACCGGCTGAACGAGGGCCCAGTGTTTCTGACACTTTGGAAGCCTAGAAAGGCCACACTGCAGCTCATACTAAAAAATTATCAGTGCACAGTGTCTCAAGCTGAGAGGATGTTCCAATGCCACATGGAGATTTAGAACCTATGTGAGTGGAGGGTGAGGCCCCACTGGAGTCATGTGGCCCTGTGCTGGCCGCTGTCCCCCTGGGTTTGTGTCCTACACAGATGCTGGCACTAAGCCAAGGTGCCTGTGGGAGGCAAACAGCACGCAGTCCTCAGTAACAGAACTTAGTAAAGGGACCTTGAGGAGGGGGTGGGTGGGTTGGGGACTTAAGTGTAGAGTGCTTGGTAAATGCCAAGCCCTCAGTTCAAACTCCAGTACCATAAAAAAGAAGGGATTGTCAGTGAGCCAGAATTAGTAACAGCTTAGGGCCCCACAACCCAGCCCTGGAAGGCCAGGGGACAACAGGAGAACTGCCTGGCCAGAGTGGCTCCAGGAAGAGGAAGGGCACAGCCATACTTGGCGGGGCAGCAGTGGGGGATAAGGACCCCACCTTTGGTCCTTTATGTGATGGTCAGGCAGGCAGGAACATGAGAGGAGTCAGGGAGTAGTCCCTCAAGTCCTACAGGCAGGGGACACTGTGTGCCATGTGGGAGATAGCAGAAGGCAGGTGGCAAAAGGCAGGAGAGAGGAAACAGCTGATGCCTTTCCCAAATCAGGTTTCTGCCTTGGATGGTTTTCTCCTGTGGGCAGTACTGGGCTTGATTTACCATTAAGCCACTTCACAGCCCCCAGTTAGATGATTTTTATGTAACATATTTTCTTTTGCTTTCCCATACTTTTTATTTACTGCAAAGTATTTAAATACTTTTCTTTATTGTCTATTCTTAATTTTTGTAAAATCTCAATTTTGTTACTTTTCCCAAAACATTTTCCTATCAGGAAAAGTGTATAAAATGTATCCCTTAAGCTTTTATACAATGACTGTCTTTGTAGATAAAAATGTTAATTTTAAAAACATTTTCTAATCAGGATAAAAATAGATTTTCTCAGAGAAAGGCCCCTTTCACATAAAATAAGCAGGAGGAGTCCAGAAGTTTCACCTCACCAAAACAAGACCCTTACAGCACAACCGGGTAACCATGGTGACAATTAGTTGAGGATCTCAAAACCGCTACCAGGGAGGGTTTGAGATGTTCCAAGCACAAACAAATGCGAGTGAGGGGTCCATTGCCTGATCTGACCTGTACAATGCAGTGGAAATGTCCACTGCACTGGTAAGTATGGACAACTGCTATGTGTCCATTAAAAATACGTATTTTAAAACCCGACTAACCTTTATTGAGGGAACTTTATCCTAATTCCTTTTCTGGCCAGCAGATGGCAGTATTGCAACAGTCATTTCAAACCAAAATTTTATTATTTTATTTTATTTTATTTTATTCATTTTTCTTTTATTATTCATATGTGCATACAAGGCTTGGTTCATTTCTCCCCCCTGCCCCCACCCCCTCCCTTACCACCCACTCCACCCCTCCCTCTCCCCCCCCAATACCTAGCAGAAACTATTTTGCCCTTATTTCTAATTTTGTTATAGAGAGAGTATAAGCAATAATAGGAAGGAACAAGGGTTTTTGCTGGTTGAGATAAGGATAGCTATACAGGGCGTTGACTCACATTGATTTCCTGTGCGTGGGTGTTACCTTTTAGGTTAATTCTTTTTGATCTCACCTTTTCTCTAGTACCTGGTCCCCTTTTCCTATTGGCCTCAGTTGCTTTAAAGTATCTGCTTTAGTTTCTCTGCGTTAAGGGCAACAAATGCTAGCTAGTTTTTTAGGTGTCTTACCTATCCTCACCCCTCCCTTGTGTGCTCTCGCTTTTATCATGTGCTCAAAGTCCAATCCCATTGTGTTTGCCCTTGATCTAATGTCCACATATGAGGGAGAACATACGATTTTTTCAAACCAAAATTTTAAATCCAGGCTTATTTATTTGCAGTGCTAGGAATAGGACCCAGTGCCTCACATACACAATGCCCAAGCTCTTAGGTCCCACCCAGCCCTGATCCTTTTATTTTACTTCAAGCTTTCATTAGGTGCTTATTCGCATGTTTACCTGCTGGTCCTGCACCTCCGCTGTGGGCCAGGTGCTCTTTTTGGACAAAGGATCTCATACTAGACAGCCAAGGTTCTGAGTGCCCTGGCTGATGGGCAATGACCCAAGGGAAAGGGAGGCTGGTTGGAGGTGTGGGCAGCAGGGTGGAAAACAGGTGGGCTGAGTCAGCCACATCTCTGTCTGGGATTTTAATCTGGAAATATGAAGAAATGAGGCAGGTACACATTAGCAAGTCAGAAGCCGTTCTGTAGATTCCACAACCCTACATACATCAAGGCCAGGGAGATCAAAATGGGCTGTGTCCAAGTCAGAGTAAAGGAGTAAGCAGAAGCCTTCAGGAGGCAGAAGCCAGATGGGAAAGCACTGAGCCCCGGCCTTGCTCTCTGGAGCCTGGGTTTTTCCAGGGAGCCCAGGACCACTGGCTGAGTGAACAGGAGAGGGCCAGATGGGCCCTCCTCACTTGGCCTGTGCGTAGATTGGGCCTCTGCTGGAGATCCACCTAGATAAAGCATTCTCAGTTTTCTTTCTTTTTTTTTTGGCGGGGGTGGGGAGGGTACTAGGGTTTGAACTCAGGGTTTAGTGCTTGCTAGGCAGGTGCTTTACCACTTGAGCAACTCCACCAGCCCTGTTTTGTGTTGGGTATTTTTAAGATAGGGTTTCACGAACTATTTGCCCAGGCTGGTCCAAAGATGATCTTTCTGATCTCTGCCTCCCAAGTAGCTAGAATTACGGTGTGAGCCACCAGTGCCCGGCAGCGTTATCAGTTTGAAAATAATCAAGGCAAGGATCAGAAGATAGCCAGTCACCAGAGAAGTGAGGGACCCCGAGTGGCTGAGGATCACAGAATGAGTTGTGTGGAACAGGCTCTGGGATCACGGTCCTCAATGATGCATTTGGCGTTCCCGAGACCTGGGCCCCTTTCGGTCTGTTCTGAGGCCAGGTGGGTTATGGTGACTTTCACCCTGGATCCAGACGCCTCCCCATGCTCAAGGAAACTTGAGAGAGTATGTGCTGCTTGCAACCCAAAGCGCTTAACTGAAACAGGACAGATGGACAAGACACATGGCAAGTTCCCATGTACAGAGGGAAGCTGGGCTGACCGAGCCTGAATCCTGGCTCTGCCATGAGGAAACTGGGTGACTTCACTGCTCTGTGCCTTTTTCATCATCTGTAGAGTGGGTCTAATAAGAATGGTACCTGCCTCACAGGACTGATGTAAGGATCACACGAACAACTGCACGTGTGTGAAATGTGAATCCAATGGGAGGTGTCTGTCACATACCAAAGACAGGCTGCTGTGAAGAACAGAGCTGGCCCTCCGTGTCCACTGGCTCCACATCTGTGAGCTCAGCAGCCCTGGATCACAAATATATGAAAAACGAAACTGCATCTGTAATGAACACGGCAGATGTCTTCCTTGTCATTAAACAGTACGGTTTGCATAGTGGTTACAATGTAGGTGGGGTCACAGTCCAGAGATGTCAGAAGTATGTGATGACACACCTAGGCTCGGTGCAAATACTGCTACTTCACATATGCGAATTGAGCGTGGGAGGATTTCAGCACCCACAGGGGGCCTGGACCCAATCCCCTGAGGACAGCATGGAAACACCAGCCTGTTACGAAGAGAAACCTAAATCCACCCGGCTTCTCTTGCCCTCAGCTGACTTAAGGATCACTAATTCTGGAGGTCACACAGTGAGCAGCACATTCTCAGTCCTGCTCTGCTGTAGGGGACACCTGATGTGGGTACCGGGGACCTGGAGGCCATCTTGCTGACTCACTACCCGTGGGGCAGGTCTGGGCTCCTGCGGCAGCTGTAGCAGCTGCAGCACCTGGTGCCCGTCAGCTTCTGGCCCAGCATGGGCTCTGAGGTTCCAAGACAGGAGGTGCAGCCCACAAGGCCAGAGCTTCGACACCACACTGAGGTAAGTGTAGCTCCATTCGGGTTCTGTCTAAGCTTTTTTTTGTGCTTTGGTCACCACTTCCTTCTGGTTTGCTGGATGCTTCTGAGCTCACCATCTTCTCATATCTGAATGAGTTCCAGCACGCCCTCTTCCCCACTGGCTGGCATGGTGTCTTTACCCTGCTAGCATCATGCTTGTCAGTGTAACCAGGTTTCCACAGACTTCTGGAAGCTTTCCACAAGTGGGTTCAGCCATATTTTTGGAATTGGGGTTTGGGGAGAGAAATTCTGTCATTTTTCCCACAGAAGTTCTAGGTTCTCTCTCCTGCGTCTTTGTGATGGACATACATACATAAGAAGAATGGCCTTTGATACCCTAAGAGCTTGTAAATCATTGCTCCTAATTTGCAAAGAGGAGGGATACAGATTTACATAGCAAATCCGAGACAGTCCTGTTTTAAGAGGACGAGAAGCTGGACGCAGTGGTGCTCCTGTGGTCCCAGCTCCTCGGGATGCTGAGGTGGGACGATCATAAGCCCAGCTCAGGGCAGCCTGAGCAACACATTGTGGCCCTCAAAAACCCTTAATATTAAGAAATCAATTGTGGGTGCCGGTGGCTCACACCTGTAATCCTAGCTACTCAGGAGGCAGAGATCAGGAGGATCGTGGTTTGAAGCCAGCCAGGGCAAATAGTTCTTGAGACACTATCTCGAAAGTACCTAATACACACACAAAAAAAAGGGCTGATGGAGTGGCTGAAGGTGAAGGCCCTGAGTTCAACCCCAGTTTCACAAAAAAAAAAAAAGTCACCCATTGACAATAAGAATATTGCCCATGAGGTGGGCATGGTGGCTCATGTCTGTAATCCCAGCTACTTGGGAAGCTAAGATCGGGAGGATCACTGTTCAAGGCCAGCCTGAGCAAATAGTTTGAGAGACCCCCCTCCATCTCCAAAATAACCAGAGCAAAAAACCAGACTAGAGGTGTGGCTCAGGTGGTAGAGCACCTGCTTTGGAACTGTGTAGTCCTGAGTTCAAACCCCAGTCCCACCAAAAAAAAGAATACCATCATAATTCCATATTTATAGAAGTAATTCACTCTATTTGTGTAAGAATCTCTTCTGCTAATAATAATGAGTATTTATTGGATGCAATGAGGTGTGTAAGCGTATTGTCTCAATTAGTCCTTTGAGTAAATCTGAGAAAGATTCCTACTTCCTTCCACTGGGCGGCACTGGGAGGAAGGAGCCACATGGCATAACCAATTAGCTTGATTCAAAGAAATGTAGAATGCTATCTCAAACAAATACAAGTACTGAATTCCTTCTAGAGGCTTCCAGAGCATCCACAGTGACCAGTCATGAATTAGAGCAGAGAGAAAGCCTAGTGTTTTCCAAAGTAGAGATTGCAGAGGCAATTTAACCTTTTCCAAATGCAATTAAATTGAAAATATAAATGAAAGGATCAATGGCAGACCCAGAATGTGAATAAACATACGAACTGAGGCATCTCGAGCCCAGGTGGAATCTGGGCTCAGAGTGGGTACCGGATGGTGGTCATCTTTGTTAGTGATGGTTCATGGTCAGCAGGTTAAACCAATTAAAGATGGAGACCCAAGTATTGATGGGTGACGTGGCCTGGCTCTCAGACTTGTTTTAAAATACTTCAGAAAAAAATGTATGTTTGGGGAATAAATAAAACAAGAATGGCAAAGTTGCTGAAGTGGAGTGAACCTATGGACCTAATTGTATCATTTTGTTTAGTTTGGTGTGGAATGTGAAATTTCTGAAAACAAACAAACAAAAACCCAACAAGCACTGGGCACAATGGTTTATACCTGTAATCTCCGCTACTCCAGGCCAGCTCAGGGAAGTTAGCAAGACCCCATTTCAGCAAATATCCCAGCAAGATGTCGTGCACCTGTAATCCCAGCTACCAGGAAGTATAAGTAGGAGGATCAGGGTCTGAGGCTGGCCCTGGCCAAATATCTGGGACCCTATCTGAAAATGAACTAAAGTGAGAAAGATCTGGGGGCATGGCTCAAGCGTCAGAGCACCAGCCTAGCAAGCGCAAGGCCAAGTTCAAACCCCAGTGCCAAAAAAAAAAGAAGCTAAACTCCTGATTAGCCTGGTTCTGATTGGATTTACATATTAAATTGATAAATCAATGGAGAAGGGCTAACTGCTTAGTTATCCTAATTAGAGGCTTGGTATATTTCTCAATTTTGGGAGTTGGTAGAGCCTTCTATCTTTCGGTGTAATTTAAAAATCCTAAGGCAGGTGCTGCCAGCACTGGACTAGGGGAGGAGGTCGGCTTCTCACTGCAAAGTGTGAAGGTGCCATGGGAGGAATTTGGGGCTTCTTCTGTTCCCTGGAATTCTATTTTTAATGTCTTCTCACATCGCCTTTGGGGCTGTAAACTCTGCACTCTAACGCTTTGTAGAAGATCCCTGGTGTAGTTTAAATTTCCCCATGGTTTGTCATTTCAGGCTTGAGTTCTGTTTTAACCCGTCTTATTTAGAATGATGTTTTAAAATGTCCAACTGAGTGTGTACGCAAGTGTGAGCACACGTGCAGGTGACTAGAGTTATGCTGCAAATTCTTAATTTGATAGCAGTGTGGACAGGACACGTGGCTTCTGTACTTTCTAAGCTGAAGTCTCTTTTGCTTTAAGGTGAGGTGAGTAGTGTGCACTATAGACGTGTTGAGAAGCACGTGTTCTGTTTTCTTCCTGTGACTTAAATGTAGTAATTATGCCATTTGGCTCATCACCCACAGGGAGGGCCGTGCTCTGTAATCTGCACCTCACAGCGCAGGAACCACCGGCCCCTGGCTGTGTGTAGAGTGAGATGGAGGAGCGGATTTGTAAATTTAATTTAAAATAGCTGAAATGAGACCAAAAGAGACACGTGTGGCTGCTGACTGTCATGTTGGCCAGTTCAGCTCTGAATCTTTTTGCTTTGTTTTTTTTTTTGTTCACTCGATGTGTGGATTTCTGAGAATGGTGCCCACGTCTATGCCATTTTTGTGGACTTGTCTGCCTTCTGTACTTCGAAGTTACGTGCAAAGGTTGTGCGTGTACTAGGGTTGTCGGCAGGCCAGGGAAGCAGCCTAGCCAGCTGTGGCTCCTTGGGGCGCTGGGAGGAAGGACGTGTGGCCTGAGGAGTAGCAGCTCTGAAGGTGGCCGTCGGGCCAGTGCTCCACTGTCCTTCACTCTGCCACTGCTGGGCACCACACTGGTTGTGGCTGCATCCCCTGCTGAGTCTCAGGAGAGAAAGGCCAACAGGCCCCATCTGAGACAGTCAGTCAGAGGCTGGAGGAGGAGATGTGGGACCTCTTTGAGTTGTGGTCAATGGCATTGTTGAGTCTGGGAGATCAGAAGACAAAATGAGCTAGTGCCCCCACCTCCATGAGAGCACTGTGTGCCCCATATTCTGTAAAGGGACCAGGCGGCTTCACAAGTCATGGCCCCCTCACGATGCCTCAAAATGCCACAAGGCCAACAAGCAGGAGGCTTTCGCAGAACTGTGTACATGTTCCTGCAGAGATATGTAAAGAGACCACCCCACCCCTGACTCCCAACTCCCCTCTCCAATGAAAGGACCAAATAACCACCCACCATGAGCAACAGAGAGCTACCAATTTTCCAGGCTCCCTGTCCGTCTCAAGGGGCAGCTTTTCCTTTCTCTCTAATAAATCCTACTTGTGTGCTGACCTTGCCACCCCATGAATCAGTCCGCTGCCTCGTGAGCCAATTCTTTGGCCCGTGAAGGCAAGAACTCTCCACACCGGCCTGCAACATTTCCGGCAACCATGAAGGGACACCTCTCCTGGACCAAGGTCAGCATGACTGAGCGCCAAATCAGCAGTTTACCTAAGGTGCCACCGTGAGCCTCCAGTGCCCTGCTGGATACTCAGGCTGGGGGAAACCCCTGCTGAGGACTAGCTGAAAGCAGACCTCCCTGTGCTGCTCCCCCTGCCTCCCTCTCTGTTCTTGTCTTCCTGAGGGACTGTCCCATCATGGTATTGGACCAACAGCTCGTAGCCAACTTTGGCCTCATAGAGATTCAGTTTGTGGGGGTGCTCTCTGCTCCCTCCTTGTGAGCTGAGACTGAGCTCAGGATTGATTTGGGTACACCTTATGCTACGTTGGAGGAGCCTGTTTGTTTTTGGCACCTGGCATTCTTCTTCTTCCCCCACCTGTTGGTACCCCCTTGTGCCAGAGGCAGTGACCCAAGAGTGGAGATTTTGTGTGGCTGACAGTGTTCCGGTTCCACCTAGAGGGAACAACCTGAAAGCACACCTAATTGTTAATCCCTCAAGCATGTGTTGTGTCTCTCAGCTCTGTCCCCCTCCCTCACCTAGGATGTCAGGTCGACCCTTCTGTCCCTGCCAGAGATGGAAAATTTTCTTCCTGGACCTTTGGGAACAGATGCTCCTTCAGTCCTCTCAATGCCTCCGAAGTCATCTCTGTCCTCTACTCCCTCCCCAAGCCTGTCCTTACTGTGAACCCACCTTCCCATGGGGACTATGCTCTCTGTCTTTCTATGACCTCTTTGACTTCCTCCAGCATTTACTCTTCCACCCTCCCTGGCCCAGGGGTCATGACTGTGTGATGATTAGGGAAGAGCCTAGGGAATTTGGCATCGCCACAGTGGCCCAGCCTTTGCTCTGGGCTTGTCTGGGAGAATGTCCCTGGGAGGAAGAGGGGCACCCTTTCCTCCCTTTTAAGTATACTGTTTCCTTTTGGAGCTCTCCTATACTCTACCTCCCCAGAGAAAAGAAGACATGTTATCAGCCCTCTCCCCTCATGTACAGAGCCTTTGTGGTGGTTAGCAGTCCATTTATTCATAGGGTCCTATTTGAATTGGCCTGCTTCTTTTAGTGGAAGCATCTCTTCAGCTAGTGGCTTTGGTAGAGTGACTGGAATCCGAGTCAGTTTTATCTCCTTCAATCCTAGCCACAGGTGGCAGGAGGGAGTCACAACATGTGGGGACGCCTGCCTTTGTTCAGTCAGCCTCCCATCGGGATGCCAATAAAGAGGGGGACTCTGACTGTGAATTCTTTGGCCTTCTAAATGGGACCTGCTCCTTCCAGGCTTCTGGCCTTGGTGCCTGAAAGATCCCCACTGACTTGCCTATTGAAACACTGGAGGACCTAGACCCCAACAACCTTCTCTGTACTGAGGCGTGGCCCAAATATCCTTTGGGAGATCAAGAGAGATGGCCCCCAGAGGGCGCTATACATTATAATACTATTCTGCAATTAGATCTTTTCTGTAAGAGGGAGGAAAAGTGGACTGAAATTTCCTAGGCCCAGCTTTTCATTTCCCTCTGAGACCATCCAGAATGGCTCAGTGAGTGCCATTTGGACACCCAGACCATGGCTATGGTCTGTAGCCTCCAGCCCCCTAAGGAAACTCAGGGCCAAAAACCCTTGCAAACACCCCAAAGCCAAAATGAGGGATCAAAAGATCTTCCCCAATTAACAGCCACAGACCCTCCCTTGCTGCCTAGCTACCTTGGGCCTCCACATTGGTGCCATCCCTTACAAGAGGGAGTGGCAGGGAGAGGTAGGATCTATTGTTCATTCTGACTGTCAGACCTAAAAGAGATGAAAAAAGACCTGGGCAACTATGCAGACAATCCTGATCAATACATCCAGGACTTTATCACCATAATCCAAACCTATGACTTGGCCTGGAAGGATGTCATGCTCTTACTGGACCAAAACCTTACCTCCCTTGAAAAGCAGCAAGTTTTGGCCCAGGCCACTCAGATGGGAGATAGTTTCCACCTCCATCAAGCCCCTATTCCCCCAGCTCCAGGGAATGAGGGAATAGAGATGCCCCAGATACCAACAGGGGCACAAGCAGTTCCCCAAGCAGACCCCCACTGGGACCTAAATGATCTGGGGGATGAATGGAGGAGGCATCACTTTATCTAGTAGTGGAGGGACTAAAAAGGACCAAGGTAAAGCCAATGAACAATTCCCAGGTGACTACTGTACAACAGGGCCCTGATGAATCTTCCTCTGCCTTTTTACAGTGTCTTAAGGACACAATTAAAAAGTATACCACAGTGGACCCAGAGTCACAGGTGGGGGAGGTTCTTCTCAAGGATAAATTTTTAACTCAATCAGCACTTGACACCCATAGAAAACTTCAAAAGGTGGTAGCCAAAGGAGAAAAATCTTTGGGCCAACTGGTGCAGTCTGTCACCTTGGTGTATTACAACTGAGACGTAACTAAAAAGAGAGATAAGGATAAAAAACACCAGGACCTTATTGCTGTAATCAGGGAGTTCACCAGCCACCTCCTTTGGATTGATGGGTTCCGGGGCCTCCTGTGCAGGCTCCACTCCTTGGTATGAAAACTGAGGCGCCTCAGGTTACCATCATGGTAGAGAAGTGAAAGGTCATTTTCCTCCTGGAACAGTGGAGCCTGTTTCTCTGTCCTCCCTTTCTCTCCAAGTCCCAGGTCCAAAGATAAAATAGTTGTCTGGGGCATACATTATTTTACCCAGCCACTGGCCTGCTCCTGGGGGAACCTCCATTTCTGTCACTCTTTCCTTGTGGTCCCTGAAACTCCAAAACCTCTGCTGGGGTGAGACTTATTATCCCAACTTAAAGTCCAAATTCTACTTCCCCCTGGGGAATACTTCTGTTCCCCCCTTACTGAAGAACAGGTAAATCCCACAGTTTGAAATGACAGTACAAGAGCCAAACAAAAACTGCTCTTCCTGTGCAAATAAAGCTAAGAGATCCCCTTCAGTTCCCCCATCAAAAACAATATCCCAGCCCAGACGGCTTGGGAAGACATGGACCACAAGGTGAGCTAAGCGGCACGTGGTACTCCCACAGACAACCCTGGGCCAGATCAGCATGGTCCCCTGGACAGACCGACCCCCACCCAGGGGAAAAAGAAAAAAAACCCTGAATAATAAGCAATAACAACAAAAAAGACACGTAGCAAAGAGGTCAGGGTGCCCTGAGTGCTGAAGAGGTGGGGGAGGGGAAACCCCTCACGACAAGCCGGTCGGAGAAGGCAGGAGTGGCGGCACATGCCCAGCAACCAGGAGTGGGAAAGCTTGTAAAAGTGGCGGTGGGAGGAAAACTCCATAGGAGAGGGGGTAAGACCCACTTCCCATATGAGCTGTAAATAAATACACCGGCCTGAGAAAGCTGGTGCAGTGTCACCTTCCCCAGTGTGCTTGGAAAGGGAAAAGCTTGTAGCAGAGGCTCCCGCACAGGAGAACTCTGAGCAAACAAAGCCTGCGGGGCCAGGTGAGTGCTAAGCTCACCCCTGAGATCTGCATAAATAACGCCTCCAGCAACAGCAGGCTGACAACAGCAGGCAGGTGAACCACAGCCTCAGACAGCCATTTACAGACCTGTCTCCAGACTCTTTTTTTTTTCTCTCCCTACCTTTTATGAGAAAACATTTGAATTACACCTACATGCTGAAAAACTTACGGCAACTGTATTGCATTTGAACTTAAGACACTTTGTGGGTTTTTTTTTTGTTGTTTTGTGTTGTTTTGTTTAGTTTGGTTTTGTCCCCTTTGATGAGACAACAAAGAACTACTTCTGAGACACCATCTCCAGAATTGGAGGCTGAGGGACAAACACCAAAATTATTAAGACTGAAACTTTATTGTATTTGAACTTAGAGATTTTTTTCCATTTATTTATTTATTTATTTTTAATTTAAAATTTTTTTTTTATTTTTCATTCCTCTCTCTGTCTCTCTAATGCCTGTTCAGCTTACTGTTGATGACTACACTATCTCTCCCTGTTTATATCTTTGAAACTTTTTTTGTTTCTTTGTTTTGTTTTTTCCACTTGTTTATTTGTTTTTCCCTTTTTCTTTAACTTCTTTGCTTTCCATCTCCTCTCACCCTTCCATTCTAAATATCACCATTGTTATTATTACAAGCTAGAAAATACTTAATTGCACACAGTACAGAGACAATAACACCAAGGGAAATGATGGGAAGACAGAAAAAACAGGGAAACCAGTTTCCCCACAGCAAAAAATTAGTACAGGAACCAGAGGGAAATGAAGAAAACAGATACTCAGATCCAGACTCCAACAAAATGAAGGTAAACTATGCCAAGAACCCAATGAAGCCCACAAGAATAATCTAAAAGAAGAAATACTACAGGTACTCAATGAGAATTTTATAGAGATGATACTGGATAGGGTCAACCAAAATGTACATGAGACATTCAAGAAATTCCAAGACAACAAAATAGAGAATTTGAAAAAGGACAAGAAGAAATAAAAGAAACCATAGAAACACTGTATAAAAACCAAAGTGAAACAAAGAACATGATTAATAAAGAGATAAATGAACTCAGGACAAAAACAGACAACATTAAAGAGGAAATGACCCAGGATATGAAAAACCTCAGAAAAAAGAACAAAACAGAATTGCAAAACAAAATGGAAAGCCAATCCAGCAGAATAGAACAGACAGAAGACAAAATCTCAGGACTCAAAGATGAAATGGTAATCAAAGGAAAAACTGAAGAACTATTAGTTAAACAACTCAAGACCTGTGAAAAGAAAATGCAAGAACTCACTGACTCCATCAAAAGACCAAACCTGAGAATCATGGGCATTGAAGGAGAGAGGTGCAAGCAAAGGGAATGCATAATATATTCAACAAAATAGTAACAGAAAATTTCCCAAATCTAGAGAAATCTATTCCCATAAAGATGCAAGAGGCCTCCAGAAAACCAAACAGACCAGACCAAAATAGATCTACCCCACAGCATATTATCATTAAAAAAAAATACAGAGACCAAGAGAGAAAAAACAAGTAACATACAAAGGTAAACCCATCAAAATCACAGCAGACTTCTTAACAGAAACATTAAAAGCAAGAAGAGCTTGGGGTGAGATCTGGGCACTGAATGAAAACAACTTCAACCCCAGGATACTCTACCCAGCAAAACTATCATTCAAAATAGATGGAGCAATAAAAGTCTTCCATGATAAGCAGAAACTAAAACAATATGTGACCACAAAGCCACCACTACAAAAGATTCTTCAAGGGATTCTGCACACAGAAAGTGAAACCCAACATAACCATGAAAGGACAGGCAACACCAAACTACAGAAAAAGAAAAAGCAAGACAGTAGAGAGTAACCTCAACTTAGGTACACACAACCAAACCTTCAAACAAATAAGACAACTAAATGACAGGAATCACCACATACCTATCAGTACTAACACTTAATGTTAATGGATTTAATTCTTCCATCAAAAGGCACCATTTGACAAACTGGATTAAAAAGGAAGATCCAACAATTTGTTGCTTACAGGAGACCCATCTCATCGATAGAAATAAGCATAGGCTTAGTATGAAAGGCTGAAAAAAGATTTACCAAGCCAATGGCCCCCGAAAACAAGTAGGAGTAGCAATACTTATCTCTGACAAAGTAGACTTCAAACCTACATTGATCAAACAAGATAAAGAAGGACATTCCATACTAGTAAAGGGGGAAATAGACCAAAAGGAAATAACAATTATCAACCTATATGCATCCAAGGTCAACACACCCAATTTCATCAAACATACCCTGAAGAACCTAAAAGCATATATTAACTCCAACACAGTGGTTGTGGGGGGACTTCAACACCCCATTATCATCAACAGATAGGTTATCCAAACAAAAAATCAATAAAGAAGTCCTAGATCTAAAATATACAGTAGATCAAATAGACCTACTTGATGTCTATGGAACATTTTATCCAACTTCTACACAATACACATTCTTCTCAGCAGCCCATGGAACCTTCTCCAAAATAGATCATATCCTAGGGCACAAAGCAAGCCTCAGCAAATATTAAAAAATAGAAATAATACCATGCATTCTATCTGATCACAATGCAATAAAACTAGAACTCAACAACAAAAGTAAAGACAAAAAACATGCAAAGAGCTGGAAACTGAATAACTCATTGCTTAATGAACAATGGGTCATTGATGAAATAAAAGAGGAAATTAAAAAGTTCCTGGAAGTCAATGAAAATGAAAACACAATGACCGGAACCTATGGGACACAGCTAAGGCAGTCCTGAGAGGAAAGTTTATAGCCATGAGTGCATATATTAAAAAGACTGAAAGATCCCAAATCCATGACCTAATGATACATCTCAAACTCCTAGAAAAACAAGAACAAGCAAACCCCAAAACAAATAGGAGAGAAATAATAAAAATAAGAGCTGAAATCAATGAAATAGAAACCAAAAAAAAAAAAAAACCATACAAAGAATTAATGAAACAAAAAATTGTTTTTTTGAAAAAATAAACAAGATCAATAGACCCCTGGCAAACCTGACTAAAATGAGGAGAGAAAAAACTCAAATTAGTAGAATCAGGAATGCAAAAGGGGAGATAACAACAAACACCATCAAAGTCCAGAAAATCATCAGAGTCTACTTCGAGAACCTATATTCAAATAAATTCGAAAATCTTAAGGAAATGGACAGATTTCTAGACACATATGATCATCCAAAACTGAACCAAGAGGAAATTAATCACCCGAATAGATCTGTACCACAAAATGAAATTGAAGCAGCAATCAAGAGTCTCCCCAAAAAGAAAAGGCCAGGACCTGATGGATTCTCTGCTGAATTCTATCAGACCTTTAAAGAAGAACTGATACCAACCCTCCTTAAACTGTTCCACGAAATAGAAAGGGAAGGAAAACTGCCAAACACATTTTATGAAGCCAGTATTACACTTATCCCAAAACCAGGCAAAGACACCTCCAAAAAGGAGAACTATAGGCCAATCTCCTTAATGAACATTGACACAAAAATCCTCAACAAAATAATGGCAAACCGAATTCAACAACACATCAAAAAGATCATTCACCACGACCAAGTTGGCTTCATCCCAGGAATGCAGGGGTGGTTCAACATACGAAAATCAATAAACGTAATAAACCACATTAACAGAAGCAAAGACAAAAACCACTTGATCATCTCAATAGATGCAGAAAAAGCCTTTGATAAGATCCAACACCATTTCATGATAAAAGCTCTAAGAAAACTAGGAATAGAAGGAAAGTTCCTCAACATTATAAAAGCTATATATGACAAACCTACAGCCAGCATTATTGTTAATGGAGAAAAACTAAAACCATTCCCTCTAAAATCAGGAACCAGACAAGGATGCCCACTAGCTCCACTCCTATTCAACATAGTACTGGAATTCCTAGCCAGAGCAATTAGGCAAGAAGAAGGAATAAAAGGAATACAAATAGGTAAAGAAACTGTCAAAATGTCCCTATTTGCAGACGACATGATCCTATACCTTAAAGACTCAAAAAACTCTACTCAGAAGCTTCTAGACATCATCAATAGCTACAGCAAGGTAGCAGGATATAAAATCAACATAGAAAAATCATTAGCACTTCTATACACTAACAATGAGCAAACTGAAAAAGAATGTATGAAAACAATTCCATTTACAATAGCCTGAAAAAAAATCAAATACCTAGGTGTAAACCTAACAAAAGATGTGAAAGACCTCTACAAGGAAAACTATACACTTCTGAAAAAAGAGATTGAGGAAGTCTATAGAAAGTGGAGAGATCTCCCATGCTCATGGATTGGTAGAATCAACATAGTAAAAATGTCAATACTCCCTAAAGTAATCTACATGTTTAATGCAATTCCCATCAAAATTCCAATGACATTCATTAAAGAGATCGAAAAATCTACCATGAAATTTATATGGAAACATAAGAGGCCACGAATAGCCAAGGCAATACTCAGTCAAAAGAACAATGCTGGAGGTATCACAATACCTGACTTCAAACTATATTACAAAGCAATAACAATAAAAACAGCATGGTACTGGCACAAAAACAGACATGAAGACCAGTGGAACAGAATAGAGGACCCAGATATGAAGCCACAAAACTATAACCAACTTGTCTTTGACAAAGGCGCTAAAAATATACGATGGAGAAATAGCAGCCTCTTCAGCAAAAACTGCTGGGAAAACTGGTTAGCAGTCTGCAAAAAACTGAAACTAGATCCATGGATATCACCCTATACCAAGATTAACTCAAAATGGATCAAGGATCTTAATATCAGACCCCAAACTCTTAAGTTGATACAAGAAAGAGTAGGAAATACTCTGGAGTTAGTAGGTATAGGTAAGAACTTTCTCAACGAAACCCCAGCAGCACAGCAACTAAGAGATAGCATAGATAAATGGGACCTCATAAAACTAAAAAGCTTCTGTTCATCAAAAGAAGTGGTCTCTAAACTGAAGAGAACACCCACAGAGTGGGAGAAAATATTTGCCAGCTACACATCAGACAAAGGACTGATAACCAGAATATACAGGGAACTTAAAAAACTAAATTCTCCCAAAACTAATGAACCAATAAAGAAATGGGCACGTGAACTAAACAGAACTTTCTCAAAAGAAGAAATTCAAATGGCCAAAAAACACATGAAAAAATGCTCACCATCTCTAGCAATAAAGGAAATGCAAATTAAAACCACACTAAGATTCCACCTCACCCCTGTTAGAATAGCCATCATCAGCAACACCACCACCAACAGGTGTTGGCGAGGATGCGGGGAAAAAGGAACCCTCTTACACTGTTGGTGGGAACATAGACTAGTACAACCACTCTGGAAAAAAATTTGGAGGCTACTTAAAAAGCTGGACATCGATCTACCATTTGATCCAGCAATCCCACTCTTGGGGATATACCCAAAAGACTGTGACACAGGTGACTCCAGAGGCACCTGCACACCCATGTTTATTGCGGCACTATTCACAATAGCCAAGTTATGGAAACAGCCAAGATGCCCCAGCACTGACGAATGGATTAAGAAAATGTGGTATCTATACACAATGGAATTTTATGCAGCCACGAAGAAGAACGAAATGTTGTCATTCGCTGGTAAATGGATGGAATTGGAGAACATCATTCTGAGTGAGGTTAGCCTGGCCCAAAAGACTGAAAATCGTATGTTCTCCCTCATATGCGGACATTAGATCAAGGGGATTGGACTTTGATCACATGGTAAAGCGAGAGCACACAAGGGAGATATGAGGATAGGTAAGACACCTAAAAAACTAGCTAGCATTTGTTGCCCTCAAAGCAGAGAAACTAAAGCAGATACCTTAAAGCAACTGAGGCCAATAGGAAAAGGGGAACAGGTACTAGAGAAAAGGTGAGATCAAAAAGAATTAACCTAGAAGGTAACACCCACGCACAGGAAATCAATGTGAGTCAACTTCCTGTATAGCTATCCTTATCTCAACCAGCAAAAACCCTTGTTCCTTCCTATTATTGCTTATACTCTCTCTACAGCAAAATAGTTTCTGCTGGGTGGCAGGGGATGGGGGGAGAAGGAGGGGGTGGGAGGGAGTAAGGGAGGGGGTGGGGGCAGGGGGAGAAATGACCCAAACATTGTATGCACATATGAATAAAAAAATATATCCCCTAAAGCCTGAAGGGCAACAGGGTGTATTGCTCATTATTAACTCCCTAAAACAAGAGGGACTTTCAGTGGAGTGCTCCAGCCCCTATAACAGTCTTATTTTTGCAGTCCATAAGGGCCTAAATAAATGGAGGCCGGTTTAGGACCTCCAACTCATTAAGGAGGCCGTCATTTCCCTTCATCCAATTGTCCCCAACCCCTATACTCTGTTGGCCCAAATACCCCCAGGAGCTCAACTTTCTCTATGCTAGACCTGAAGGAAGTCTTCTTCTGCATCCCTTTACATCCTGATAGCCAGCTCTTGTTTGCCTTTGAGTGCCCCACCAATCCCTCACAACAGCTGCCTCAGGGCTTCAGAGACAGCCCCCACCTTTTTGGACAAGTCCTAAGCAAAGACTTAATGGACTGGCAACACCCAGGGGTCACCCTTCTCCAGTATGTTGATGATCTACTCTTGTGTGGATCCACTGAGCCTCTTGTTTCCAGAGCAACTGAATCCCTTTCAAACTTTTTGGCCTCTCGAGGCTATAAGGCTTGAGAGAAAAAGCCCAGCTATGCCTTCCTTGAGTTACCTACCTTGGCTTGATCCTGGAGGGGCAAACCCATTCCTTAAGCCCTGGACAGATTAAGCCAATTTTGGGGTATCCCTTGCCCCAGACCTTGCCCCAGCTGTGAGCGTTTTTTGGGGGGTCACTGGATTCTGTCATATTTGGATTCTGGGTTATGCAGACTTAGCGAGGCCCTTATATTGGCTTCTTAAAGAGGCTCAACAAAACTCTCAGTCCTATCATGCATGGGACCTGGAAGGCAAAAAGACTTTCCAGACTCTCAAACAGGTGCTTCAGTCGGCTCTGGCACTGAGCTTGCCTACACAGGACCACTTCCAACTATATGTTTATGGAAAGGGAGGCCTAGCCCTTGGAGTACTCAGCCCCGAGAGCACACCCCATAGCCACTGGGATATCTGAGCAAGGAAACAGACAATGTGGCCAAGGGATGGCCAGGATGCTTAAGAGCCTTGAGGGAGTCTGTCTCTTAATCCCAGAAGCCCAGAAACTAATTCTTGGCCAGCCCCTGACCATATACACTCCTCAGAATCTGGAAGGACTCCTAACCTCAAAACGGGGACTATGGCTGTCAGATAACAGACTGCTCAAATACCAGGCTCAGCTCTTAGACTGTCCAGATGTAAGGCTCCGAGTGTGTTCAGCTTTAAACCCGGCATCCCTTCTCCCCACAGAGGGACCAATCACACACTCATGTGAGGAGACACTAGCTGAATGCTACTCGGCTAGGCCTGACCTCCTTGATCAGCCGCTTCCAGATCCAGACCTCACCCTCTTCATCAGTCCAAGAGGGAGTTAGATGGACCGGGCAGCTGTGGTGTCTCTCACTCAGACCCTATGGGCTGAGCCCCTGCCTCCCTCCACCAGTGCTCAATTGGCTGAGTTGATAGCTCTCACCAAGGCATTACAACTATCCCAGGGAAAACGTGCCAATATCTATACAGACTCTAAGTATTACCTTCCTGGTCCTCCATCCCCATGCAGCTCTTTGGAAAGAACGAAGATTACTAACTACAACAGGATCTCCCATTAAACACTCTCAAGCAATCCTAGACCTCCTAGAGGCAGCCCTACTCACAAACCAGGTGGCATTGATTCATTGCCCTGGGCACCAATGATCTAGGGACGAAATAACAAAAGGAAACGATAGAGCTGACATGGCAGCAAAAAGAGGCTGCCCAAAAACCTTATGTTCAAGCCCCCCTTCTATGGGAACAATCCTTTCTACCCTCCAATCATCCTTAGTACTTGCCCACTGAACTCCAACAGACCTCTGACCGGAGGTATCGCCTTGACCACAGGGGATGGTGGATAACTCCCAAGGACAAGCTATTTCTTCCACAAAGTAGCCAATGGAAGGTCCTTAAAACCTTACACAAATCCTATTACTTAGGGATACATAAGACTCTCTTGCTGGTTAGTTAATTATTTGAGGGGACAAAACTCAAAGATACCCTCCAAGATATTATCAGGGGGTATGAAATTTGCCAGCACAATAATCCCTGTAACTCTGCCCTGCCTGACCCTGGGACACAGAGATGAGGCACATATCCTGGGGAAGGCTGGTAATTTGATTTCACCCATCTGCCAGGAGGCCCAGCCTCTAGGTTACTCCTGGTCTTGTTAGATACATTTTCTGGATGGGTAGAAGCATTCCCCTGTTCCTCTAAAAAGGCCTGGGAGGTAATTAAGGTCTTAATTAATGAGATTATTCCTAGATTTGGACATCCCCCAGACTCTCCAGAGTGACAGTGGGCTGGCCTTCTGAGCCAAAGTCACCCAGCGGAATCTAAGTCTTTGGGAATCAATACCACCTCCACTGTGCCTGGAGACCCCAATCCTCTGGTAAGGTAGAACGGGCCAATGGAATGCCTGAGAGACATTTGTTTAAGTTGGCTCAAGAAACTCACCTCCCCTGGTCAAGGCTGTTACAGCTAGTCCTGACCCGACGCAGAAATACCCCAAACTCACTGGGCCTGACTCCATTTGAGGTACTACATGGGAGGCCATTTTTTCGAAATGATCTTCTCTTAGACACCAAGACTGCCAATTTGGTGTCCCACACCACCCATCTAGCCAAATTTCAACAGATTCTTTCTGAGCTGGGATGAGATGAGCCAGGCTAGACTCTTCCCCACCATTTTGCTCAGGTGATATGGTCTTAGTTAAACTTCCTCATGCCTCTCGTGGCCTCTCTGAAGTTCCTTGGAAGGGGCCATACCCGGTCCTGTTTTCTACCCCCACAGGAATTAAGGTTGCTGGACTGGATTCCTGGATTCCCATCTCCTGAGCCAAACGCTGGACACTGGAGCCTGATGAGCCTGCCCCAAAACCACACTCAGCTCCACTAGCCTACTCCTGTGAACAGTGGAAGACCTCAAACACCCCTTCAAAAGAACCACACCAGACACCTAACTTATGCTCCCTCTCTCCCTCTTTTTATGCGTTGTTTACATTCTTGTTCCCCTTATCTTGAGTGTTGGTTTGGGGCGACCTCTCCCCCTCAGTGGACATGGCCTTAGCAATTGGCCTTAAGTGGCGGGTACCTTATCCTGTGTGCCCTGTTCCTTGTGCGCCACTTATTCTGCCCTGTAACAATGGATTCCTACTCCCCTTGTAGATGCAAAGTATATCGTGCCCCCCCACCCCCTTGGGACAATCAACGTGATTTATGTGTCAAACGAGGACCCACTTTCTGCTTCCACAAGGGACAAACCTACATAATGGGGCCAGGTTGCGACCTGTTATCCAGCCATACCTTCTAGAGATCCAGTTCAGCCCTTTTCCCTCTTCCTCTATGTATAATGACCACCCCTTCTCCTGTAGTTACAGCCATACCTTTTGATAACCCAGTTCCAGCCCCTGTAGACCCACCACTGCCAGTGTCCCTGCACCTCTGCCTATTCCCATATGCCACAAAGATGTTATAAAACAGTCAGAGTCCTTTCCTGTTATACAAACAGGAGAAAATATTCAATTGGAAATTTAACAGCTAATAGCTATTGGGGTTATGCAGATCGAGTTTGCCCTATGGTGACAGGCCCTGTCTGCTGGGTGTCTAACCCAAATGACTGGCTTGAAAGCCTCCCTCAACCCAATAGGAATTATGACTTAGACCCCTGGATATACAGACTACTTAATTCCACCCATCATCTCCTAAACTATACAAATCCCTCTTTAGCCAAGAACTGCTGGCTGTGCCTCTCCCCAAGTCTCTCACAGGTATTGGCAGCCCCCATGGACTCACTTGGGACTTTGCCAGGTAACATATTGGGCCTTCCCCTGACAAGACCCGATATTGCCAGGGTAAAACTGACCCACTCAGTTCCCCAATGCCTCCAAAGCCTACCTGGGTCGAGGCCACTGGGGAAAATTCCCAAAGAGCTTTATGTTAAAATAACGCTGACAACTGATCTAACATTTTGTCCTCAGTGTTCACCCTTTCCTGGAACATATTTTGTTTGTGGAACCGCAGCCTATGCTTGCCTGCCTCCCGACTGGAAGGGATTCTATACTCTAGCCCTTCAAACCCCACAAATCAGTATTAACCCTAACAACCCATCTCTCCCTATTCCTCTAGTGGTCTATACTCGATCAAAGAGGGCCATTCAAATCATTCCCCTACTAGTGGCCATGGGGATCACCACTGGAATAGGTGCTGCAGTGGGGGCATTGCCTCATCAGTCCATACTCATAAAAAATTATCAAAAGAACTTTCTGATGACATAGAGAGCGTTACACTATCCTTGGTGGCTTTACAAGACCAAGTGGATCCACTTGCATCAGTAGTGCTCCAAGTCAGGCGTGCACTCGACCTATGAACTGCTGAAAAGGGTGGAACATGTCTCTTCCTAGATGAAGAGTGTTGCTTTTATACTAACAAATCTGGGTGGTCAGAGACATGGCCTGACAATTACGAGAACGCATTATAAAAAGGAGACAGGAATTAGCCAACTCATGGTCCTTCTGGGACAGCACGTGGAGCTGGGCTCCCTGAGTATTACTGCTAGCTGATCCCCTCTTTGTGAGGAAGCAACCCTGTCAGAAAACTGCCCTCACTCAAAGAAAGAAGAGGGCCATGAGTGTCACAGATGGCCAGCAGATGATGACCTTGGCTAGTGAGTGTCCATTCAAGTGGGCACAGAAGAAGCCTACGGCTGGCTGACCGTTGCTTCTCTGCAGGAGTGTGAGGGGCTGCGCTCCTCCATAGTCCTGTAGAGCACGCCAGCTTCCCCTGACTGCAGTCTTCATGTCACTTTCCTGACCCCAAGAACTCCGCTCCCCTTCCTAGTTTTCTGGCTGACAATCTGGGGCTTAGCTTCTCTGCTCTGCTGCACATGTCCGGTGAATCTGTGTGCCTCCAGGTCCACGTGGCAGGTGGGTCATGAGACAAAGACAATAGGGACTGTCCCCCAGGTCTGAAGAAGGGTACCAGCCCATTCTTGCCAGTGCTACCACCTTGGATTGGGGGATGAAAGTGGGAGTTGGGTAGAGAATGAGAAAAAGAGAAAATAAACCATTTTCCTCCACCTTCCTGACACATGGGGTACTCTTTCTTGCTCTTGGGAACAGAAATAGGCAGCTTCCATTGGAGCCCTTTCTGTGTACACTGGGGTGAAGTCCCAGGTTTCAGGCTGTCTTTGAGTTCAGGCCAGGTGACATCCAGGAAAAGAAAGGGGACACTCATCACTGATTTCCTCCCCCAACCTGCCTGCTTCTCTCTTCCACTCTGCATTCTCAGACGGCTGCCATGCTGCTGCCGTCCAGTTCAGTCACACCCCAAGAGGGACAGACAAGGTTTTGCTGCCCTCTCCACCTTGATAGAACCCGATATCGAGCCTGTTCTGAAAATCAAGGGATGGTCTGCTTTTGGATCCAAAGAGGCATGGAAGAATTGCCTTAGTAACAAACCAAGAAGGGCTCCTGTGGTTCACAGGGAGCAAAACACCTGCTAACAACATGGGCAGGGAAAATCTCCATGGCTGAGATGGAAGAGACTTCTGGGAGACATTGTTACAAGGAAAAAGTGGTGAAACTGGACACTGTCGTGTCCAATTACGCTGTCTTTGCTGGTGAGGTACTGAGAAGGCACTGTGTCACTCAGGTGAGGTTCCAAGCAGGCAGGCACAACTGAACTGGATCCAAAGAAACATCAGGTAGACTTCAAAAGGGGAAAGTCTATTTCAAAGGAAGATGACAGCATAATTTCAAAATGTCAGGGTTATAAAAAGGCAAAAGCAAGTCTGTAAAAGTGTTCCAGACTTAAGGAAACTGAAGAGACAGCAAAATGCAGATCTGATCACAGACTGGTGTGAAGAGGAAAAAATGCTAGACAATGTACATTTGGTCCGTTGACCAAATTAGAATATTAGGAGTAGAATAAGTATAGGATCAATTTTAAATTACTAAGTTTGTTTGCTAGCTGTGGCTTTTTTTTTTTTTTTTTTTTTTTTTGGTGCTAGGGATGAAAGCCAGGGCCTCACACATGCTAAGCAAGCTCTCTAGTACCGAGCTCAGCTCAGTCCCACGTGGAACCTCTTAGTTTACAGGAATAAACCTTACTTGTTTATCAGTGGGCAGTTAGGATGACACAAAGAGACTGCCAGAGATGTGAACTGACATAGAAGACACCAGCTGTGTCTCCTCTGTGACCACTGTTCCAGAACCCTCTGACCACGCCCCTCTGCTGAGCTGGTCAGCCCAGGATTTTCTCAGACCCCATGGGGGCAAGTGCCAAGAACCAGTCTGAGGACAAATGCCTCAGGCTCTTCACCCCTGGGAGGACAACTCTTAGGCATGCTCTACCTGTGTCCCCTTTCCCAATGGGAGGACCCTGGGGTCACAGTGGAACTGATTTCCTCCCTGGCTCAACCTCTTCTTCCCAACTGGTGTCTCCTGGAAGCACCTCCCTCACAACCATGTGCACTTAACCCATGATTCAGGGTCAGCTTCCAGAGGACCCCAAACTAAGGCAGACGGTGACTCCTGTGCCTTGGAAATGTGGTTGGGAAATGAAGCCATGTGGCATGAGGGGAGGTCAAGATCTGATGGTGTGGAACCAGGAGTTTGTCCCTTAGGTGCTGATTGGTCACCCAGGGCTTCAGGACACCAAGAGGGTGTGCGGCTCCTCCCTTTCTAGGGACAGGATGGGTGTTGCCTTTCTGACGCCCACTGAGGAACCAGTCCACAGGCCCCTGCTCGCTCAACATTGTGAGGCCAGGGTGACAGTGCAGGACAACACTCATGGTCACTGAGTCTCTTGGTTTGTGTTGCAGAGGGCCAAGATGGAAGGCAAAGAAAACCAGAAGACAGTCCTGGCACGGGAAGCAGTGCAGCCGAGGTGCGGTGCCTCCCACAGGAGGGCTTTCGAAGGCATTGCTTTGCGTGCTTTGCCTTGGTGGCAGGGAAGCTGAGCTGTACTCTGCAAGTATCTCTCAGCTCAAGCACTCTGATGTAACCACTCCCTCCACTCCGCACTAAGCACGCTTAGCTTTATTGTCTGCTTGCTTGGTAGCCCATCTCCATTCTTTTTGTAGTCAACAGGCCCAGGGTGAAATGGAGTTGGCCGGACAGTGACCACCAAAGCTTTGCTCTTTCTCAACTTCTACACCATCTCCCCGAGTTTTCCAGTGGGAGGAGCCTTGGGTTACAGTGGCTTCCTTCCTCTCTGGGCTCAGTGGGAGAAGTTTCAAAGAGAAAAGTGAAAGAACAGTACAGCAGATACCAGCTGTTCTGCACCTAGCTTCAGTAACAGCAGAGCCGTCGCACGTCTGCTCTCCTCCGCGCCTCACACGTGCGTCCAGCGCGCTCACACTGTCCTTTCGAAATCCTACTAACTGGCCACAGACACGACTCTTCATTCTAAATACCCAGCATGCCTCTTCTGAAAAAAAAGATGTTCCACGCTAATCACAAACCATTATTATACCAAGAAAAATCACATTGGCTCTATAATATAAGATTAGAACCTGTCTGTGTCCCCACCTCCCCAGCTGCCCACAAAGCATTCAAAGTCAAACCAGGATCCAATAAGAGCTCAGACACTACATTTGGTTGTTTCATCTCTTTGGTGTCCATTTTTAGATACCTTCTATCTTGGCTTACTTTTTTAAGAGCCTAGACTAGTTTTCTCTCTGAACGCCCCACACTCTAAACTTAATTGATTTCTTCCCTCATAAGGATGTTTGCTTTGCTCCTCTCTTCTTCCCCTAAGCTGGAATTGGGGAGATTTGAGTAGACACACGCTGGTCATTTTGGTGTTGGGGAGGAGGCGTCACACTGTGCCATACAGGAAGCAAATGCCAGACAATCATCCCATGGGTAATTATTTGGTTACAATGGTGACCATCCATTGCAATAGTATGTTTTTCTTTATTGCACTTGGTTTGGGGTTTGTTGGATAATTTTTGGTGCTGTGTAATATCCTGTTCTTCAGAACTGTTTGATCAATTCTTTTAGCATTCATTAGTGGTTATGCTTGAACCAATGCTTGCATCAGGGTTGCCACCATGATGACCTTATCTTTGCATCATTCCTGCCTCTTTTCTTTTGTTTCAGTCAATCACAGTCACTTTTATTCTCGATACTTAAGCTACTCTAAATTTGGTCAGCGATCACCTCATTAGCTGAGTTTCCCCATTATTTGTATGACTCCCTCAGATCTCTGACCACTCACTTGCTTTCTGGAACAAGCTACCTACCCCAAGCTCGATTTGCAGTTTCTGTGCTCCAGACTGAATTTGGCTCTTTTCCTAAGGAGTTCAGCTACATTCTAAACAGCCAGGCTGCCCTCACCCAGTCATACAGCAGCGACTGGCTGTGCAGTCACTTCCTGCACGGCTGCAAATGAACACACCTCTGTGTGCCTCTGGGGCCTAATGAAGCCAATTACTTAAAGGGATTCAGGAAAAGTAGGTTGAATGAATGAAATCCAACAGACATCAAGCAGGGCAGTGGTTCTCAGCCCTGGCTACATTTTAGAATCACCTGAAGACCTTTTAAACTGTATTGATGGCCAAGATCCATATCCAAATATTATAATTTAATTTGTCTGCAGGCTTAGCCTGCCTGCTGAGCTCCCCTGTAATCCTGGAGAGACACTTCAGCCTCCCAGTTAAAAAGATATACTTTTTGGCCAGATTCTGTGCCTAGGTTTGAATCTCAAATTCAACATTTACCCTCTGTGTGACTTCTTTAGGTGGTTTCGGTTTCTGTACCTATAAAATAAGGGTTATGGTAGTATCTAGTTTACAGACTGTTGTGAAAATCAGAGATGACGCTTGGAACAGCGTCTGGTGCAGAGTCAGCACAGCTGCCTATTTTATGCTGCACTTGTTAGGGAGAGAACTCATGAAGTACTTCCCAGTGCAATTTCTCCTTCTGATAATTCAGGTTTTGAGTTCTGTGGACACATTAGAGCTACCACTAAGACTGGGCCACAGGCTGGGCTAGAGGACCAGAGGGAGCATTAGAGGAAGTTCTAGCTGGACAGACAGGAATGCGGGGAGGCTCTCCCAGCCCCGGGCAAGGAGGGAAAGACATGGAGGGGATGAGACTAAGGTGAAAATGTTGCCGGGGTTCCCAAGAAGTCAGCCAAGGTCAATGGTAGAAATGCTCTGCATTGGAAGCAGAGGGGTCTTACTATGACTCCTGCCCAGAGCCTGGGCCCACCTGGGCAGCCAGGGTGGGGCTGGACGGAGGCTCCGCAGGCTCCCGTGTAAGGCTGGAGGGGCAGCTGCAGACTGCACACGAGCGTGTGCGCTGCTGTAGTCGGGGGCAGGTCCTGCACAGAGAGCTGGGAGAAAGAGCAGAACCGGTCTGGGAGGATGATGCGTTGAGCCTCCAAGAGCCAGCAGCGGGAGAGACAGCCAAAGTGGGAGCCTGTGGGGGACACCCGAGTCCTGTGAAACGTGGTACTGAGTCCACCGCCAGGTGCTACAGTCCAAGTCCAGGTGGTCCCCTGGAAGGCAGGATTTCTATGTGCCAAGTGTGGGCACAGGCCACCAAGTTGTCATTTCATGGATTTTCTCATAGCAGGGACTAAGTTCCTGCCACTAGGTGTCATCTGTCACCATCTTCTCTCTAATCCTGACTGACTTGAGCCATTTCTGCCTCCTCCACTGCCTCCCACACTCCCTACGGGCTGTTCAGCTAATTCCCCGCGGTAGTGTCAAACCCCAAAGCCGCCAATGTGGGAGAAGAGCTCTGGCCCTTTCTTTTAAAAGCAGCCCCACTGACGTATAATTCACATGTCATAATTTCACTATTTAAAACTGTATGAGTCAGTGGTTTTCAGTATATTCATAAAGTTGATGACCATCCCTGCTATCTAATTTCAAACATTATTATCACCCCAAAACAAATCCTGTCACTTACAAGCCACTCCCTCTTCACTCTTCCCCTTGTCCTGGGCACCCTCAGAGCCACTGGTTGTCTCTGCAGATTTGTCTTTTCTGGACATTTCGTATGAATGGAAACATAGGATATTGTGATCTTTTGAGACTGCCTTCTTTCACTTAGCATGGTATTTCCAAGGCTCATCTATGTGTAGCATGAATTGTTACTTCATTCCTTTTTATTGCTACATAATATTCCACTGTATGAACGTGGCATATTTTATTTCCCTGTTCATCAGTGATAAGCACTTGGGGTGTGAGACCTAGATAGAGGAGTGGGCTGCTGTGTCTACAGCTACTCCAAGCTTAACCTTTTCAGGAGTTGCCACACTGCTTTCCCCACCAGCTACACATTTGATACTGTCAGCAGCAGTGCATAAGGGTCCCATGTCTCCAGTCCTTGTCAGCGCTTGTCACTGTGGTCGTCTGCATAGGCTCCAAGTCTGGCTTCATTGTGGCCCTGGTGCACAGTTCCTTAATGGCTAGGAGGCTGAGCCCTTGGCCTTTTGTTTATAGTCTTTTGGGTCTTTGGTCTATGAAAAATTTGTGTTTTGTCTTTTTTATTATTTTATTATGGAGTTGTAAGATTTCTTCGTTGCTCTTACCAGACATATGGTTTGCAAGCGCTTTCTTTTTGGTTAGTCTAAGTTTTCTTTCAAACATTAAGACCTGACCCACGTCTCTCCTGGAGATGTCTCCCCAGAGCCTCTGCCAGCTCTGTCTGCACTGCTGTCTCCAGGCCTGCTGTCTTCCTGGGTCTGCCCTCAATGCCCTCCCGGGGTTTCCTTTCTCTCCACTGTGTGCAGCCCTGTTTCCTGGGTCTCCACTTCTTGGTTTACATGCTCGTTTTTGATATCTCGATAAAAGGGCCCACAGGAGAAAGCATTTTTGAGCCACTGTACGTCTGAAAACATTCCCTCACACTTGGTCAACAGATTGCAGGGGTGGAAAGTAATTTTCCCGTTTGAGGAGGTCTGCTTCATTTTCTTGCAGCTTCCGAGGTCGTAGTCTGCCGTCTGATTCTTGCTACCCTCTCTAGAAGGCTTTGTGAGCTTGTATGTTTCCTGATGTCCTCTAGCGTCACAATGAGGTGCTTTTGTTCAGCTCTGTTTTTATCTTGTGCTGGGCACGTGGCGTCTTCCTTCCATCTGACAACTTCAGCTCTGGGGCATTTCTCTCGTTCACTTCGCAGACGACTTATTCTTCTCTGTTTTGTCTCTTCTCTTTTGACACAGCTCCAATTATTCAGATGTTGGATCTCCTGGACTTAATTTCTCATTCACTTCTGATCACGCTGGTTTTTGCTCTGCTTTCTGGGACATTTCCGCCAGTCTACCCTCCACATTTCCCACTGTGATTCAATTTCTTCCCTGCTTTAATTTCCAGGACATCGCTTTCCTATTCTTTTCCTGTTCCATTGACAGATTATTTTCACATTCTCTGGGGAGACTTCGGGCATAGTCCCTGTTTCTTTGAGGTGGCTTCTCTTTTTATTTCGGTCATTTGTATGCATCATGCTTTCCTCAACTGTCTCGAGATCCTTAGCTGTTTGCTCATCTTTGAGAAAAACATAACTGAGTTGGCGCTAGTGGCTCATGCCTGTAATCCCAGCTACTGAGATAGGGAGGATTGTGGTTCAAGGCCAGCCTGGGCAAATAGTTCTGAAGACTCCATCTCCAAAATAACCAGAGTGAAATGGACTGGAGGAGTGGTTCAAGTGGTAGAGCACCTGCTTTGATAGTGTGGAGCCCTGAGTTCAAACCCCAGTCCCACCAAAAAAAAAAAAAGAAAGAAAAAAGTAACACAACTGTAATTCCAGGTGGAGGTAGGAAGACCTTGAGTTTGAGGCCAGCTTGGGCTATATAGCAAGATCGTGTCTCAAAAAAAAGAGTGGATACCACGGAAGCTCTTTCTGTGGTTCTCTAGAGGTTGCCTAATTTGGCTATGCCTCATTTTGGGGCTCACATTCTGGGGTCCAGGAAGGGAAGAGAGCGGGGATCTCCACAGTGAGCTTGCAGCCTTTCACTTGCACTCCTGGCTTTCAGGCAGATGCCCGGCCTCAACCCTGGACTCACCCGGTGTCTCTGGGTGGATGCTTCGTTTCACACTGGCAGCAGGACAGGCCACAGGCTCCTTCTTGCTTGTCTTTCACCATCTTCTTCATCCCCTTGTCCAGAGTTACCCGCTGCTGAGGACTCCTGAGGTTGTCTGGCTCTGTGGTATGAACCAGGCTTCTGTGTGGGTGCTGTCTTTCTTGTGGCCAGTTTGACCAAACTTTCTGAGGTCTCCTTAGTTATGGTTCACTCAACTACTTTCCAGTTTCAAAAACTGTGTTGCTGTTGTCCTCTCTCCTCTCTTTGACTAGATTCTTCCACTTACTGTCATTTTATGGGGACTTGGAGAGAAAACACAAGTATCAAATTTCTTTTTCTTCTTTTTCTTTTTTTTTGGCAGCACTGGGGTGTAAACTCAGGACCTCATGCTTGCTAGGCAAGTGCTCTGCCACGTGGGTCACTCTACTAGCCCTTTTCTGTGTTGGGTATTTTTGAGATAGGGTCTCCTGAATTATTTGCCCAGGGCTCCAATTTACTTTGTAACCAAACCAAATTACTGTATTTGTTTTTAGACGTTTTTGCATCTATCATTATGCAAAAACATTATTAAAAGTTGGACATCTCAAGACTGGATCTTGAAGTCTAGTCACAGAATGTTTCAATCAACTTTTATTGAACTAAAAAGAGATTATTTTCTATCTTACCTTTTGTTTTTGGTGGTTTGAGGTTTGAATTCAGGTGCTCTACCTCTTGAGCTATGTCTCCAATCCCAAGAGATTAATTTTTCTTTTTTATATTTTTATTATCGTATGGTTGTTGTAGGGGGTGCATTGTGACATTTACAAAAGTCCTCACAATATATCACAGGTGAAGTTACCCCCCCTCCTACATCCCCCTCCCCAAGTCCCAAGAGATTAATTTCTTGACAGTGGTTTTCTGAATAAGTAAGAGGGACAAGTAGGTCCTATTTATTTGTTGTCACATGAGGAGAGAAAACTCAGCGTCTGTTTAGGTGTGATGATGGGACCTGTAGATTATACTGTCCTTGAGACAACTCACCCAGCCAGTCACAGACCATCTGCCTCTACCCAATAATTGAAAAGGACGTGGGAGCCAGAGCCCAACCCGCCGAAAGCATTATCAGTCCTCTACAGACCAAGAGGAGAGGGTGGCTCACAGGGTGGGCTTCTTGTATGTGTTTTAAGGACTGGAGGTGCCAATTCTCTAACTCAGTATTATGCAGAGCGAGATAAGGTAAGGGCCAAGGAGGAGTCAGGATGTCTTCCAGCTCCTTTGACACAACAACCACCACCCGTCCCTCTGAGGGGTGGAGGCTGCCCCTCGTATTCTCTTTTGGTCCAGAGGAAGCTAAAAGCTGGGGGCTGGAGGAGCCCTGCTGGGTGTGGCCCAGGGCCTGGGCTCTTTCCTGGCCTCTCTCCTGCCTCGTCCCCATGCGGGCAGAGCTCGCACCTCTGTGCCTCTGTGCTGAGCTATGACACGTAGCATGGGATGTTCAAGATGCAAGAGTTATTAAGACAGTAAGCACACAGCAGTAAAATAGTAAAAGGAATACAGTTTCAAGTACCCATTATCCAGCTTCAACCATAATCAACATTTACTAAGGTTGCAAAGTGTATTATTGTTGCCCCTCCCATTAAAAACTGCTGTAGTTTAAAGTACATTCAGACAGCATTATCATTCCCATCTACAAATATTTCTAAGCAATCCCTAATAGTTCAGAACTTTTTTCTTCTATGTAAAAAAGTGTAGCACCCCTAAAATTAATAATTCCTAATATCATCCAACACCCTGGTCTATATTCACATTTCCTAGATCATCTGAAAAATACTGTTTTATAGAAGATTTGTAAATGAGGGACAGGCATGGTGGCAAATACCTGTAATCCCAGCTACTCAGGAGGCAGAGGTAGGAGGACCACAATCCAAGGCTGGCCTGGGAAAAAGTGTGAGACCCTATCTGAAAAATATCTAAAGCAAAAAGGGCTGGGGAGTGGCTCACATAAAGCACCTGCCTTGCAAGCTTGAGGCCTGAATTGAAACCCAATACCTCCAAATTAAAAAAAAAAATAAAAACAGAACCAAATGAAGTCTTCTCACTGCATTTGATTCCGACATCTCCTGATGTCTTTTAATTCACAGTGAAAGTTTTAAGTTGCATGAAATTGTGCACTCTACAGAAGGCTGCACTCGGCGCTGTCAGTACTACTTAATCTGGCTCTCCTCCAAACCGAGTGCTCTCGGGACACTTGCTGCCTGGATATTACTGGCCCAGCGCTCCTGTTAGTGAGTCAGAATCAAACAGTCGTTTCTAACGTAACTGCGCTTTGCCTTTTTTACTGATGCCACTCATCAGACTTTGGAGACACTGGCCTACCAGATCTTTGCATATTTTAAACTCCCCTGTTACATTAAGATTATAAATCCACACTGCAGACAGCAACGAGGCTTCCACTGGATATATGGAAACTAAGTTTACAAACAAATACATGCATTAGATACTACTTAAGAAAGGCTTTCGAGAAAAGTATTTCAAGTGGTGGTAGAGGGGTAGCGTGAGGGTATCTGAGTAATTGATAAAGACAAATAAAGGGGCTGGAGGAGTGGCTCAAGCAGTATAGAGCACCTGCTTTGCAAGTGCGAAGCCCTGAGTTTGAACACCAGTTCCACCAAAAAGAAAAAAAAAAAAAGACAAAATCCAGGGCTGCCGGGTGCCAGTGGCTCATCCCTGTAATCCTCGTTACTTGGGAGGCTGAAATCCAGATGATCACGGTTGCAGGCCAGCCCAGGCAGCAAGTTTGTGAGACCCCCCATCTCAATGGAAAGAAACCAGGTGTAGTGACATGTACCTGTCATCCCAGGTAAGGGAGAGAGGCTTAAAATAGGAGGCTCCTGGTCCAGGTAAGACTGGGCAAAAAATGAGAGCCTATCTCCAAAATAACCAGAGCAAAAAGAGCTGGAGGCGTGGCTCAAGTAGTAGAGCTTCTGCCTAGCAAGCATGAAGCCCCGAGTTCAAACGCCAGTCCCGCAAAAAAAATAAAATAAGATAAAATAAAAAACAAAGACCTCCATGCTTCTTGTCATCTCTCCACTTCTATCTGTCCTTCCTGTATTAAGATCTCTCCTATAATACTATCGCCAGGCCCCAGTCATTCTCTCCCATCTCTGTCCACCTCACATTCGACCGCTGTGCGTTGTGGGTCTACCGTGTGCCCTTGAACCCTCAGGACAGCTGGGGATGTCGTCACTTCATTTTGTAGACCTGAAGTCCCAGGTCTAAAAGCCATGCCCCAGTGATCAGGTCAGCCAAGGGAGGCCACAATCAATTCCACAAGAGGCCACGAAAGTGTAAATGTAGACCAGTACCTGCTCCGTGGAAGCCCCCGCAGACATACAGCTTCCCGTCCACGGCTCCCGCATTGGTGGAGTTGGTTCTGAGTGAGAGGATGGGATGCGGCATGGGCGGGCCCTCTCGCCAGAAGTCCCCATCCGGGTTGTAGATCTCCACCACATCGAGGCATTTTCGAACCTGGCCCTTGTCACGGCCGACACAGCCAATTCCACCTGCAGAGAACGGAGCACAGAAACGCCACGGTCAAGAAGGGAGTCTCCACTGTGACATCCCTGCCCCGCGCGGCTGGTACAGCAGGCCACGGGCCTTTGCTCCTGGAAGGTTTCTAAGCAACAGCGCTTCCTCTGCTTGTGCTGGACACTAATTCCACTTAGACGCTACGATCCAGCACCGGCTCCAGGAGCACGCCTCTGTAATAAGGACGACAGGTCTGAACGTGAGGCCATATGACTCGGACATCTGTCCGCTGTGATCATTGGCAATCATTTCGCTGATCTCTCAAGCTACAGATGTGTCTTTCCATATGCTTTCCCTGTCTTCCAAGCCAGTGTACTGTATGCTCACTGCGAGCAAAGGCCACTTTTTAATGCGCCTTACAGATCCAGTGCTTAATGGACAGAGGACTGATGGGAACAGCCTATCCTCAACACGTTTGGGGCTCATTCCGGGCGTCAGAGGTGATGGGAGAGACCTTTGGAGGAAAGTTGCTTTTTTTGTCCTTGCTGATGGAGTCTGGTCTGTTTCCTGTCTCAGTGTGAATCCAGGGACTGAGGCTATAAACTCAGGAAGCTCTCAGCTGCTTTCTGTCATCCAACTGGATGAATAATTTGGGTAATTACAACGTCAGGTCTGAGCTGCCACGCTCCCAAAGAGGGGCACACTGGCCTCAGCTACCTGCACAGTCCAGGTGTCCAGGGTCTACTTTCAACATGGGAGGGGGTTCTTAGTCTAACAAAAAGTGGAACTTCCTGTACGTGGGGCAGGAGGCCTTAAGGAAGAGGATTTATCTGTAGCAGTTGAACCCAGCAACCACCAATAAGGTAAGATGAATTTAGTGGTCAGTTTCTGTAGATCCAGTAAGACTATTGGGCCAGCTGTATCACAGCTACTTTAGAACCAGTAGGTGAAGTAGACAGGTCAAATGCAAGGCACTGGGAGCCAGGCTGGGACACACAGAGTACCAATCGAACTCAGAAGTTCCACATAAAGACCCTTGGGAAAGCTTCCCCAAGGGCTGTTGGGATTAGGAAAGGGCAGAAACAAAGGGGAAAAAGAGAAGAGCTTCCCCAACATGACGCCCAGAAAGAATGGCTTGATTTTTTGGAGTGAGAGCTGGTCGTTTTCGTTGCTCTGTGACTGAGCGTATTTAATTACAGCATTCAGCGCTCATTCTACAAAACCATGTGCCCTTTCTCTTTGACTGGCAGACAGCTCACACTCTGAGCTCAAGGGTGCCGGCGGCTTCCTGGCATTCTCTCTCTAGGCTGCCAATGCCGGGACACATTCTCCATCTCGCTTCCGTGTAATGCTAACTCCACTAGCAGCAGACTTACTGAGCTTAGACTGAAGGTGAATCTTGATTAGATAAATAATCAAATGAAGGCTGCTGTCAGCAGCAGCACCGTGAAAGAAACCTCTTGAAGAGAGAAATCCTAGGGTGGAATCGGCACATCTGTGGAATTTCAATGAGATACTACCATATCTTTAATTTATATGATACCAGAACCTCTGAGCGTGACTTTTCTTTACTCAAAAGCAGGCAAATGAACAGAAACTATCTTTGTAAGTCATACCCAAATGGACCTCAAATGCAAAATATACACCTGCATTGTTTTTTTTGGGGGGGGATAAAATTATAGGACAATGACTCCCTTTCTTCACTTTTATTTCCACAAAGATAGTGTCCCTCTTCTTGTGTTTGGCGCTGATGGATTCTGTCTGTCCTTTCTGAGTGGTCCCACGTCCCACAGAGCCTCTGCAAGGAGTGGCTGAGGGGAGGGGAGCGGTGCTACTCTGAGAGTCAAAGTTGCCAGGAATACAATGGTGGCAACCCCATGCCCTCGCGCCGGGGGCGCCTCAAGGTGGCAGGCTTTTTCTGTTCTGCTCTGGGCCTGATCCAAAATAGGTGGATTTTGAATGCTTCTGACAAGCTCCCAAAGTTGCAGGCATCACTAAACCAGCCTGGGAGGGAATGAGGGAGACAGAGCGAAACCAGACAGATTGTGGTTCATATTCCTGGGTCACCACTTGTTAGCTGGACGAAGTTGAACAATTTAATTCCTTTAAGCCTCAATTTTTCTTATCTGTAAACTAAGGGTGACAACACCAATTTTATAAATGTTGCAAGGATTAAACCACTAGATAGCCACGCGAGGAGACGGGTAGGAGGAAGTCACTGTGCTGTCTACCTGGTCCTAAGTATCTCCACGGGGAGAAAAATGGCTAGCAAGCATCAGTGCTCAGAGATAGCTCTTGTTTCCTACCATGTTCTACAATGCTGACTGAAGTTGCTGAAATCCTATGACTGATAACTCTTAATTTAATTATTTGCTATGTGTATAATTGGTTTACTTGTCCTTATAAGCTTATCTTCAGGTTGGATAGAAAATCGGGTAAAAAGTTTAAGAAATCAACAGAGGCTTCCTCTCAGCCTCAGGAGAGGGAAAGCTCCCTGACACACAGAGCCACACAGGGCCCCCCATCTCCTCCTGTGGTTACAAACACCGAAAGAAGCAGGCGCTGTCAGGTGAATATCACAACAGACACCAAGGGGAGTAAAACTGGCCTTACAGCTGGGCAGATGGGCTTCTGACTCACATGTCAAATATAATCTATGTCCTGCTGACACAATGCCTGTGACAATTTGTTTCAAACTCACACGAGTTGACAGATCATGATTTCTTTTCCTCCTTCATCTTAGAATTCCAGATTTGGAGCCTAAAACCCTAGGAAGCGTGAGTGTGTCACCTTCTAAAGTCTCACACAGGGGCTCTTGGGCATCTCAGTACTTACCTGCCCTTTACCAAATTCTGGCAGTGTTACCAACAGTGCAGGCGTCTTAGGTTCAGAGAACATGGGTTGACAGTCACCACACACACACACACACACACTAGGCCACTCTCTCCCATTAACCCTCTGCTCTCCTTTACTGTATTTGCTAAGAAAATGCAATAATCTGCATTTGTTAACTGCCCCAAACAGACTACCAAAAAGGGAAGGCCAAGTTCTGCTTGTGACAGATCAGTTTGGAAAGAAAAACCGTGTCTTGCAATTGCCTATTCCTTCTACATAGGAATGTGGACAGTTGAACAGAAAGTTCTGGAGCTGGATCCCAAGTGCCACGTAAGCTACACAGTGTGGTCCATTGATCCAGAGTGAGCCTGGGGCTTTCTGTCTCACCCAGCACAGGACACAGTGGGTTTCCAGTCATGCCTGGGCCCATCTTTCCTTGTTTATTCCCATGACATCGCCAGCTTGGCCTGCGGGGGTCACCGCAGGCTGAGAGGGAGCTTCTGGGAACAGTGGAAAGGCGCAAGCTCAGCCAAGACCTGTAGCTGCCATAGGCCAGAGGTGACAGCCCAGAGAATGTCACTCCTGTCTTTCACATCTCCTTGGTCACCCAATTCTGCAGACTCACCTGTGCTTTCCTGTAAAGCACTCATTCTGATGACCCAGCCCCGCCCTCTTCCTCACACCTGCCTTTCCTCCTCCTGCATCCCCTACACCTTAGGCACAACAATATGACAGACACCCCCGCCCAAAGCACAGACTCTCTCTCCCCTCAGCTTGACCAACTCCTGCTTCTTTAAGGCTCAGCGGGCCAACACCTCTCACCAAGTCTCCTGCCTCCACACAGGTCTGGCCAGTCTCTCCTCTGGCTTCCATCACCCTCTGAACAGAACTCAAGATTCCTATAAAAACACAGTGCTCTTATCAACCTATCATCTTCACGAATCTCCCGAATGGATTAGACTGTAAACCCGTTGAGGACAGAATGATGTTTAGTTCACATCTGTGTCCCTAGCACTTTCTCTACTGGGTACAGGTGGTCAAGTCATAAAAACTGAACTGAATTCATGAATGGGTCAGCTCCTCACCCCTGTACCAAGTCTCTTGTTTCTTACATTTATCTTGTCAAAACAGAAAGCAATGATAACCCTTCCAGAATGTGGTGTGTCCAGAGTTCAAAGAACCCAAACCCTGTGCCCAGATGCTTTCAGAAGTCATCTTCTTAAGGATACAGGAGTCCCAGCCCAGATGAGGAGACACTGGTGGGGTGAGTCTACAGGTCTCTTCCTCAGGTTTGCCTGCCCCTCCTAAGGATGCAAACCGAGTTTCTAGTAATGTCTCTGACGTGGCCATGGAAGGCACTCTCAGTGGCATATATTCTGTGGTTTGAATGTGGGAGGCACAGGTCATAAGGCCTTCAGGGCCTGTGCACATCTTTGTGCTCCCTGAGGTGCCACGCGCCATGGTTTTCTCCTAGAGGATGTTTGACAGTATCTGTTAAATTAAAAATTTAAAGGAAAAACTGGCATATTTATCTTGTGTCTAAATAAGATGATTTATAGAAAGCAATCATTCGTGCTCATTTCCATATTTATCCAAGAAATGACAAGGAAGAGAGTGATAATTTGATTGCACATGTGAATTCAGAGGAAGTAACTGAAGAAACAGTATGTTCTATTCAAAACGACAGGTTTTTTCTTTTTTAAACATTTTATTTTACTTTTTAATTAGCATACATAGATAGTATGAGGGGTTTCCTCGATAATTCCACAGATTCGTACTAGGTACTTTGGACAACTCCCCACCTTTTCAAACAGTGTTTGATGGGTTGACAGACTTTTTTCTAACTGACGTTTTTCTTTTTTGAAATTGCACTTTCTTTTTGGAGGTATTGGGATTTGAACTCAGGGTCTCAAGCTTGCTAGGCAGGTGCTCTACCACTGGAGCTGCAGGCCCAGCCCTGATAGTTTCCTTTTTAAAGCATGATTTCTTAAATTCTGTTTCAGCTCTTTTAAGACATCATGCTATTTCTGGCTTAGTGAATTGGAGTAAACAGATATAATTTGACATTTTCTTAAAGGATTCAGGAGTAACAATATGATCTACGCTTTTAATTCCCACAGATACAGACAGTCTATTAGACACACCTGAGATTTTCGTTCTTAAACAAATCCTTGATACTGGCAAGGCTTTTTAGCTGGTTGTTACCTCTTTTTCCTAAAAATGGCTGCAACAGAATGTGGAGTGGCACGCCCCTGACGGTGACACACACACACAGTGATACCGGGTCCTTCTCACCCACTCTCAGTGACGTCGGCACTACCCAAAATTCTGACTTCAGAACCAAAGCATTTCAAACTTCTAGTTGTTTTAAGCAATCTCAAATTTTGTATACCTACTTGATATTTGTACCAGATGTCATGAAATAACACGTTTCAGGTTTTTTTTTTTTTTTTTTTTTTTTTTTCCAAAGACACTGAGACTGCTGGGGTATCAAAGGCAAACAGGAACCCACAGATAACACAGCATGGGACTTACACCTGGGGCGAGAGATGACAAGGAAGGGGTTAGTGTCATCCTAACCCATGGTCGCAGTGAGACCCTCTGTGAACCTCCAGGGTGTCAATGATAGTGACCGTACCCAGGCTGTAGCCTGGGAGCAAAGGCTAGCATTGGTCTTCAGAGCACTTACTGCTGGGTACCCTGCTGAGGGAGCCAGAACATGAAGGGGTCGAGCACACTCTGTATGCTTTTGTGGATACAGTTTATGGGGAGATTCGTAAGCATGGCAGGCCAGTGACTCCAGCTCTAAGCTTCTTCAGCTGTTGTGTCTCTAAGCCTAGAAAACTCTTGCAGTTAGATCAGAACATGCCAGACAGTCTGCTCTGATAACTTATCAATATCAGATACTGTGACTAAATAACCTTACCCAAATTCCTAGAATGCTGGAGTGTAACAGGCCATTCAGAAGAAACACTGACATCTCTGCACCTCTTCTCCATCCAAGTACTGACCAGGCCAGGCCCTGCTTAGCTTCTGAGATCAGAGGTGATGATGGCTGTACACGCATCTGTGCCTCTTCTAAAAGCCACCACAGACTGGCTTATGTAACCCAGGTTCATATGTCACCCCCACTTTCCTCGCAGTGTCCGTGTTCCCCAAATTAAGTCCTATGATTACTCACACCAGAAGTGCCTGGTTCTTCCCTTTTTCTACTGACTTGGAATCTGCCAAAGGTGAGGGCTGAGACAATGCCATTTTAATATGCAACCCAGGTCATTCCAGAAACACTTAGGTTTTTAAAAACTTGATCGAAAGAAAGAAAGGGCAAAATCTTGTCACGGTGAAGCTTGGTCCCCTCTTCTCATAAAATAACTCCCCACTATAATGATCTTGGAAGTGCTATTACTGTAATAACCTGGGCCTTTTATGCAACTTTCCCCTTCATTACTGTTTAATGGCATTCCAGCTGAGTCAGGCTCACACAACACTGTTGTTTCCAGCAAAGCAATGAGGCACAAAATGGTTTTTTCCATTTTGTTGCTTTCCTGGAGGAAGCAGCATTGATGACTTGGGACATTAGCTGTGTAGGAAAACTTCACATCAGCTGCCTCCCTTGACAGGGAAATGAAAAGTCTCTATTTTAAAAACACTGATAGCTTTTTCGGTGACATTTTATGTGGTGGAGGGTCAGGACAGGCTACAGAGATAAGAAAATTTCTGGCAAACAAGTATTTACTCCACCTAGCACACAGCACACAGAGCAGGCTTTGATGAGAGACAGAGAGGACCAGAACACGGTCTCTGCCCCTCGACAGTCTGGGGACAGTGTGCAGGTCAAATGGGGCCCTGTGAGCCAGCAACACAGAGGATGAGGCACCCCAGACAGAGGATGCCCGAGCCCATGCTGGTGCTGGTTCTGTGGGGTTGGAGGGATGCGTGGAGGAGTGGAGGCTGCAATGGTGGGTGAGCATAGTGTGTGGAAGGTCTAAAAGCTTCCAAAAATAGACTCTTAAGTTCATTTGTGCCTGGCCCAGCAAGCGGAAGCAACTTCTAAACACAATTTGACTTAAAAAAATAACCTGGTAAAAATTCAAAGCATATTTATGAACACACATCTTCATGTCAGAAGCAGGCATAATTTATTCAAACACCTAACAAATAGTATGATCTGTAAAATGCTTGCGAGTTTATCTTGCTCACAAGTGATTTTTTTTTCAGCAAGAACCCTGGTGCCATCTTTAGTCAATACTTGTAACAGAGGCACTCAGTGAGCGTTCATAACTAGGTCTTTGAGGGGTGGAGGATAGGCTGTCCCGTCTTCCTTGAAACTGCACTTAACTTACTTTCTATTTTATTATTCATAAAAGTGCGCTTTAAAAACCTGAAAACAAAGTGTCCACATTTTCTATAGCACAGGGTACATTAACCTAAATTTTCTCGACTGTGTCTTGTACATGATTAGGATGTTTGGGATTAAAGTAGTTTCATTCTTTCTTTCTTTCTTCTCTCTCTCTCTCTCTCTCTGGTGGGGACTGAGCCCAGGGTCTTGTAAATGCTAGGTAAGCACTTCTCACCTGGTTTCTTCCCCAAGGCTTCCAAGGCGCTGCCATTACGCACACAGCACTGCCACTGAGCTTCCCAAGAAAATCCTCAGGAAAAAGGTCAAAGCCAACCCCAGCTAGTTTTAAACACCTGTGTTTCCAATAAGGGTATATTTATTTGTAAGGTTTATATGGACCATTGAAATTGTTTTAAACTTCTCTGGAAGTTATCTAACAGAAGAGCCGATTATAGAGTGGCAAAGCTGACAAATCAGTCATGAGACCTCGTGAAAAATGGAACCACTTAAACAGATAATCTAGCCACGTCTTTTTTCTAAATCTTTATGTTAAGAAGGCCATTTGTAGAGTTCAATGGGTAACTAACATGCTTTCAGGCTCCTTTCATCATAATTCCAGAGGCTGTTTACCTCTGCCTTCGCTACTCATGCTATCTGTGACAATATGCTTTTCAAAGACAAACATTTACACGATAAAAACTCAGCACGGACCTTAACTGAGGCCGAAACTCTGAAATCTTTACAACTCAACTCAAGGCTCCAGGGCCAGTGGAAGGTAGTTTAATATTGTCATCTTTGGTTCCCATAGCAACAGTACACTCTGTACGTTTTCAGTTTCTCACGTAAAAACGTGGACCCGATCGATCCACACAGAGAAGCAGGTGGCGTGAATGTGCAGCGTAGAGACTTGTCCTTGGCTCCAAACGCACCAGGGCAGAGGGACCTCAGCCTAGCGGTGCTCCCCCAGCCGGGCCACAGGGTGTAGAGGTGAGGCGTCTGGGCTGAGCTGTGCTCGCGGGCATCCTGGACCTCAGCACTTATGGTAACTTAGTGCTACACTAGGGTAACAGTTGCTATAACTACGGACATCCAGACAGAGAATCCAGCATTTGGCAGAAGAACCTCTCAAGTGTCACAGCAGCTGCACAACTTAACACTGTGCTGGGGTCATCTTTGTTTTAATGTTCAGTAAGAAAGCACACTTGGGGAAGCTGAGCGACCTGGTCAAAATCACAAGGTGCCAGTAATGTCAGGGACCAGATCTCTGTGCAGATGGACCTCTCCTTCAGATGGCTTATTTGAGGTACAGATGGGATTAACACAGAGATTTATAAAGACATAGTAAGATAAGACAGGAGTCATCAACCGAGTGGTGGTTACTCCTCATCCTAAACCTCCCCCCGTGGTACATGGATGCTTACGGCTTTGGGGCCCTCTGGCTCCAGTTAACCTGTTAGAGTAACCATCATTTAATAGGAAGTCAGATGTCAGGCCAAAGCCTAGAACACAAATGAAAACTATGGAAAGGGCTGGCTGAGTGGCTCAAAAGGTAGAGCACCTGCCTAGCAAGTGCAAGGCCCTGAGTTCAACTCCTAGTACTGCCAACAAACCAAACCAAAACCATAAAAAAAGCAAAACCTATCAGTGTAGTAACAGAGATCTTGAATTTTATTCTGGAAAATCTGAAGGCATTGTAAAAGACACATACGTGGCAGATGACCTAACTGTAGGTCTAATCTATACAGCTGTGCCACTGTCTGCAAGCATCTTCCTGTGAGGCTGACCTGTATGTTATGTCGGGTTGGATGCATTGCTCTTCTTGTGTGTGTGTGTGAATTGGTAACGTAACGACAGCAAAGAGAGCACAAATGACAGTGGGAAGGAAAGGAGGAAGCAAGGAGGCCCAGTAATCTGTGACCTTCTGATTCAGGGAGTAAAAAGTCTCACAGAATTCAACAGCCAGGGGCACCACTCACATTCAGAAGAGCACAATTCTTGCTGCTCCTAATGACTGAGTTATTTTCATAAAGTTATTTTAACTTTGAAAGTGGACAGATGAATCCTAGATTTAATCACACGGTTTATGTGATAAAAACAAAGAAAATAACTTTGTAGAAATTGTGACAACTGAAACAATACTTGTAAAGCAACTAGCATTTAGCAATTCCTCAATAAACGCTAACTTTCCTTAAAAGAAATCTTTTACAAGGCAGTGAAAGTAACTTAAAGTACTTTTTTGTTGTTAGAAATGTTGTTGGATTTATGTGTGGCAGGTGACTGTTGTTAACAACAGAAACTGGCTGAGAGCAGACCCCAGATGTTGTCTCTGGTGTACACAAAGGTAACTACGAGGAGATGGGTTATTAGCGTGACTGTAGCCATCACTTAGTTATGACATATATCTCAAAACATCACGTTGAACACCTTAAAAATATATAAATTTTATTTAAAAATAAGATCGACCTTCTGTATTCTCTGATCACACTAAATTCATTTATTAGTTCCAGGAATTTTAAAAACTGGTCCTTTGAGATTTCCCACGTAGGTGATCATGAAATCTGAAAAAAAAGGACACTTTCCTTTCTAATTTGCATAACTTTTTTCTTTCCTTATTGCACTAAGAATTCCAGTGTGGTACCGGATAGCAGAAGCGAGAGTGACATCCTTGCCTGCTCACGGGCATGGGGAAAACACTCAATTTGACCGAGAACAGTCTGGTCATGGACAACATGTTTCCTTGTTCTGCTCGTCGGCCGAGGGTTTGAAGTCATGAATGGATATTGTATTTTTTCAGGTGATTTTTGATGTCGATTCACGTGGCTATGTGGCTTTCCCTCTGTCGACTTCTAACATGCCACATTCACATTGATTTCTGAGCATTGAACTAATCTTGAATTCCTGGATAAAACTCATCTGGCATAGCTGTTATCTCTTTCTATCTTGCTGGTCTGACTTCTTAGTTCTTTTGAGGATTTTTGTGTCCACGTTCAGAGCAATGTGTGGTGGAGTGGTGACTAGAACCTTGTTTCTAGCCAGAGAACCAAACCGGGGAACTTTTGGGAACTGAAGGGACCAGGAAGATTGCAGACAGGGAGGAACTCAGGAAGGCAATCCTGTGGACTTTTTTTACATTACTGGGTTTGAACTCAGGGCCTTGTGCTTGAGAATTTCAGCAAAGTGTGTGTGCTGGTCAGCTTTCTGTCACTGAGACAAAATGCCTGAGACACTCAACCTATGACAAGGAAGTTTCCTTTTGTCCCACAGTTCTGGAGGTTCCAGTCCATGGTCGGTTGGGCCTAGGGTGACCCAGAATGTTATGCTGGGGAGCACATGGCAGAGGAAGTCTCTTCACTTCATGGTGGGGCAGAGATGCCAGTATGTCCTTCAAGGTCACACCCCCTAATACAAAACTTCCTCCCCTTAGGCCCCACCTCCTAACGTTTCCACACCCCTCAACAGGTGTGGGCTGCTGACCAAGCCTGTGACACAGGAGACTTTAAACTGTAACAGCTATAACAAAGGGCTCCGTGAACATCTGGACACTTACACTGTAGGTCTCTTAACACATTTTACTTCATCTTCATAACTCTAAGGTAAGCAGATCAGTTTCAGTAATAATAATAATAATAATAATAATAATAATAATAATAATAAAGCTTTACTGGACCAAGGACATACAGTTAGCAAATGGCGGAGCCAAGATTTTCGTTCAAACCTACGCTGGTACCTCCCACTTCAGCAAAGGAGGTGTTGCCAGCTGCTCTTTGGGGACATCTTGCAGTCTACGGAGGAGGTAGGAAGGAATTAATCTATTACAGGGAGTAGGGAGTAGGTCTTATTGTTATGCTAATTGGTAGTGACCCCAAACACAGTGGGGTCACCCCAAAGCAGATAGGGCTTGGCTGAGACAATTAACAAATGACTGTAAAGTATCTCTGAGTCATTTAAACTGACAAGGTTTTAGGGTTCTGTATTTGCCCAAATTCTGGTTATACACAATGAACCATTAAATCTGAGCTGAGACTACTAGAAAAACCTAAAGAACTGAACTTTGCTCCAGTTCAAAATTACAGAAAAATCTGAGGATTAAGCAGTGAATATTGGGGAAGCTGAATGTCTACATGGTGAAAAGCTTACAGGGTGACTATGATCTTGTCCCTAGTGTATCTAGAAGCTAGATTCTAAGCTACTGTAAAGGCCTTCCCACGCATCTCGGGTCTAGCTCCTTCTTGCCTTTCATCTGTTCTTTACAGCCTCACTTCACCAATCTTCCTAAAACACCCTTTTGGCATGGTGCACCTGTGCAGCTTCTCACTCATCAGTATCATTCTCTTAATTCTTATCTGTGGCCTTTATAATCCGGCTCCCACTGTGCCCATTCTACTGTCTCATGGCTCTGTCCCATGGGCTCATTGGCTCACCTTCATTCTCACACCCAAACCCTGCTTGTGTCACTCTCCTCACCTGTTCTTCCTGCTCCCTCCCACTGCCTCTTTTCCTGAAGCATACCCTTTTTCTGTTTTATCTGCGTGAATCTTATTGTCCTTTGCAACCTGCGTGATTTCATTCACTTGGTGGACATTCGTCCCTGCTATGACTTGTAAACTCCCAAGAGTGTCTTCAAGGTGCCTCCCCCCACACAAGTGACCACACTTGGCCTGACCGTGGCTCCACATTTGGGGGCCTCTCGTTCTGGCTCAATTGGCACGTCAATTTCCTCTCACCTTCTGGTTGCCTCCAGCTACAGCTCGCTCAGTAAGTCAGCCTCATACATCCATACAGTTATAACAAAGTAAGGAATATTTATCCAGAGGAAAAGCTTAATTATAATTATTAGTGAGTCTCAAAACTGAGGTAGTCATAAATTATGTTGCACAATGTCTTGTTCTTAAATAAAACAGTTATTCATACATTGAGTACGTGAATTATTTTGCTCCACGTTGTGCAAACAGCCAAGAGGTAATGACCTCCCTTTGGTTTATAAAACGTCATTTCTATTCAGATGCTTGGCTTGCTTTCAGCTGGCATTTCACGTTTTTTCCTTGTCTTTTCTTTGCTACCTATCATTTTCCCCATGTTTTTGCAGGAGAGCCACCGATGCAGATGGGATGAAGTGAGAGAACTGGCACGGTCACCATGCTGGGTGTCCAGGCAGCCTTCTGACCCGCCTCTCCCAAGCTTAGAGAAGGTAATGGTGATGGAGAGGCGGGTGGTGGACAACGTTGGGGAGATGCAGTGTACTCGGAAGAGCAAATGGAGATAAACAGGAGAGACGGAGGCCAGGAGCTACGGGAATCTGCAATTTCTGCCCACGTTAGTAGAACTGAACTGAATCCCTGCTGTTAGTTCAAGACCACAGGCCTTCAAGAGATTATAAAAGAATGCATTCAGATAAAAATTATGTGAACCTTGGGTGGGCCAGGCAAAATGAAGAGGCCAGCCTAATCTGCAGCCGTCTTACCTCTCCTGGCCTCCTTTTCGAATAGCACAGTCACGGCAGGTTGACAAACCCCACGTTTCATTGGCGAAAAGTGGCCAAAGGCTATCCTCGTGTCAAAGTGTGGCGCCAGGCAGGATGTGTAAGGATGCCTCAGTTCTGCGTTTACATCTCAAGCTGCTCGAAATGCCACAGAAACGGTTTTGCTCTCAAAGCCAGTGCACTTCCATTTAGTCTTATTTGACTGAGACTTCTTGGCCAGTTATGTATCTATTTGAACTGGGATGTCAGGGAAGGGAGAGCAACTCATTCTCTCTGGAGCAAGCACTGAGAAAGGTAGGGCTGCGTGCACGCTCAGTGCCGCTGCCTCTTACCCAGCACGTAGATCTCGCTGTTGACCACGGCCGTGCTGAAGCGGTACTTGGAGTGCTGCATGGGCGCGCGCTCCCGCCACTGGTCCTGGCTGGGGTCGTACTGCAGCAGCTTGTTGCTCAGGCGATCGGGCTCGTCCTCAGGAAGATCCGTCTGTGTGAAGTAAGACAACGCGCCACTTAGAGGTCTTTGTGGGTGCGTGACCGCAATTAGTCAAAGCAGACAGCCCAGGAGATAAGCAGAGGCTAACTGCAGGGCTCAGACTTGAAGCACACCAAGTCCCAGGACATGGGTCGTGAGCACCCTGTCCGCATCAGAGGATCCTACCCACCGTCCTGATGGGGCGAACACATCACAGTGAACAGTCTGCGAGGCACGGGAGACGCGAAACGCAAAGCCTTAAAAATGAAACCAAGGTCTCTTGAACAGTATTTAAAGTGTAGTGTACCTAACTTTACACTTGTGGATTTTAATAGTATTTGTGAGAAGCTAATTTTAATAATTCATAAGGCATTTTTCTTTATATTTTTCTAATCCATAGGTAACGATGTTGCAAAAACATTTTAGTGCTCTAGGGATCAGAGAATTTTTTGCCCCATAATCGTGACCTGATTATGAATGGATTGAACTCAATTTTCAAGATATATGGACTGATACGAGTTATTTGCAGCTAGTTTTATATGCTCATTTACTAGAGACAGTAAAAACTGAGTGATTTTATTCTCACACAGATGTTAAGTGGCTTCTACTCATAACTTCAGGTGAAATGATGTTTTTTATATACAACTGTCTGGAACGTTCCATTTCTGTAAGATTCATGTCTTTTTTCTTTGATCCAAGTCTTCGGTAAAGGAATGGTTACCGTATTTATGAAAGTTGCATGCAACTAAGTTTGGGTAACTACTTGAAGCACACAACAGTGCGGTCACCATGGTGCCCTCACACCCGTTACCCCGCACTCTAACGGGCAGCACGGTGCTCGATCAGGTAGCAAGGCCTTCGCCATGCAACACAGGTTCATTCAGCTATCTGTTCAGAGATGACAAATAAAAAACACATCCTCTACTCTTTTAATTTTCCTTCTAATTTAAGTTTTTAATTTCTAGTAAAGCACAGAAAAATCTCACTTGCTCTTAGAGATTATTCATGCAAATTCAGCATATAAGTGGATAGTTTTGGAAAACTTAATCACAAATAATTTGTCAGGCTTCAGCTACTAGCTGTGATAAAATCTGTACTACTTTTTCCTCTGCAGCCCAAATAACAACTGTTGAGTGTGAAGGTTAAGTTTAAAAACAGGTATGATGTACTGTCAGTGGCAAAGTGAAGCTTATGAGATGAATGTGAAAGTCTGGGCTGCATCCTGAAGCAAATCTGGGGACATAAATAATAATAAGGCAGAAATAAACTCTTTCTGTCATGGGATGGCTAATGAGCCAGGAAGATTATTTTATTAGAAAGACAGGATGGCCAGAGTAGAGGGAAGCTGGAGTTTTGACTGTGAAGGCCAAGGGCCCCAGGACACTCAAAAGAGGAGAGGAGGGCCATTTGGTCACTCTGCTGACCTCTCAACTCTGGCTGGCCTGCACTTTTCCAGGGTTTCAATATAAACAGTTTTTTTGTTTTTTCCATCTGCTGAAGCCCAGAAAAAACACAAAGCATTTCTAATCATGACATTCTTTTCTGGAATGACCGTGCTCTCGCAGAATCACTGTTCTGAATCCCCACTTACAGTAAGACTTGTGAACATGGAAAGACCTCAGAGTGACTTGCCCTGGGCGACACGGCTGCTGACAGGAGGGTTATAAAGAACCCAGCACAGTTACTGAGCGAACTCACATCTGTGAATAACATGTTCAAACCCATCCTCCTAAGTTCTTTTAACACTTTAAAGCCTTACATTTATATTTTATGAGATTTAAGCAATTTATCAAAATGCAAGTCATTCTCTTTTAGTATTCAGCAACTACATTTTTCAACAGAGTCAGATTCAGCACAGCCATGTCACATAAATATACAAGAAATTGCTTCTTAACCTGAGGGGTCCAGCCTCCGATCACATAAAGTTTATTCTTCACTGTCACCACGGCGTGACAAGCCAGTTGCAGTGGGAGAGGAGACACCCTTTTCCAGCTGTCCTGTTCTACAGAATACTTATCCACACAGTTTGTGATAAGGTACTGGTTTTTACTTTTCATCTGCCCTCCAACAACGTAGAGATCATTGTGGATGCTTCCCAGAGCATAGAGCTCCCGAAATTCAGTAGTGCATAACTTTTCCCAAAACCGGTTTCCTCTGTCATGATACCTGCAAGGTGACAGAGCAAGACTAGAGTTAATGTGAAAACAACTCACCAAGAAACATGCTGAAGTTCTTTTTCCAACTAAAAACAGTGAGATCTGCTCTTCTAATCGGAAGTGAAAACCATTCAACACAGATAGCGTTTAAAGGACTGAAGAACAAAACGTGAGATGCTTACAATCATTATCCACATCTACTTGAAGAATTTCAGTAATAACAATGCATAGGAAAAGCAGAGACTCTGCACTAGCCTGTGGTTCCTAATTCTGGGAGAGAAAACTGGGAAAAGTCAGCACGTCATTTGTTATGTTTCCATGCACAAACTGGAAGAGACAAAAATACAAACTGCCCTATTCTGTGGAAATGAAATATCTTTTTAATACTAAGAAATCATGGTTTTAGGACAGAGTCTGAAAATATCTCAAATTGGGATTTCTAAAAGAGCAATATGAAGGCTATGCACAATTGTACAGATTGTTGCGGTTCAACTGGCTTCAAATTAGGTCAAGAGCACGGTATGAAAACCCATCTGCAATGTCTGTTGGGCATTTAGAATCTATTTTAATCTAGATATGGTAATTTTGGTGATTTCTTCCATGAATAGTTACATGGGCTTGAGAAGCGTTTTGGCAGATGGGGACCCTGGGACATGTGGTCTCTTAATGCCTTCTAGAGTAGCTCATTATGGGGTGAGCACCACACAGTCCTGACCTTACATGTTTATGGCTATTCTGTATCTTGCCTCATGATAAAGATAACTCTAAGTTTTTGATTTTATTTTGTTTGAGACAGGGTTTTTCTATGTAGTCTAGGCTGGCCTTGAACTCACTGTGTAGTCTAGGCTGGCCTGGACCTTGTGATCCTCCTACCTCCCTTCCCAAGTGCTGGGATTACAATGGTCTGCCCCCATGCTTGGCTGGTAAGTCTATTTTTTTCCAATCATGATTTGAGATGCAGTCTAAAATATGTGAAATTAAATGTGCTCCCAAATCTAGAAAGTTTACCTGGAATTAAAACAAGAACACAAAATTCAGAACAACATGGAAAAAAAGAAAAAAGATGTTGCCTAGAAACAAGAACAGAATACGAAGTGTGTTTTGTACAGAGTACAATTTTTAAGTAATGTGACAGAAGCATAAAATGCGAGTAACTGCTCTGGGTCAGCCCTCACGTGACCCCGAGAGAACACGACTTCAGGGAAGTTGATGGGAAGTTGGAAGTTATGGTCCTTCCCTAGAAGGCATGTCTGGCTTGCCTTATCAAACCTTATCATGCTGTCTTCCATGAAATTCTAGGCAGGAAGGCAAAGTCTGTAGGATCACAGGTAGTATTTTCAATTGAATGGATTTTTAGAAAAGAAAGGAGGATTAGATGTCTATGTGTGGGGCTTCTGACAAGAGATAACTGAATGAATATATAAACAGAACTGATAAATGGGTTTTGGTTTTCTAAGGCACAGTTTTAAGAAAACAGGCTAGGAATGAAACATATTCCACGAAAATTGGGAAATACAAGGTTTCTGGGTGACTTGCTAATATGATTTTTGTTTCAACATTTAGAACCAACAATAGGGAGAGAAAATTCACAAATAAAACTTAAGAAAAATGGCTATAGCTGGCCATGGTGGGACATACCTGTAATCCCAGCATTTAGGAGGTAGAGGCAGGAAGATTGAGATCAAGGCCAGCCTGGGCTACATAGTGAGACTCTGTCTCAAAACCAAGGGCTGGGAACATAGCTCAGCAGTAGATCATCTGCTTAGCATGCACTACAAAAAGTTCAATCCCCAGCACTACAAAAAGTTCACACCTATCATACCAGCTATGCTGGAGGCAGACATAAGAGAATCATGGTCTGAGGCCTACCCAGACAAAAAGTACAAGACCCTATCTCAAAAACAAACTAAAAAGCAAAGGGATGGAGGGCATGACTCAAGTAATAGAGTGCGTGCCTGAGTCCAATCTTCAGTACTGCCAAAAAAACCCTCCAAAAAGTAGATGACATAAAAAAGACAAGAGTGGCAAAGGAAGCAGTGTTAATAGGTTGGTAGTTTAAATGTGACCACTTACACTTTACCTGTTTGTGGGCAGATGAGAAGATAGAAAAGTCTATCTTTTCGGAAAGAAATGACCTCAGATACCAGTCTACTTTCTCCTTTAGGTTAGGAAGAAATTCACAGGTAGGGCGTCTGTGAACTATAAGTATAGGCAGAATGAAGAGCATCTGAACAAAGAGCCAAGGCATAGAAAACAGATGATGCTGCAGGGTGTCCCAAGGGGATGCCTTCTCAACACTGCACAATGGGCACTTCAGTGACCGTCAGTGGCACCAGGAGATCGAACTATTCCCACATCTGCTGGAAGTCTCCCTTAAACCCAAGCCATGCTTCTGATAATTTCATTATTGGAGGAAAGGAAGAAGTAGCTGTACCCTAGTATGGCCAATGTGGAGTTTCTGGTTGGTGGTGGGAATCTGGCTGAATTCAAGAAAGGAAATAGTATAGTATGTAGTTAGACATATGCCACAAGAAAGGGAGGAGGGCTTTTGAAAAAGTCAAGAGGAGAGATGAGGGTAAGAGAAGCGTGGCACTTGGGCAGGGCTGGATGTTTACTAAGGATAAGTCCTGAGAGCTGTAGGTGGTCTTGATGAGGAAGAAAATGCTCTCTAAAGAACCCGAGGCATGAGGTCAAGAGCCCCAAGGTGGAAAGAAGGGCCCCTTACCCATGGCAGGTACGAAGCAAGTGCTCAGACCTCAAGACCCACACCAGGAGTGATGAGGCTTCCTCCCCTGCAAGGACGTGATGATCTGACACCTCTGGGGAAGGCCACTCGCAGCTCAGTGACATGCTGTGTCCAGATCACTCATCCAGGGCTCTGCATTCCTTTCCCCCCTCATAGTATCTGCGTGGTAAAGGGACAGGGCTGTGGCTTGTAACAAACAGTGTAATGCCAAGAGGTGACAGAAAAACAGTGACCTCCTCATGGTTTCTTTGCCCCATTTTCACTGTCATAAAGAATCACTCTGTGACTGACAAGTCTGACTCACCCCTGACAAGAGGGCACAGGAGGGGAGGACACTGAAGGGAGCACTGCCGTCTAGCATTTATGTGTGTGTCTCACACTTGCTGGACGAGAAATGCACGGCTCTCACAAGTGAGGCCCGACAGCACGCTCTGAGCAGGTGCACTGGGTCCTCTTGCTACAAATATAGGATTGAGGCATTCTTAGGCTACCAGCATTTTTCAATGTGGAGGTTTAGGAAAGACACACAAATTAAGGACACAGAATGACAACTTTTTGGCTAGGAAAAAATTCCTTATTTCTCTGAATAATGAACTAAAAAACTCAGTTCAAAGGAGTTTGTGTTAATAAATTTTCTTAATGTTAAGAAGTTGTACCAAGGTCTTTAAAAAGAAAGCAATTGTACTATGCCCTATCATATGGATAAATAACAAAAGCTAAGGCTAAAATACAACTGAATCATAACATAAATACATTTGCTTATGCAAAATATGTTAGCAAGACCCCACCTTAACTAATAAGCAGAGCATGGTGGTAAGCATCTGTAATCCCATCTATAAGGCAAGTATAGGTAGATGGATCAAGGTCCAAGGCTGGCCCTGGGCAAAAATGTGAGACCCTATCCAGAAAGACTCCAAAACTATAGCAAAAGGGCTGAGGGCATGGCTCAAGTGGTATTGTACCTGCCCAGTTAAGAATGAGTTCAAGTCCCACTCTTACCCCCCCAAATGTGGTAACTTCATTATGCTATATGATATTTATGGCTTTATGAAAGACATACAGGGTCGTTTTGACTATGTATCATTTAAAATCTGACCACTCTCTTAGCAGTGTCTTCTACTATTCCTAATGTAAAAGCAAGATTTAAAAAAAATTGCTGCTAGATACAAACCTATAGATTTCAACGTTCTTGTTATTTTGCCTAGAGAGCCTGGAGGCACTCGCTTCTCCAGCCACAATTATAGTGTTATTCTCCATGACCACCCCAGTGCACACGGTTCCTAGGCCCTCCCCATATTTGGGAGATGAGATAAAGTAGGTCTTCTGTGACACGGGGTCATAACAAAAGCTGGCATCCCCGTAGTTCCTGTGTCGTGACCTGATCCCTGAAGAATTGTTGCCAAGGCACAGCAGAAGGCTGGTGGTCTCCATGCCGTAGCGGAGATTCAGGGGGTGCTGTTGGGGTGTCTTGATTGCTTTGAATGCACTCTGAATGAGGTCAATGCAGCCTGCGTCGCACAGAAGCATGGTGTTCCTTTTCAAGACCTGTCTCAAGAAGGAAGGATTTATAAGTTCCAATCTGACTTGCTTCAGAAGCTCAACGAGATGCTGTGCACGCAGCTCTTGGTTATGATTCACCCATCGCAGAACCAAGTCCAGAATGTTCTCCTCCCTGGACACGTTCAGATCGTCTGACTCAATGAGCGTCAGGAATTGGTGCAGCTCAATGTCTAGTATTTCTTCGTGTAAGCTCACCTCGGCAAAGTGCTGATGTAAGTACTTCCTCGACTGATCAGACAAGTCTTCGGCTCCAATCTGCCTTGCAAAATAATAGATCCCGACGCAGTTGGAAGCATCCATGTGGCCCATCATGTACTTCTGACACATGCCAAAGACTCCTTCCATCTGCATAAAGTAGGCAGCCATGGCTACCGTCTGTACATTGGCATTGTTGATCTCCAGAGCCGCGCTGTACATGTACTGCAGAATCACCGACACGCTTTCTGCCGTGATGTCGTGCAGTGTGACTTCCCTCTGCGTGCACTCAAGTAGTCCACAGGTGAACATGGCTTTGAAATAGGGACTGAATGCAGCCAGGACCAGCCTGTGGCAGGGAAATTTCTCCCCTTCTGCTATGAGTACTACATCAATCATTTCCGCTAATTCTTTCATGTTCTTGATCTTACTGAGCAAATTCAAGCTATGTTGGTACTTTTCCTTTCCCTCAGTCTTACAATCCATGACGCACTCCAAAGCTTCTTAGAAACTTCTTTACGTTTAGCTTCATCCCCTGAGGGGCTGTTTGCATTTCTGGTTACTCACAAATAAACAGAGATGCCATGGATCATCCCTGAGGGTAAGAAAAGAAGCAGTTTCACCTAAGAAAAAGTGCTCTACAATTCAAATATGCAGCATTAGTGCTATGAAGTATTTACTAATGAATATTCATTCCAAGCAGAGCAGTTTAAGACAACCACTTTTTAAATCTGAAAATATCTTTGATATGTAAATCACGCATTATTAACTGCTATCACAGTGCTTTCCTTTTCTGGGTGGGGTCCTGGGTGTGAACTCAGGGCCTTGCACTCGCTAGGCAGGTGCTCTACTGCCCAAGCCACGCCTCCAGCCCCACAATTCCTAATCTGCTCTGCAGTGGAAGGTGCCCTCACACTTTGCCATCTAGCACTGGAGAGTTTTCTAGGACTGGCAAGTCTTCTCTCTCAACATGAACAAAGAAAGTGATAAGCTGAATCCATTTTGCAATTCTATTTCCAGTTATTAAATATGGCTGCCCAGCAGCCAGAGGGCACAGGGGCATCTGTTAATATTCTCTCTTAGGAGATGCAGTGACACCCTAAACGGTATGGGCGTCCCTTCCAAAACACACCCATAACAACCAATCCACAAAACCATGACTAAGGCCATTTAAGGATATACCCTAGAAGAGGGTTGACTAAAAAAAAAGTCCACTAAGATTCTGCTTAAGCTGCACTGTGGGACAAACAATTCAAACCAGCGGATAACAGAAATTTTATTTCTCCTCAGCCTTGGAAAGCACAAGCAAATGTCTGCTGCTCTGAAACTTACAATTACCTAATCACCTTGCACTAGGGGATGCACAGAAGTCTTCCGGTTTCTCAGCCTCCCTCCTCGCCTAGCTTTTCTTTGTTCCCTTTCATGGTGGCAGAGCCTGAATCACTTCTTGCTTTAAAAACACTAGTCTAATTAAGGCTCCTGAAGCTAGTGGAGTCATTTCTGCCCTCCCCCGGGTAATGGAAACAGGGGGTTTCAAGAAGTTAATTAGCTGCTTTGATTTAAAGGACATTCCCAGAGTCAGAAACCGTCCTGTGAGGAACGGGTCCCCAGGCTCTGCTTCCTTTTCTGGTTCTCACCTGCCTATAAGGCAGCACGCAGTGAGAGTGAACGTTGATGGAGGCAGACTTGGTACAGGGAGTTGAGAAAGAAGGAGAGATGATCGTGTCAATAACACGAACTCAAAATCTGTCAGCTATAAAGGGCAGAAATTTTCTAAACGTCTTTTACATTTTTTCTGAAGAGAATTGACTACGGTAATTAAGAGGCCGTTGTATTTCTTCTAACACTGTGACTCGCCCAAATCATATTATATGGGCGTCTTTACATAGAATTGCATCACTCTACTTTATACATGTCAGTTGTTACTTGCAGCTGTAAAGAATATAAACCCTTTTTTCCCCCAGTTCTTGGAACCAAACGCGCTAAGGCAAGCTCTCTACCACTAAGCCATATCCCCATCCCAGAATATAAACGCTGCCTTATAAGGAAATAGTTTAAAATGTCTCCAATTCCGTCTGTATTGAATGTAAGAATCCTTCAAATGCTAGAAGGCCAAGCGCAGCTCCTTGGTGGGATCCACTAGATCTAACACACAGAGGGCAATGGAGACTCAGCTCCCAGAGGCTGATCTTGGGGGTGTTAGGAGAGAACCGAGATGATGGGGACCCAAATGTTATGACCACAATCCAGTGATTTCATACCTTGAAGGTAGGAACCAACCTGCCTTTGATGGACTTTTTGGCACAAGGTCTATTTTAATAAAAACACAGGCAGAGTTAGCTTCAAGAAGTTAAACTGAAATAATTAGTGAATCACATGCTTGTTTTATCAACATATTATAGGTAATCTTATAAACAACTTTACCGCGGATGACGTAGGGTTTCCTCTCATCTAACCTGTGGCTGGGAGGGGACTGGCTCCCATTCTCCTCGCTACAGTGACCAGCATGATAACTAAGGTATGCCTGATGGAGTGAAGCTCTGGTCTCTGGCTCAATGACTGGAGTGTCCATGTGTGGTACAGATGGAAGACCAGACACTACTGTGGCCAAATCCCTAATTAGCCTACCAGGGAAGAATTGCAGAGTAATCAGAGCAATGGAATTTGAATCAGACCTTGTATCTACATTTTTCAGTTTTGAGACAATTTAAGTTGGTTTGAATTAAGATTGCTGGTATCTGTAATCATGAATCCTTTCCTGTAGGCTCAAGGTATGGCTCAAGTTATACAGCACCCGCCTAACAAGTGCAAGGCCCTGAGTTCAAATTAAAGTACCACACATACAAAAGAATCTTTACTTGTATAAGTGATATATGTGGAAATACTGAGGAAAGGTTGCCTAAGGCAATTGTAATGATATATAATATGGCTTTGTTATGTTCTTATATTTTCTATTATTATACTGTCTATTAAGAGAACCATAGAAACCTCTTCCTACTCTCATTTGTCCTTGATAAAAAGCAACAATCACTTAAGTCAGTCTTCTCTGTTTGCTGGCTCTCATGAAAAGGCCAAAGCACTTCATAGGGGAAGAAACTGAATCATGAACCCAATTTGATCTGGTCCCAAAGTCTGTACTCTTACCCACTCTCTCCAGTGCCAGGGTCAGCAAACTCGGGCCAGAAAGTAAGTATTTAGGCTTTGCAGGCCATATGGTCTCTGTCACTACTCAACCTTGCTCTTCTAGCACAAAAGCAGCCTCAGACCAAGCAAATGAGCACGGCTGTGTTCTAAAACTTTTTTTGGGGGGTACAGAAATGTGAATTTCGTATATTGTCTTGTTTTTATATATCATATTAGTCTGCTTTTGATTTTAAAAGTCACTTAAATTATGAAACACATTCTGAGCACATAGGCTATACAAAAACAAGTGGCAGGATGCCGACCACTGCTGAATGTTATAAATAAACCTGCTGTCTAGATTGCGGGGATGAGAATATCCTGTCTGGGTGACTAAGGAATCTCCATGTTGCCTTTTGAACACAGCTGAAGTGTTTTGAGAAGGGAGTGGTCCTGCTTTAAAAAGATCATCTAGTTGTTCCCAGATATAAATCAATTTCTTGAGTAAATATTGTACTTAAATGCAGTTCCTTTCTCTCAAACAACGGGCTTTAGCAAACAACAAAGACCAGAATTTCTTTTAAAAATGTTTCAAACATTCGAAAGAAACATTTCCTATGACTTTTTTAATGGGCATATATATATTTGTTAAGTATCTCTTCCTTCTAATTGCCTTCTACTGCTCCTGAAAGCTACTTTAATTGGTATGTATTTACAGATAAAATGAGTTTACTGGTAGAAAGCCTAAAAAATGTTAAATCAGTTATCACACTCCAAGGACATTCCTAGCATCATTTCCCAGATGTACAAGGCGCACAGGAGATAGGGCTGGTGGCTGGGCTTTGAAGCCAGAGTGAGGAACCCCTATGTCGCATCCCAGGTTAGCTCCTTACTTGATGTAACCTGAAAATTTTACCTTTCTAAGTGTTGGCCTCTCCATTAGCACAGTGAGGATAAAGAATACAAGTAAAGTAGTTATTTAGTCCTTAGCATTTAAGTACTAATTAAATGGATTTTACTGCTACAGGGATGCAGCACACTGGAACTCAAAGGTCAGGGACATGAACTTGGGCTTCCCTTACTGAGGCCTGTGTTTGAATCCTTCCTCTACTATCCAGGAAGATGAACATGTTTTTCAGCCTTTTTAAGGCCATGTTTTATCACCTGGGATTTTTTGGAGAATTATATAAGAGTTGAGAGAGTTGAATAAGGGTTAACCATATGTACAAAATGGAATTTGCTTGGTAAAACTTACCTGGGAAAGCTGATGTAGGCTGTACCCGTACATAATTTTTCAGACAATAAAGCTATTTGGTACATACACAAATAACTTGTGGATATAGACACAGCCCATAAATGAAGAGCGCTGACAGCAATTTTATTTTCTCATAAAGGGGAGTGCATTCTCCTTTCATCAGCAAAACGACATTGTACAAATGTTCTCAATGGTACCAACGGGGAGTTATTCTCTGCTCCAATCTGTGGAAGACTGAACTGGGCACTCATAACAATGGTACCCACAATAATGGAGAAAATGAGTAGCAAAGATAAATATAAATCATGAGAAGAAAGCCTAATTATTTTGCAAATCCACAGTGCACTTACATCCAAGCCCATCATATTTAGTTTTGAGAAATGGACTGCCATAAATTTAATGTGAGGCAAGAACATCAATTTCCTTAAACTACAAATGTTTGTCTTTCACAATGCTTGATGCTATCATCTTTCCATTATCTTTGCAGTTGCTACCTGTTCTGAATAATGGCAAATACATGCTCATGCTTTCATTGCTAAGAAAATTCTCCATGCTTTGCTGAAGTTGAACTAGTTTAAATTCTCAGCAGCACTGTTTGAAACAACAAAAATTTAAAGATAAACTCAGTATCTAGTAGGAGGACAGACTGGACTATATTCATGCAAAAGAATATCGTACAGCAGAAAAATGAATAACTAATCTATGTCCACAAACATTGAAAGACTGTAGAAGAATGATGCACACCACTACTGTTAAGTTGTGCTGGACAGTATGACAGTCTGTGATATATTATGAGTTATACGAATAATTATATGAATATATACTATATATTCTAATAGATCAAAAACATATATTCTGACAAGGTCAATACAGAAAGTTAGTGAATCCGATAAAGGGTATTTTGGGGGTCTTTGTACTACTCTTGGAACTTTTCTACAAGCTTGGAATTCTGTCAAAATTTAACAAATTATATATTCTTTAAGGACCCATACCACTGTAGTAGAATATAAAGAAAAGAAGGGTAATTATTAAAATAACAACAAATTCAGGAGAGTGTTTCAGAAGCTTTAGAAGAAGGGGGAGACAGGTGGAGGACGATGACAGTGAGTTTCAACTGTGCAAATGTTTTGATTTCCCTAGCTGTGTGGTGGGTACCCAACACACACTTGATTATTCTTTATATCTTCTTGGATATCTTAAATATTGTACAAAATAAAGTTTAAAATAGGACTATATTAACATCTGTCACTTACGGCTTTAGAAAACCTAACCCATATTGTAAACCCTGTCTGTGCATCATCGATATACTGTCATAAGGACAGAGATAATGGAAGGGAACAATGTCAGAAGTGATTCTATTTTAGAGGCACTTTAAAACCAGACATCTAAAGAGGCATGGCAAACAACAGGCTTCTCAGAAGAACAACAGACTCCTTACCAAAATACCAAAATGCAGCTGTACAGTGTGAGTAGTGGGCCCAAAGGCCAAGACAAACTGACTAGATCTTGGAATGCTTGGTACGATAAGGAAAGGGACAGACAGGTGGCTGAGTTCAGGGAGGAGCTGGCTCGGTGCCAACCAATCGCAAATGTAGTTTCAAGGTAGAATAGTTGGATCCAAGCCAGGTAGTGCCCTGTACCACTCCTAGACTTCAGCTAACTATGGGTTTACCTTTCCTAAGCTCCTGGGAGCTTTGCTTGTGCCTGCTTTACTCTTAACTCCTGGTCCGGAGTCTTCAACCATCGACTGCACCAGGACACAAACTCAGGATCAACAATCCACTACCAGTAATACATAGATATAGCATGAATTTTCTTTTCAACATGTCAAAATATGCTACAGGAGCCCGATTTATGAGTGAAGTGAATGGAAGACACAAAACAATGAAACCTCCTATCCAGTCTGAGTGAGAACTGCATTGGAGCCCTGGCTATAGCCTTCTTCTTTCTTCATTTCCCTGCATTGATCTGTATGATAGGAAAATTTACTGGACTCCTGATTTGGTATTATTTTTCCCACAAGAAATGTTCACTACACTGAGTAGATTACAATTGTGATCGAGTAGGTCATCAACATCAAAGCCTTGTTTTTCACCAACATAAACACAGAAGTGACTTGGACAGGACTCTTAAAGCCACAGCTTGCTTAGAGCTCCTTTCAATAGATTTTGGTTAGCAAAGCAAAGAATGTCAGTAGTATATCAGGGAATAATGTCCCAGTTTCCACATTTAAAGCAACTCCCCCTTTCTTCTCAAATTGGTGACTACTGTGAATAAAATTATTACGCCTCATTACAAAATTATCATGGGACTATTTTCACCAGGCCTTACAAGCCTCCAGACAACCTGGCACCTCCCACCCTTTGCTGCTTCATCTCCCAAGTTTCTTCTTGTATTTCCCAATCTTTTAGTGGTACTGAACTGCCAGCAATTCTAATGAATACACACTGTTCTTTGTAGGGAATATCGTGTGTCCAACCAGAAAAAAACATAACTGGTTCCTCAAAATTCAGCTCTGATACCACTTTGTCAGCGAAGCTGCCTTTTGCCTCTGTGCCTGGCTGGACCTTGTATACCATGGTTGTTGCACTGTTATTGCCACTTCTCATCTATGTGCTTCCCTTCCCTTGGAGGCTCACACTGAGGGTGAGGGGCTTATGTCCTAATCACTTCCTATTGGTACCATGTCTGTGATGACACCTGGCACATGTGTTGCCCAAAATAGTTTGTTCAATCAGATGAATGCTTTAAAGTTCATGACCTTTTTTCACCCTTATTTGTATGTCAAAACCCCACTAAATTTCCATGTCAATTAACCACTATCGTGAAGATTTTTCTGCTACATACAGAAGTCTAATACTTCAAGTTGCTGTTCTCTTGTTCAAGTCTAGTAAGTCATTCAGAATTAACAACTAGATTCGCTTGCCTGTAGCTCCATGCATTATGAGATGTCCATCTCATTCCTACCCTCAAAATTACCTCCCGGACATAGTCTCTTGACACCGGGCCCCCATTCTTGAGGAGCAATGGAAGCTTGCAGTGGCTTTCTTATCCCAGAGATCACAAACTGGCTGATTTTTCTTTTTCTGTTTTTGGGTGGGTGGGAGGGTAAATGACTTGTCAACATGCTTAGTTGAAACATTCCAGCATCCATTGGGGAAAAAAAAGTAAGCTATGGCAACAATGGGCCCTTAGTTCCCACGTGACAACAGTGTGCGTGTGTGGACTGAAAGGCCAGCTGCAGCCTCTCAGGTGGCCCATCCTGAGATGGCCCTCCTCACCTCTACTGAGACCTCCGAGTCAGTCACGTAGCATTGTCACACCTGCCCATTCGGACTATTTACAGCCACCTGAGTTGTGACCCTTGTTTCAAGCAGGGCTTGTGAGCTGGTCATCTTGCCCAAATCCTACACTGGCAGACGGAGTAGGAGATGGCTTAGAACACAAGCAGCGCCCCAAATGTCCTCGACACCGGTATGGAAAGACCTGTTCAACAGGAACAATGCACCCCGCCCGCCCGCCTGCGGGCGAGGCAGACAAGTGTCCTTTTCCCTTTCCTTCCTCCCGGCGGGGCTCCCTGGCTCCTCTGAAGTCCCGGGGGAGATGCGGGCAATTACTTCCCCGGCTTCAAACTTGACAAAGTTGCCCGGGGATACATTCGACGTTGTCTGAATTTAAAGGAACCTCGGTAAGTGCCAGGCGCCATTCGAGGTTCCCGGAGATTACGGGGACCCCAAGGACAGCAGTGTCCCCACCTGCGGCGCGGCAAAACCAAGGCGGCCGGGCAAGCAGAGGGCGACCCCGCAAAGCCCACGACACTAGTCCTGCGACAGCGAGGCGACCGCGTCCCCTCCCTCGGCCCCACTTACGCAGCTGCCTCCCGGCCCGCTCGCTCCGCAGCCGCTGCCCTCGACGGCGCCGCGCGACCTGCGGGACGCAGCGGGCCGGGAGGGCGCAGCGGGCGGGCCTGACCCTGCTGCCCAGTATGGCCAGCGCCGTCGCGCGGTACAAAAATAGACCACGGAGAGGGCCGAGGGCGCCTCTGCGAGGGGAGGGAGGGCACAGGCGGCGGCACCGGGGTAACAGGTGCTCGCCCTGGGCGCCACAGGCTGTCCGGGTCCACGCGCCCGCTCTGCGCCTGCGCGGGTCTTCAAGCGCCTACCCCATACCCGACTCCCAGCCCCTCCTCCCCGGGCAGCTCTGCGCCTGCGCGGGTTTTCCCGCACCGATTCCCACACGCGATTACCCACCCCGGCCAGCCTCCCACCACCAGCGCAGTCTTCCGGCGGCGATTCCCATACCCAATTACCCAACCCCCTCCCGAATCCCCCAACTCGGGCCGCTCTGCGCCTGCGCGAGCCTTCCCGCCGCGATCCCACACCCAACTACCACTCCCCCCGTCAGCCTCGGGCCGCTCTGCGCCTGCGCAGTCTTTACCCAGCTCGCGGGCCGCTCTGCGCCTGCGCGGGACTCCCAGCCGCCATCCCACACGCGACTACCCAGCCCCCCAGTCCCAACTTACAGGAGGCCACTCTGCGCCTGCGCAGAGTCTTCCCGCGCCGATTCCCCACCGACCACTCAGGTCCCCCGAGGGCCGCACTGCGCCTGCGCAGGGCACTCCCGCGCTGATTCTGGGTGGTAACCTCCCAGTTCTACGGCCCGCGCTGCGCCTGCGCAGGTGTTCCCGCACTGGGCCGCGCGCCAAGGCCGCTGTCCGGGTGTCAGGAGGGGACGAGAACATATTTTAAAAGAGAGTTTGGAAATCGGAGTTTTAAAGGTGACACATTCCCCCAACTTAATCTTAAAATTGTAGACCTACCCCCGCAGCTTGTGCAATCCCATTGAGTGGGCAGGGTTAGGGTTGCAAATCCCAAACAGGGCCCAGTTCCACGCGCGTTTCAGATGTCCAGCCTGTACTTCCTCCCGCACTATGTGCCGGGTGTCCACGCGCTAACTCGGCGTCCTGCTTCTGTTTTCCCGTGGTCTCTATAACCGCACCCCGTCCTGGGTGTCCCGAGGTCGCAGCTGTCCTCAGCTTTGGGGTGGCCCGCGATGGGACGCAGTCCAGGAGAGGACGCGGTGTCCAGAAGTCCAGATCGTGTTCCCAGGGGGTTAACGTGCGGGTGCCAGCAGGGACACCTGGGGTCCCAGGAGGGAATCCGGCTCCAGCTGGATTCCTTTATCATGGCTTCTTCCTCCATCTGCAGAGTCCGGACGTAGAGCCCAGTGGTTGTTACATTGCCTCGCTCTGATGCTAGCTCGCTCGCTCTTTTTTATCATTGCGGTAAGATACACACTGCATAAAGTGTACCATCATCGTTGCGAGTGTTCACTTCGGTGTCATCAGCAGTCTAGTTGCATTAACAAGGGTGTGCCTGCTTCAGTTCCCATGTTGAACGCCCTCTGCAAACGTCCAAGTGTCCAAGGCTTGATTCCCAAGGTGTGCTGGTGGGAAGTCGGGCCTAACGGGAGGTCCGTGGTCATTGGAGGTATACCCCAGAGGGGGACTGTGGGGCTCCATCTGGTCCTCTTCTTTTGCTTCCTGGCCATGACACACGTGTTGCTCCCCACCTACTGCCTTCTGCATGCCCACCCGGAGGCCCCAAACAATGGGTTCACCTAATAGCGAACTGGACCCTCTGTAACAGTGAGCCAAAATAGCCTTTTTTTTTCTCTTTATAGGTTAATTATCTCTGGTATTTCATTATAGTACTGAGAAGCTGACTAACAGAACACTATCACCACTATTCATTTCCCCATTTTTTAAAGTCATGCCAGCGACTCAGTACTCATTAGAAAATAACGCCCCATTTCTCCCTCCCTTCAAACACCTTCTAACCTCTGTTTTCTTCCTCTGTGAACTTGCCTACTGCAGGTAGCTTATGCAAGCAGAAGCATGCAATATTTGTTCTTTCGTGACTGGCTTATTGAACTTAGAGTAAGGTCCTCAAGGTTCACGAATACTGTAGCATATGCCAAAATTTCTTTCATTTTTTATGGCTGAATAATATTACAGTGTGTGTGTGTGTGATAGGTACATAGCTCTTTGAATGTTTTAAAGTCCCTTAAAACATTTTACAAGGAGTTCTTGTCAATGAAATATTCTTGCATGCATTTCTATTTGCATGTGTATATTTGTAGTCATTTGAGGAAATTCCTCCATCCTTTCTCACAAGCATTCCTTGACTTGTTAAACCCCATATAGGTCCTTCTACAGCTGTTTCCATTCTTCTTCCTGTTTTATGGGAAGCAAGTCAGTCTTCCTCAGCTTGCTTGAAGCCCTCTTCAGTTTCCTATTTGATTATTTTATTTTGCCTTTTTCATTTGTTTCAAGAGGAAGCGGAATGTCATGTGAAGAGTCTGAAGGGCTCTATCACTAAGTAACTAGTTGATTCTCAAAATACTCATTTACCAAGTGATTAATTAAGTGTTAATATTTATCACATTTACTGATTTACCAAAATCTAGGCCTGGAAAGCTTGAACTTGGGTGTTGACTCATGCATTCAGTCTTACTCCCTGCTGTCATTGTATGTTGTGTTCAAATGTGTGTGTTAGCATTAGGGCCTGCAGCTTCAGTTTTAGCACCCATGAGTCCCCGTGGGAGGGTGGAGCTTGCAGCAGCTGCAATACCTTCTTTCCCTTCTTCTCTTCCCCTTCTTCCTCTTTGACTGACATCTTCCTGTCCTCCTCCTCCCCTTCTCTGTTTGACATCTCCTTTCTCCTTCCCCTCCCCCGACTCCTGCTGTGTTTCCTCACTGTGCTAGTCACCTTTCTGTAACTTTTAACAAGTACCTGAAGTAAGCAAATCATAAAGAGCAAAGGTTTATTTTGATCACTGTTTTAGAAGTTTTGGTTTATGATCTGTAAGCGCTGTTGCTTTTGGGTCTATAGAAGCACCTCATGGAGAAGCATGAGGTGGAGCACAGCCGCTCACCTCATGACCAGGAAAAAAGTGAAAGGAATTGACTCCTGACCCACAGTCCCTAGTAGAGCATGCCCCTGATAACCTGACCGCCTTCCACTAGACCCCACCTCTTAAAATTTCTATCAACAGTGCCAATCTGGGGAGCAAACTTTTAACACATGGGCCTTTGGGGACATTCCAGACCCAAATCCAGACCCAAACAATAGCACCCACCAAGCTTAAAAGCTCCCATAGGCTGGCAGAGTGACTCAAGTGGTAAGAACACCTGCCTAGCAAGCATGAAGCCCTGAGTTCAAACCTTAGTGCTGCAAAACAAAAACAAAAACAGCTCCTATAGGTCAAGACCTTTGTCCTTTCCATCTGTTGTCCATTCATGTGCCTAACTTAGACCCTCAGTAGAACAAATGGTCAGGGACTGGTCATTGATTTTGGATGATTGTGAGGAAGTGGGTACATGCAGAGGAAGGTGGCCTGGAACTGGGACACCCAGTGTCACCTGGCTCTTACCCTGAGGCCTCCTGGCCTCCTGAAAGTCATTCAGATTCCTGGACTGAAATAGGCAAATGGCAGTGGGTCTGTTCACATCTATGTTATAAGGAGGATGAAATAGAAGAACTAATTGGTGTGAAAGTGCTTTAATAAACTGTAAGTCACACCAGTCATTTTCCCTTGACAAGGCATGTGTTATTAAATGGGAACTCTTTCTTCAAAGAGGAAAAATGGGACAGAAAGCCATCTCCTACTGATAATCTATTCCATCCTGTCACGAGGTAGAGATGGGCCATATTTCTTTTGGAGGGTTTTCCATTTTAGGAATCCATCACAGAGAAGCTTGGAGAATGGAGTTATTATCTGTTTTCTAAGCCACACTTTTTCATTTCTGTGATGATAAGCTATGTTCAGACATCCCTTTCATCCTGAGGGTTTTGGTGCTGCACACAACTTAATCTAGTAGATGTAGGGTTTTTAGAAAGTTATGAAACCTTCTAGAAGCCAAATTTCTCTCTATCGTCCAAGACTTCCATTGAAAAATGGAAGCAACGAGATCCCCCAGTCCTGATTATGTGAATGCTTAAACCCTGTTTCAGGCAGGTTCCAAGTAGTTTCTTAACACAGAGTAATTAATTGTAATTATTTATTGCATTATTAAGCAGTGATCTTAAATATTGTATAAGTTAAGATATATTGGGTTGATCTCTCTAACATAATTAGAATGAGAATTCTTTAAAACAGAGAAAATTAATTTTCTTTTGCATAACTACCAGGATGGGAGCATTTCAGGGGTGCTAAGGTGGCTCCAGGGTATCAGTGACCCGAGCTCCTTCTCTCTTCTTGTTCCACCTTCCCCCAAGTATTGCACTTGTCCACCTGCTCCTAGGTGGCTCACCACTGTGGGGAGGGGAAAGGTAAACCCTTCTGTTTAAGAGGACACTCAGAAGTCACAGATAGGACTTTGGCTTCTATGTCATTGGGCCTAAATGACTTGCATAGACACACCTAGCTGCAAGAGGGTAAGACTGGGAAATCTAGCCCAACTCAGGAGGCAGAGATCAGGAGGATTACAGTTTGAAGCTAGCCAAGTGGGTAAAAAGCAGTGGGATAGGGTACTACCATATATAGGGCAATTAGAGGAGTCCTGTCTGGGGAGGCAACATGAAGGATATGAGGGAGTTTCAGGGGAATGTCAGTGGACTATCTTTTTTTAAAATTGTTTTATTATTCATATGTGCATACAACGCTTGGGTCATTTCTCCCCCCTGCCCCCACCCCCTCCCTTACCACCCACTCCGCCCCCCTCTCTCTCCCCCCCACCCCCTCAATACCTGGCAGAAACTATTTTGTCAGTGGACTATCTTTATGGCCACTTCCTTTCCATGGCCTGGGATTCTAAGTGAAGAAATCCTGTAGCAACTTGGGAATAAGGGTCTGGAGCACAGGTGTAGAATTGATGAGTTGCCGTCAGCCTGGGGCCCTGAAAGACTGTGTGGATGAGATAATAGAAGCCAAGAGATCAGGAATGAAACTATGTTAGAGAGCAAAGCAGGAAGAACCAGAGACAGCAGGCGCAAGCACTTTGAAAGTTGGGGGAAAGGATGGAGGTAGAGCAGTAGAAAGAACATAATACCCAGCAAGCAGAAGTGAAGAAGGGTAAGGACTGGGACAAGGACTCAAGATTGAGCTAAAAAGGCATTGACAATGCTCATGGGCCATAGCAGCAAGGTGGAGAGCAGGGGCTAAGTTACTGGAAGTGAAAAAGAAAACAGTGTAGAGTGAGGCTAAGTAGTACAGAATCTTCAGCATTTTCAGCTGTATGTGATATATGTTGTTATTCTAGAGACTTATCTTCTGCTGATGAAATGGCCCCAGACAGGTATGTAGCTCATCAGCTCATGAATGCCTCCAAGTAGGCATTCAGGGACCTTGGCTGATGGTGACTCTGACATCTCTTCCAAGGTCTCCTGAGTGTTGCTCTTCTGGTCCAGAAAGAGGAAAAGGGCACGGGAAAGATTGTGGAGGCTTGCGTGGGTTAGGAGTGGACGAGGCAAACCTTTTGTCTGTTTATCTTTTGCTAGAAAGGACTAGGTTACATCGTCACCTCTTGCTGCAAGGAAGTTGAGATATGGAAGTTACCTCTATATTCAAGAAGAAGAGATAAAGGATTTGAGTGAACAGTTAACCATCTCTGTCACAGACCAACAGAAATTGGGAATGCTGGGTACAGACCAGCCCTCATGGACATGGGGCAGTAGTCCACTAAGATGGTCTAGAAAATGGAGTTCTAAGTTTGAGCAGTTTGGGAGATGCTGAGTTTAATGTCCCTTTCTGGAGAAACAGAATGCAGTACTAACGGTCCTGGCAAGTACTGCAGTTAAGAGACAATGGTATTTCCTAAATATTCTTGACTTTGAGATCTGGATTTCTGAAGATGGGTCTGGGTATGAGTAGACTTAAGGTCCTGTGTGACATAGCTGAGAAATACCGAGTAGGCCTGTGAGGACCTCAGACTCCAGCAAGGTTGTGTTAAGACAGAAGCTGTAAGTCTGCATAAAGGTGCAAGCTAAGATGTCCTTGGAAAGACAGAGATTCCAAACATTGTAGGAGAAAGTAGGTTGTGGAGCTCTGGTTGAAGAAGTCAGACCGAGCAGCAACCAAAGTGGAGGCAGAAATGCTAGCCATCTTTACTGGGAGGAAAGGGAGAACAGAGAGTGTAATCTCTTTCTGTAAGGAAGTGTGAGCGCAAAAGAAAGGGGTTTGTGATGACCTCTGGCTGACTATGGGGAAGAAGGGAATGTGAAGTCTGAGAACACATCCAAAATGAAGCTGTGCAGAATTAGTTTAGAACGCCTAAACTCTTTTAAATAGAAGATAGATGGAATTCTCCGAAGTACGTCCTGCAAATTAGCACACAATTAGATTTGTAAATTAGTAGATTCCTGTTTCCCAAATCTGATCAAAACAGCTGTACAAGAAATGACAGACTGATCTCACTCACGAATTGAGCTGCTGTCTGCGTCCCACCTGCTTGCTCCTTGCTGTCCTTGCTGGAACTCTGATTAAGTGTCCAGCAGGCAGCGGTGCTGTGATTAGTGGGTCTGAAGGGCTTGCAGTTTGCATAATGCATTTTGTTCATTCTCATTAATCCTCACACAACACAGGAGAATACTGTGCCTTACGATGTAAGTGGTGAATGACAGGATGGCAACCTCAGCACACATGGGAGCTGGCCGTGGAAACTCCATCCTCCAGTTGCTTAAATCCTGCACTAGCTGCCTCATCACCCTACTTATTATTTTTCCCTTTGCATCTTTATACCCCAGTTTGCATATTTCTCCAAATCCAGAAGGTGGGCCTTGTACTGTCTCTTAATAAAGTTTAATGGAAGAGGGCTTTGTGACAATGTCCTTGAGATCCCCCTGCAACCCCCAAGGCTGGCTAGAACAGGGACAGTTGGCATGGGAATCAGGCAAGCCAGAATCAGGAGTTAGGACTGTAAAAAATCAAACATTGTACTAAGCATTAAGAAAGTACATGCATGCATTCCTTCCAGCACCCTCTTCCCCATTAGTTACAATAAATAGTAGAATATTTCTCTACAGTTCCTCTGACTTTGACCAAGGTAATGTGACCAGAATTAAGAATGCCTGGTAGAGCAAATCTTTTGATCAGAAAAATTCTCATAGAGACTACATTGAGAACCTATATTCAAATAAATTTGAAAATCTTAAAGAAATGGACAGATTTCTAGATACATATGACCATCCAAAACTGAACCAAGAGGAAATTAATCACCTGAATAGATCTATACCACAAAATGAAATTGAAGCAGCAATCAAGAGTCTCCCCAAAAAGAAAAGTCCAGGACCTGAAGGATTCTCTGCTGAATTCTATCAGACCTTTAAAGAAGAACTGATACCAACCCTCCTTAAACTATTCCACAAAATAGAAAGGGAAGGAAAACTGCCAAACACATTTTATGAAGCCAGTATTACACTTATCCCAAAACCAGGCAAAGACACCTCCAAAAAGGAGAACTATAGGCCGATCTCCTTAATGAACATTGATGCAAAAATCCTCAACAAAATAATGGCAAACCGAATTCAGCAACACATCAAAAAGATTATTCACCACGACCAAGTAGGCTTCATCCCAGCGATGCAGGGGTGGTTCAACATACGAAAATCAATAAACGTAATAAACCACATTAACAGAAGCAAAGACAAAAACCACTTGATCATCTCAATAGATGCAGAAAAAGCCTTTGATAAGATCCAACACCATTTCATGATAAAAGCTCTAAGAAAACTAGGAATAGAAGGAAAGTACCTCAACATTATAAAAGCTATATATGACAAACCTACAGCCAGCATTATACTTAATGGAGAAAAACTGAAACCATTCCCTCTAAAATCAGGAACCAGACAAGGATGCCCACTATCTCCACTCCTATTCAACATAGTACTGGAATTCCTAGCCAGAGCAATTAGGCAAGAAGAAGGAATAAAAGGAATACAAATAGGTAAAGAAACTGTCAAAATATCCCTATTTGCAGATGACATGATCCTATACCTTAAAGACTCAAAAAAAACTCTACTCAGAAGCTTCTAGACATCATCAATAGCTATAGCAAGGTAGCAGGATATAAAATCAACATAGAAAAATCATTAGCATTTCTATACACTAACAATGAGCAAACTGAAAAAGAATGTATGAAAACAATTCCATTTACAGTAGCCTCAAAAAAAAATCAAATACCTAGGTGTAAACCTAACAAAAGATGTGAAAGACCTCTACAAGGAAAACTATACACTTCTGAAGAAAGAGATTGAGGAAGACTATAGAAAGTGGAGAGATCTCCCATGCTCATGGATTGGTAGAATCAACATAGTAAAAATGTCTATACTCCCCAAAGTAAACTACATGTTTAATGCAATTCCCATCAAAATTCCAATAACATTCATTAAAGAGATCAAAAAATCTACCATGAAATTTATATGGAAACAAAGGAAGCCATGAATAGCCAAGGCAATACTCAGTCAAAAGAACAATGCTGGAGGTATCACAATACCTGACTTCAAACTATATTACAAAGCAATAACAATAAAGACAGCATGGTACTGGCACAAAAACAGACATGAAGACCAGTGGAACAGAATAGAAGACCCAGATATGAAGCCACACAACTATAACCAACTTGTCTTTAACAAAGGCGCTAAAAATATATGATGGAGAAAAGACAGCCTCTTCAACAAAACCTGCTGGTAAAACTGGTTAGCAGTCTGCAAAAAACTGAAACTAGATCCACGTATATCACCCTATACCAAGATTAACTCAAAATGGATCAAGGATCTTAATATGAGACCTCAAACTCTAAAGTTGATACAGGAAAGAGTAGGAAATACTCTGGAGTTAGTAGGTATAGGTAAGACCTTTCTCAACGAAACCCCAGCAGCACAGCAACTAAGAGATAGCATAGATAAATGGGACCTCATAAAACTAAAAAGCTTCTGTTCATCAAAAGAAATGGTCTCTAAATTGAAGAGAACACCCACATAGTGGGAGAAAATATTTGCCAGTTATACATCAGACAAAAGACTGGTAACCAGAATATATAGGGAACTTAAAAAACTAAATTCTCCCAAAACTAATGAACCAATAAAGAAATGGGCACGTGAACTAAACAGACCTTTCTCAAAAGAAGAAATTCAAATGGCCAAAAAACACATGAAAAAATGCTCACCATCTCTAGCAATAAAGGAAATGCAAATTAAAACCACACTAAGACTCCACCTCACCCCTGTTAGAATAGCCATCATTAGCAACACCACCAACAACAGGTGTTGGCGAGGATTCGGGGAAAAAGGAACCCTCTTACACTGTTGGTGGGAATGTAAACTAGTACAACCACTCCGGAAAAAAATTTGGAAGCTATTTAAAAAGCTAGACATTGATCTACCATTTGATCCAGCAATACCACTCTTGGGGATATACCCAAAAGACTGTGACACAGGTTACTCCAGAGGCACCTGCACACCCATATTTATTGCAGCACTATTCACAATAGCCAAGTTATGGAAACAGCCAAGATGCCCCAGCACTGACGAATGGATTAAGAAAATGTGGTATCTATACACAATGGAATTTTATGCAGCCATGAAGAAGAACGAAATGTTATCATTCGCTGGTAAATGGATGGAATTAGAGAACATCATTCTGAGTGAGGTTAGCCTGGCCCAAAAGACCAAAAATCATGTTCTCCCTCATATGTGGACATTAGATCAAGGGCAAACACAACAAGGGGACTGGACTTTGAGCACATGATAAAAGCTTTAGCACACAAGGGAGGGGTGAGGATAGGTAAGACACCTAAAAAATTAGCTAGCATTTGTTGCCCTTAATGCAGAGAAACTAAAGCAGATACCTTAAAAGCAACTGAGGCCAATAGGAAAAGGGGACCAGGAACTAGAGAAAAGGTGAGATCAAAAAGAATTAACCTAGAAGGTAACACACATGCACAGGAAATCAATGTGAGTCAACTCCCTGTATAGCTATCCTTATCTCAACCAGCAAAAACCCTTGTTCCTTCCTATTATTGCTTATACTCTCTCTACAACAAAATTAGAAATAAGGGCAAAATAGTTTCTGCTGGGTATTGAGGGGGTGGAGGGGAGAGGGAGGGGGCGGAGTGGGTGGTAAGGGAGGGGGTGGGGGCAGGGGGGGAGAAATGACCCAAGCCTTGTATGCACATATGAATAATAAAAAAAAAAAGAAAAAAATTCTCATAAAAGTTATAAGAACTAAGCACCCATGTCACAAGACCCTTTGATTGGTAAGATCACCCCAGTCCCAATGTCTCCATGCTTGGATGGTTAATACCAAAATATTACAACAGCAATATGATTGAAATTTACCAGGTTCCTAACAGAGAAATCATTTCCTGGAGGAAAGTTTAGGCTAGGTTGTCAAGCCTACTTCAGCTAATGTATGTAGTCCTGGTGGACCAAGTACTGATTGCATCTCTGCCTGCAATCTACTCTGCTTGGGGTAGGTCCCTCTCCCTGCTTATAACGGATTTGGCTAACTTGGCTAGTAAAATCTTGTCTGTCTTCTGTCTTTCTCCCCACATTTTTATTAGCTGTACAGGGCGTTTCATTGTGACATTTCCATATTACAGCATACTGTGGTTAAGTTCATCCCCAACATCATTCTTCCTCATCCTCCTCCCCTTCCTAAAAATGACTTTAACAGGATTCAGTGTTCTATCTTTGTGCACATAGAACATTAACCATATTTACCTTCCTTTGCCCTCTTTATTCTCTTCCTCTTCCTACTAGTATCCTACTCCTAACCAGACCTGTTTTACATTCCCGTCCTTCACTATTTAAGTGTGTGTTTATTGTTCAGAGGGATTTCACCATGGTATTTCATCTATGAATAAACTGTACTTTAATCACTCTAAGCCCTGCTATTATTCTTCCTTACCTTTCCCTCCTAGCCCCTATTATTTGATAGTTTTCAGTATATTTCAGTGTGCCTTCTTCCTACATAGATGCAATGTATTTCAGCATTATCCACTCTATCATTCTCTTTTCCTCTCCCTCCTCCCCCTAGTCTCCTCAAATAGTCCTACTTGGAAACATGTTATCTCTCTCTCTCTATATGTTACATATATATGCACATATATAATCATGTTTGTATTTATGTATATGTTTATCTTTTGGATCTACCACATCTGTGAGAAAACATGCAACCTTGGTCTTTCTGAACCTGGCTTACTTTGCTTAACATGATGATCTCCAGTTCCATTCAGTTACCTGCGAATGACCTAATTCCATTCTTCTTTATGGATAAATAATATTCCATTATATATCACATTTTCTTAATCCATCCATCAGTTGTACGGGCATCTGGGCTGTCTCCATAGCTTGGCTATTGTGAATAGTGCTGCAACAAAACAGGTTTGCAGGTATCTTTTTTATCCTGACTTGCATTCCTTCAGATATATGCCAGCCTTCTATGAAAACCATGAAAATAAGGAGTGAGTTAGAATTTTCCTCTATCAAAAACCTCCTCGACCTCTCTCAGTGGGCTTTTTAAAAATCTGGCAGTACTGGGGTTTGAATTCAGGGCCTTATACTTGCTATACAGAGGTACTCCACCACCTCAGACACTCCCCCAGCCCATTTTTTTTTTGTGGGACTGAAGTTTGAACTCGGATCTTCATGCTTGCAAAGCATGTACTCTATCACTTGAGCCATGCTTCCAGTCTGTTTTGCTCTGGCTATTTTGGAGATGGGGTCTCAAGAACTACTTGCCCAGGCTAACCTTGAACTGCAACCCTGCCAGTGTTAGCCTCTGAAGTAGCTAGGATTACAGACATGAACCACCAGCACCTGGCTTCATTTTTTGCTTTAGTTATATTTAATATAGGGTTTTGGGCAGGCCTGGGGACCAAGACCCTCCTACCTACGCCTTCAGCTTAGCTAGGATCACAGTCATGTACTACCACGCTCAGCTTATTGATTGAGATGGAATCTTAAGAACTTTTTGCCTGGGCTGGCCTTGAACTCCAATCCTCCCAATCTCTGCCTCCTGAGTAGCTGGGATTCCAGGCATATGCCACGTGCCAGGTCCTAACATCCCCTTAAGGATTGACTGGTGTCCCCCAAGTTCATATGGTGGAGTCCTAACCCCTGTTTCCTCAGAATGTGGCTTTGTTTGAGACTTGGATCTGCACAGAGGCCATCTGGTTAACATGAGGTCCTTTGAGCATTACACATGACTTGATCGTGTCCTTATAAAAAGGAGAAACCCGGAGACAGGCATGCACATAGAACCTGAAGATGGCTAGCCACAAGCCACACAGAGAGGCCTCAGCAGAGCCTTTCTTCACAGCCCTCAGAAGGAGCCAACTCTCCTGACACCTTGATCTTGAACCAATAGCCTCCAGAACTGTGAGACAATAACTCCTGTTGTTAAGAAACCTGGTTTGTGTTACTCTGTTACAGACACTCTTAAAGCAGTCCTAGGAAAATAATATACTGCTCGAGTATATTCAATCAATTTTCTTTGAGTGACATTGTGCAGGTTGCTGTGGAAATACCCTCAAGTGAGGTATGATCTGATTCATGAGAATGTTTTTTGAACAATTGAGTAAAAAACTGCCAAGGTCAAGATTCACTGTGCTTATAATCATGTCTTTATCCTAGAAAAGAGAGTAAGATTGGTGTGACCTGAATTGCATATGTTTATTTATTGGTGTGTTTGTATTGGCCTGTAGAGATCCTCTCACCCTTTTCTAGGTGCTTGCAGACCATGCCCTTGAGAATACATTCAGAAGGTTTCCAGGGATCAATTTCCAGCTTACCAATATATAGTGAGCCCAATCCACCTTTTGTCAGTTACGACATTTGCTCATCTGGAACCTGTATAGCAGATCAGAATTCCTTTAGGAATTCAATTAGAAAGAATTTCAAGTGTTTAAAAAAGATGCAAAGATCTTGCAGTGATGTCATACACCATTTTCCTGGGGTGGCCAATTGATAACTTGCCATGGTTACTTTTTTCTCTCTGAATATATGTATATATATTTATGTGAATTTCTTATATAATTTTATTTTTTAGTACTTCAGCATTGCTATACTCACTCAGCATGGTCATCCCCACCAGAACTCATGTTGAGACACAGTGCCTCAGCCCTGCAGTGTTGGGAGGTGTGAGGCATTGGGTTTGTGGGGTGCATTCTCACTCTCAGCTCCGACACTGTCTGTCACAGACAAGGTTGGCCTTGGGTTTTGTCTCCTTTACAAGTACCTGATCACCTTCTGCTTTCCAGTTGTCCCAGATTCAGCCACACAACTTGGACTTCCCAGCTTCCTCTTTTTAAGCATGAATTACCTAGGGTCAGGAATTCTGTTCTCACAGTGGAAACTAGACTAAAGCAAGAGCAGACTCCAGGCAGTGTGATTCTTCATCCTTAGCCCCTACTCAGTTAAGCATGCAGTCCTGCAGCAAGCATATTGCCTGCATGTCCATGGTGTAATTATCAAAGCCAGGAACATCATTAACAAAGCTATTACTGTCCATGTAGTCCGTAATAAGATTGGCCCAAGTGCTAAGATTGTCCTTTATACAATCTCCCCAGTCCAGGAATGCACATCGTGTTTATGGATTGTTTCTGCTTTGTCTCCTTCCTTCTGGAATGGTGCCTCAGCTTGCTTTTACCTTGCATGACCTTGACATTTTTGAAAAGTTCAGGTGAATTCTTTTATAGAGCCATTCTGTCTGATGTTTTGTCCTGCTTAGATTCAGGTCATGCAATTTCACCACAAGTGTTAATTTTAAGAGCAATGTCTTTTCCTGAGGAAGATAGGAAGAAAAGCAGTGGTTTCAGGAGGCAATTCTGCCTTCTATTATTACCCTGCTTGCACCAGTTTGCCCTACAGCAGAGCTTTCACTTCTTTGTTCTTGTTACCAACATGGTTTAAAGGTCTTTTTTGATGCCTTTAGCATTTTTCATTCTAGGCAATCCAAAGAGTGGAGTAGCAAAAGGCTGTGGAGCAAAGGTTCTATGTCTGGATTTAAATCTTAGTTCTACTGCTTACCTACTGCCTCTTCTTGGACAAGTTTTACTTATATCATTGAACTTCTGCTTCTATAGATATGAAATTAAGCACTCGACTTGCAAGACTACTAAGACAAAATGTGATCACCCAGAATGACAAACCCATGGCTCACGGCATGTGGCATTCTGTTTCTGACTTTCCTTTCCTTCCTTCCTCTGGTTTCACCTATGCCTTATTGGCTGTCCCTGACATTGCAGATGCTGTGGTCCCCCCACCCTGCTCTGCGCAGAGACACAGTTCATCACCAACTGAGTGTTAGCCGTTGGGGCCGGAGGTCTTCGCTTAGTCCTGTCCTGGAATTGCCCTGGGCCAAAGGGAGCAGCCTTGCCCAATGTTTTGCCTCCTCCCTGGGGGCAGTCTACATCCAGTGATTGGTGGATGAGGGAGTACAAAGGCCCTTAACTGACCCTCAATTTTGCAACTAAGGATGGCCACCGAAGGCCTATCCTACCTCCAGAGCCTCTTATGAAGTCAGCAGAGGCCTGAGTTTCAGCTGCAGGCCAACCTTTCTGTCCAGCAGTTCTGCTTCCTTCCCCACATGTGCATGACCCAGTAGGCCACCTGCACACACACCTCAGGGCTCAGAGACTATTTCCTGGGGAGCCAATTTCTAACACCTGATCATAGGCCTTCCATCAGAAGGTTCTTGACCCTGCATTTAATTTATGTCATTCATTTTTGGGGGAAGAAAAGCTATACTGGAAAATATGTTCACTGTTAGAAAATATAATCAATACAGAAAAGTTTGAGGAAGAAAGTACAATTCATTCAAAGTCCCAGTGCTTTTGTAAACATCTTGCCATCCACCCAGGTATGTATGTGTGGCATGGGGGTGTTCTGTACAAGTGAGACTGCCTTGCATGCTGTGATGTGGAAAGTATGAGTGGTCCTTCAGTGTCCATTCTCCCTACTCCCCTCATATGTGCGTGTGTATCATGCCTACAAAGACAGACTTCCATATAGCTAAATAGGATAGATACGACAAGGTGACCTCGCTTTGGCCATTGGGGTGTGAGGGGAAGTGATGTGGAAGATTTTTGGGTCATGTCTTGAAGGAGAAAGGGGCTGGCCTTCACGTTACCAAAAGTTGTAGTTTGAATCTTAAATGTTCTCCAAAGGCCTTTGAGTTATAGGCTTGGTCCCCAGGGTGGCACTCTTGGGAGGTGGTGGGACCATTGAGAAGTGGGGCCTAGTGGGAGTCTTCAGGTCATTAATGGCATGCTCTTGAAAGAGATTGTGGGACTCCAGTCCATACCTATTCCCCTTTGCTCCCTGGCAAGAGGGAGTGGTTTTGCTCTGTCATGTGCTCTTGCTGTGGCATAGGCCCATAACAACCAAACCAATGGATCACAGACTTAACCCTCCAAAACTATGAGCCAAGATAAGCCTTTTTTATTTGTAAGTGGATTGTCTCAGGTATTTTGTTATAGGATGGAAAGCTGACCACATATTTCTTTACTTTTCCTATGAATAACAGTACTATAAGGCTTTTAGCATAAAATAGAAAACCTTGGAATTTCTTGATTTATCCATTTAAAAAGTTATTAGCTTCATTTTGGGTATGAGGTTTTAGATCTCTCATACCCTGTGTGTGTGTGGGGGAACAGCAAGAGTTGTGGTTAGATTAAGTTTGAGATGCCCAGGCAGAGAGTTCAGGGTGCCTGCCATTGGAGATGGAATCTGGCCCCACCTGGTTCAGGGCTTTATTTCTTTCTCTTACTTCTAAGCTTAGAAAGTTCAACTCCCCATTCTGTATTTCAAAAATTTTTACAAACAATTCTATTTTCTTTCAATTTTCCTTTGTTTTTCATTTTAAAAAGCATTTTTGTTTATGGAAATACTATACTCAAGACAAAAATTAAGGGAATATAAAACATTACAACGAAGAATGTAAAGAGGCCTAGAGGTAACCACTGTTAGCATTTCAGTTCTATTTCTCTAAGCAGACTTTGTTATATTACTAATACTGTACTTTCCCTACTGTGGGATCTGTATGTTAATTCCATGGAACTTTTCAATATGGAATTTAAATTTTATTATATAATCAGATTTATCTGTCTTTTTTAGGGCTTCTGGGATTCAAATACTTACAAGGTACAAAGCTTGTAATACTTACAAGGTACATTATCTAGCACTCTTGTCTTCATATTTTGTGTTTAATTTTTTTGTATCACTGTGCTGGAGTTGAACCCAGGGCCTCACACGTTGGCATGTGCTGTGCCACTGAGCTACACCCCAGTCCTTGCATTTGAAACTTTAATAACCTTGGATAAATTGTGAAAGGAGAGCATCTGCCATTTTTCCTAGTCAGACAGTAGTTTTCCCACCACTTTTTCCTGCTGACTTGAAATACCACCCTATCATAAACTAAGCTCCACATGTGATTGAGTGGTTTTTCTGGACTCCGTGTTCACTCTCTTCATTTGAAACTTCTGCCAACGCCGTTCTCTTTCAGTGTCCTTACTGTACAGTTTGCTTTGCTATCAACAAGGCAAAGGCCCCTTTGCCACATGTTCTTTAAAAACATCATGCATACCCCAGGAATGCCAGCACTCAGGAGCCTGACGCAGGAGAATTGCAAGTTCCAGGCCAGCCTGACCTATGTAGCAAGACCCTGTCCCAAAAAACTGAAACAAAACAAAACAAAACAACCTTGATTCTTCCTGTCCACTTACTCCCAAATTTTCTCTCTTGAAAATATAGTTTATAGTAAAATTTATAAGAAAAATTTTGCTTGCAAATTATATTTAAACTCATTTTTACTGTTTCTAGTAAACTAATTCTAACTACAAAAAGTACACAACAGCCATAGGAACAAACCCTTTTGGCAAACATTCTAGAAAGCAAAGCCAGGTACTCATTTGGATTAATGTACACATTTTTTTTTTCCTGCAGGGAATCACACTTCTTTCTTTGTACCTTAGTTTGATGACTTGACAGTGGCTTTCATATCAACAAACAGGCCATAACTTCTGCTGTTCACATTTTATAGTACATCATGTACCAGGATTCATTCCATGGCTTTTCACTGCTGACTTTTTGTTAAAGTTGTAAATACATGAAGACTGTCCTGGTGCATACAGCTGATTGAGTTGGAATGATTTTTCTGCTTCTGAGAGATTCTTAGAAATGGGATTTCATGACTAGATCCATGTATATCACCCTATACCAAGATTAACTCAAAATGGATCAAGGATCTTAATATCAGACCCCAAACTCTTAAGTTGATACAAGAAAGAGTAGGAAATACTCTGGAGTTAGTAGGTATAGGTAAGAACTTTCTCAATGAAACCCCAGCAGCACAGCAACTAAGAGATAGCATAGATAAATGGGACCTCATAAAACTAAAAAGCTTCTGTTCATCAAAAGAAATGGTCTCTAAACTGAAGAGAACACCCACAGAGGGGGAGAAAATATTTGCCAACTATACATCAGACAAAGGACTGATAACCAGAATATACAGGGAACTTAAAAAACTAAATTCTCCCAAAACTAATGAACCAATAAAGAAATGGGCACGTGAACTAAACAGAACTTTCTCAAAAGAAGAAATTCAAATGGCCAGAAAACACATGAAAAAATGCTCACCATCCCTAGCAATAAAGGAAATGCAAATTAAAACCACACTAAGATTCCACCTCACCCCTGTTAGAATAGCCATCATCAGCAACACCACCAACAACAGGTGTTGGCGAGGATGCGGGGAAAAAGGAACCCTCTTACACTGTTGGTGGGAATGTAAACTAGTACAACCACTCTGGAAAAAAATTTGGAGGCTACTTAAAAAGCTGGACATCGATCTACCATTTGATCCAGCAATACCACTCTTGGGGATATACCCAAAAGACTGTGACACAGGTTACTCCAGAGGCACCTGCACACCCATGTTTATTGCGGCACTATTCACAATAGCCAAGTTATGGAAACAGCCAAGATGCCCCACCACTGACGAATGGATTAAGAAAATGTGGTATCTATACACAATGGAATTTTATGCAGCCATGAAGAAGAGCGAAATGTTATCATTCGCTGGTAAATGGATAGAAATGGAGAGCATCATTCTGAGTGAGGTTAGCCTGGCTCAAAAAACCAAAAATCGTATGTTCTCCCTCATATGTGGACATTAGATCAAGGGCAAACACAACAAGGGGATTGGACTATGAGCACATGATAAAAGCGAGAGCACACAAGGGAGGGGTGAGGATAGGTAAGACACCTAAAAAACTAGCTAGCATTTGTTGCCCTTAACGCAGAGAAACTAAAGCAGATACCTTAAAGCAACTGAGGCCAATAGGAAAAGGGGACCAGGTACTAGAGAAAAGGTCAGATCAAAAAGAATTAACCTAGAAGGTAACACCCACGCACAGGAAATCAATGTGAGTCAATGCCCTGTATAGCTATCCTTATCTCAACCAGCAAAACCCCTTGTTCCTTCCTATTATTGCTTATACTCTCTCCACAACAAAATTAGAGATAAGGGCAAAATAGTTTCTGCTGGGTATTGAGGGGGGGGAGAGGGAGGGGGCGGAGTGGGTGGTAAGGGAGGGGGTGGGGGCAGGGGGGAGAAATGAACCAAGCCTTGTATGCACATATGAATAATAAAAGAAAAATGAAAAAAAAAAAAAAGAAATGGGATTTCATGGGCAAAAGGTGTACATTCTTTACATTCTGATGAGGTTTCCCTGTGACCTGCCTGGCAGGGGCAAGCAGTGGCTAGTGTCCTACATTTGGACCAACACTGGATTTTGCAAGTGTTTTTCATCTGTGCGAGTCTATTAGGCAAGAAACAGTATCTTGCTTTATATTCACTTTTTATCATGAGTATAGTTATTGACCATTTGTATTCTTTCATAATATTTCTTTTTCAATTCTTTGATTCTCTTCTTTTGAATTTGCTTTACAGTCTCTTTTGTGCCCTGGGGGAGGGGCTCTAAGACCCCGCTTGGACATGGAGGTGCTCAGATGCTCAAGTTCCTCATGTAGTTGCATGCCTAGTTACATGTATCCTACATACCTCCTCCTGTGTGTTTCTGTCTCGAGACCATGAGTGGTCTCTAATGCGATGTAAGTGCTGTGTACACAGTGGTTATGTGATAGTTGTTTAGGAGATAACGACAAGAAAAAAGTCTACCTATTCAGTACAAACGTAATTATTTTCCTTTGTAACTGGAGATTGAACTCAGGGCCTTTCTATGCCTAGGCAAATGCTCCCTCACTGGAATCCACCCTTTTGCTTTTAGTGTGTTTTTCAGATCGGGTGGCACTGACTGCTGAGCTCACAGGTGTGTGCCACCATGCCCAGCTGGACGTGATTTTTAAAACATTTCTATTTGGATCTGGATGCAGAGGGCCACTGTTTTTATTATTGCCGTATTCGAGATTTGAGATCGGAATGATGCTGAGCACTCAGTGTTTTCCGTGTTACAAATATCTTCTCATTATCTTTTCACCATTTCGGAGTTCTAAAGAAATTTGTTGTTGATGATTTGTGGATTTTTGCATCATAGTAAGAAATGTTTTTCCCATCCTAGTTTATGAAAAAATGCATCAATTTTTTTATTCTGAGGTGATTGTAGCCCTGTCTATTTTTCTGATCCATTTGGAATTTATTTTGTTCCAAAGAGTGGTGTGATATCTGGATTTCTTTTGTTTTGTTTCGTGAGTGCTGAACTAAAATTTCCAACTCCTTATCACACACTCCATTTGGAGTGCTCTGATTTGAAATCCTAACTAACTCTTTAAAAAATTAAACTGAAATTTAAACTGCATAAAGACATGCAGATTGTAAATGTGGTGGGTACCACGTGATCAGGGTAAACATACCTCTCTCTGTAGATGTTTATCATCTTTTTCTTGTACCTAATTTCCCTGTTTATTCCTGCCCATCTGCCTTCTCTCTTTTTTGCTATTGTGGTATTTGTTCTGTCTCACTAACATTCCACTTTAATTCCTATAGCTTTATTTAATATTCCTTAATACATGCTGGATAAATTTTCAAAATTTTTTTGGCAGTCTTTAACATCTGTTTTTATACCTCAATGTTAGAATCATTTTGTCTAAATTTCTATGAAAAATCATTTTGTAATTTCATCTAGAATTGCAAAAAGTACATCAGGGAAGTAATAATCTGCAATATTGAGTATTCCATCCAAAATCCAGACCATGGGGCTGGTGGAGTAAGTCAAGTGGTAGAATGCTGCCTAGCAAGTGTGAGGCCTGAGTTCAAATCTCAGTACTGCAAAATAAAACAAACCACAATTCAGCCCATGCTTTCTCACCTGTTAGAGTACTCTGCTGTGTTCCGTTACATTCCTTAGTAGTTTTATCTTTTTCTTCATGAAGCGTGGTCGTTGGTCCTAAAGCAGGACCTCTGCTTTCCTATTGCTTTTTCTAACTGGTCAGTGAGATGATTAATAAAAAGGGGTCAGCATAAAGTGGGCTGTCCCCACTATCCCACCACACCTTGGACAAGGCCTTCCTGTACCAGGCATGCTAGATATTACATGTGAGTGCTGTATGTGTGTATTTCTTGTATGTGAATGCTACTTCAGTGGTTGACTGTCAGGAAATGTCATTGTTCTTTAAGTTATCTGTACACAAGCTGATTGCCCTACCTGTCCCAGTGTAGGGCAGGCGGGTTTCATTGAGGGCACAGCAGCAATTAGAAGGCATGTGCCACACTCCAAGGAGGAAATTTAAGTCATGCACCTTTGGCTGTCACTGAGTTTTCCATATGTGTTAGTCAGCTTCATGTTGCTCTAAGAATCATCTTAAACAGAGAAGGCTTATCTGGGCTCCCAGTTCTGGATGTTTCTGGCCATGAAATGCGGGGCTGTGGCAAGGTAGCACATCGTGATGGGCGCATATGGCAGAGGAAGCTGCTCACCAGAAACGGAGAGGAGGGGCCAGGGTTCTACTAGTCCCTTTAAGGACACACCCCTTGACAAGAAGGCCTCCAACTAGGCTGCACTTCTCAAAGGTCCCACCTCCTTTCAATAGTGCCTTGGGCTGGGGCCTTCCTGGTTATTGTATTTTTAGTGCCTTGCGGTTTGCTATGATTGACTCTGTTTCCTCTCTGCCATGGCCAGGACATTGCTGAGCTACTGTGATTTCTGAGGATGGGTGAGCTATGTGTCAGTTTCATTATAAGCGAGTGGTTGTGGCTCTGATCTGGTGGTGAGATGCAAGAGACAGCCATGACCAAGAGGAGTTACAGGGAGTGATGTCCTGGCAGCCAGCACAAAAGCAGCGTTCTTTGGAAGGCTCCACGTCCTTGCCTCACTAGCTCAGGTCCACTCCCCAATCTAGTCAGAGCCCAGTGTTGTAGGGTGGATAGTGAGATGACTGTAGATTTTTCCTTATAGACCTGTGAGACTTTTGTTTAGCCCAAGAAGTGTTTCATTGTAATTATTTCTGACTTTGTTTAGTGGCTTTCTGCCCGCCACCCCCCCATTCTGCTTCCCCTCGCCTTGAGTCTTTCAGTTTCTTCAATGTGCTGTAACTATGAAAAGGTGACCAACCACTGGGGTAGTCATTTTAGGGCCAGGATGGTGGAGCTTAAATATAACTGTGTGGCTGACAGAATGATTCATTACCTCCCAGGTCCTTGGAAAAGATTGGTTTCTCAAACTGCGTTCCATGGGCTAATATGAATCATAAAATGTCCTAAGCACAAAAAGTTCTCAGGGTTCCAGGGCCAAATTGGCTTAGGAAATGCTGCATACTAATTCCCCTCTCAGAGCTGTACAATGTACATTAGCATATTAAAAGTTCTGAGAAGTACAGCAGTAAAGGGTCCAGTTTTAATTCTGCTGAGTGATTAAGCAAGTTTATTAGTCCAAGGGACAAATTTCTTTTAAGCTGAACAGGTTTCCCTTAACATCAATTTTGAAAAGACTTGAAGAGATTTAATGGAATTTTACCTCTTCTTTGGTCATGGAGTCCCAGCAGTCCATTAAAATGTGTGTCAATGTTGAATTACTAGAGCTGAATTTTAAATGAAATGCAATCAAAATCTAATTCCAGTGAATTTCCTTATTTGTTCAAAATGTCATTGGTGTATTTAAATGCATTAGGTAGAAGAAATGGTAGGTATTTTACCTCCCGTGGGCCCTTTGTCACGTTGCGAAAATGACCTTCTAATGCATTCAGTGTTTAATTTGTTCAAACAGTAGGTGTGGAGGGGCTCCTGGGTCTACAGCTCTGTGCTAAGTGTGAAGTGCTGGAGGTACTTTAGAGTCTGGGCATGGTAAGGGAAAGAGAAGTCGAAGAGAAGAAGCCCATACATCACATTTGTGAGGCTCATGGCCAGTCCATGGGCACAGCTGACCCATGTTGACACAGTGTTGGGTGGTTGCGGGAAGGGACACTCCAGCCTGGACCTGGGAGAGCAGTGGCTTACCCAGGAAGTAGGTCATCTGTTCATTGACATCCTTGAGGGTTTTGCCTGGATCACAACGTAGACTAAATTCCAGCACCTGGCAGTGTCGAAAACCATTTCAAAACTCAATTTGCTTAAAACACTCCCCATGTAACTCTCTCAGTCTGGCTGGGTTAATCCTGTCTAGGCTCCTGGTGGCTCCATTTCTGGCTGTGGTTGCTGCAGAGACTCTGTTTTTCACTGCAGATGTGCAGGTCATCTGAGCATCTGCTCCACATGTCTGTTATCTACCTTGGATTGTGGAAATGGCAGAAGCAATGATGGCAAGCCCAGTTAAGCAAGGACTCTCAGGTTTCTGCCTGCATCTCCTCTGCTGACATTTCATAACCAAAGCACAAGGGTCAGGGAAGTGTACCTCCCCCTGCTGGGTGGAAGTCGCATGGCAAAGGGTGTGGTTGTCTACTATGATGTGGGAGCCAGTGAGGAGCTGGAACGATGGTCCAGTCCACTATCCTGTGTGAAGGACATGTGCAGAAACCCAGAATGAAGGTGCTGCCTCCCCTTCAGGCAGGTCAGTTCCAGGGTGTCTGAGAACTTAGTACTAGCTCCCAGATGAGGAAGTTCTTTCTGGATCCCATGTCCACCCTCACCAATGTGGGTGGTATCATCCAATCCACCAAAGGCCTGTAGAACAAAAAGCAGAGGAATTCTCCTTTCCATCTTCTGCCCCTGGACGTCAAACTTGATGGTGAATTACATCATTAGCTGTCGTCGGTTTCCAGGTGCAGATGGTAGATCAAGGGACTTCTCAGCCTCCATAGTGACATGGGCCAAGTTCCATGATGAATAGCCCTCTTGCGCTGTCTCTCAGTCCTTGGAACCCTGACTAATACATCAGGAATGGATATTCGGCTAGATGAGCACACTGATTCTCCAGCCCTTGCATTCTAGTCACATCCTTGTTCTTCATATACACGAACTCTATCTCCAGTGCAATTGAAGGTCAGGGCTGCAGCAAGTACACAGAGTGCCTCTGTATATGTTAGAAAACAACATCCTCCCATCTCCTCATCAGGAGCCCCTCCTGAGGGACCCATTGGAGCATGAACTCAACCCAACACGAGATGACAGGGGAAACTTCAGAAAAGGACTGAGTGCTGAATACATTTGACAGCGGATCTAAGGTAAAAGCAAAGAAAAGAATGGAGTGGAGTAGGGGAGACTTAGTGTCAAATGACTCTTCTCTTCCACTGAGTCTGGGCTTGGCCCTGTGATTTGGTGGTCAGTGGAACAGCTGTAGATGTGAGACAAGCAGAGACTTGTAAAGCACTTGTGTGTTGGGGCTTGCTTCCTTTTGCTGTTGGAAGTGCCCCTCTGCCTCCCATGGAGCAAGCCCAGGCTAGCTCACTGATGATTGGAGACAGATGGTCTCTGCCTCAGCTGATATCAGCCAGACCTGCCAGTGGAGCCTCAAGACCAACTGCATTGCTGACCTATAACTAATGGTGTGGTCACTCTGACCCACACCAGAAGAGCTACTCAGCCAACCCATGGGACTGTAGGAAATAAATGACCATTTATTGTTTTAAGCCTCAGAATTATAGAGAAAGGTAAATGATACGTGTTAATGTTAATGTCCTGACAATGTGTATTCAAGGTAGAGAGCGGAATGAGCCTGGGTATCGTGTTCTCTTCAATGCTGACAAGCCCTACTGTCCAAAGGACAAATACCCAACAATGAAAAGGCAGACCTTAAGCAAAAGCAGTATCACTGGCTACAATTGGGTAGTGAAGGAGGGAGAGGGTTGTGGGAGACACAGAAGGTAATTCTGTTGCTGACTCTGTGGGAAACCGAGGGCAACTGATTAAGAAGAGTTGTAAATTTGTATAAGTGCAGAAATTTAAAGATGACCCTGAACAGAACCCAGGGCATGAACTCAGTACCTACACCTTGAGACACCCTACCAGCCCTTTTTTGTGATGGGTTTTTTCAAGATAGGGTTTGCGACACCCTATCTTGCAAACCCTATCTTGAACCTCGATCCTCCTGATCTCTGCCTCCTGAGTAGCCAGGATTGCAAGTGTGAGCCACTGACGCCACCTTTAGAATCCAGGTCTTAGTAGGTGAAGAACTGCAATAAAATGTGAGGAAAATAAGTCACATGGTGGAACATGTGCCACATTTGTAAACATTGACTGCCTCAATTTAGGGTTACTATTATTTTAATCATTGCTATGTAAGAAAAAACATTACCAATTGGACCATGACATACTATCCACTGTAAGACACATCCTAATTTTAAAGATGTGAAAAACTTCAAGAATTGTCATAGTGCAGTATCCACCTGAAGAAAGAAAAATGATAAAATATATCACATACCTATGATCAAACACATATGTTATACTAATAAATGAAAATAAAACTCAATAGAATTAAAAAAAATTTTTCAGGTTGAATCACAAAGTAAAACAGAAAAATTAAAAATACAAGGATGGGTGAAACTAGTTCAGTCAAAAAGCCAAAGTGGGTATGTATGCACACATGGGGGTTATGACCTTAATAGTACATGAGGTAAAACTGAGACTGAAAAGTATTAAACAAAACAAAACCCAGCACCTTACAATCCTAAAGGATAAAAATCATGAAAGCACAGTTGCTCTAGATATCTGTGCTCCAGTATTGCAATAGCTTCCTTCATTAACATATATTAAAGAGATGTAAAACATAGAAAAAGCATAGAAAAAAACACTAGTAATAAACTTTAGTTCACTTATTTCAGCCTAGGGCAGATAAAAATTGTTATAGCAACTTTGCTAAATTGTTACATTAACTCTACCAAATATATTGTAGCCATTCTAAATGAAGATCACTTTTCTAAGGGAAAGTATACATGTGAGAAACAACAGGTCACACACTCGTGTGAGTGCCGGCTGATAACCATTCAAGTTGTGTTTAGAGGTGCATAAACACTGAAGAACTACAGGGAACTATAACAACTTATTTAAGTGAAAAGGATTGTGAGTCCTTAGGTTTTAGCAAATAATTTTGATGATGTAAGCTCTTTAGGAAAGATGATAATTAGTGTTTAACACACATATGTATTTTCATTATAGAGAATAGCCACAGAAGTACTACCAAATGTCTATGGAAGGACATCTAAACAAGAAATGTAGTCATTTATGAATTATTTCATCATATGACTAAATCAGAGTATATTAGTCAGCTTTTCCTCACTGTGACAAAACACCTAAGGTAAGCAACTTAAAAAGAGGTGAAGTTTGTTTTGATCAAAGTTTGAGAGGTTTCAGGCCTTCGTTGCTTAGTCCCATCAGTTTGGGCCTGTGGTGGCCCAGCACATCATAGCAGGAACATGTTGCCAAGGAGTCCTAGTCACCTCATGGCAGATGGGAAGCAGAGAGAAAGAGAGAGAGAGAGAGAGAGAGAGAGAGAGAGAGAGAGAGAGAGAGAGAGAGAGGAGAGGAGGGGCCAGAGTTCCAACATCCCCTTCAAGTCACCACCCTAATGTCTTCACTTCCTTCCACTGAGTCCCACCTCCTAAAAGTTCCACCACCTGCCAATAGTGCCACAGGGTGGGGACCAAGCCTTCAGTGCATGGGCCTTTGGGGACACTACATCTCCAAACAACACAGAGCATCAGACTTAAAATTTGGCTCATAGGCTCGACAATGAGAGCATAGCCAAGACATGAGTGGCGAATTTGCTGACTTTCCTGTGCTGCACCTGGGAAAAGTACTTTCTGCTGTTCTTTCATTGCAGTCCTTTGCACTTAGCTAGATTGAAAGAAGTGCATGAAAGAAACACATGAAGCTCCTAGAGAAATACGTTCTCCTAAAGGAGAAGGGGAGGAGAAGATACGACACCCTGAGAGATCATAAGTATTCTCATAGGGACACTGAGGCACAGGTTGTCTAAATGACACACCTGTGGTCACACCAGGATACAGAAGTAGACTTTAGACGAGAACATCTACTTTCTAGGAAGAAATGTGCTACTTCCACAACCTGACTGTTCATTAGATTTAGAACCATGCACAGATTAGGGTGAATGTTTTGTTTCATGTGACATGTTTTTATGTATTAATCTGTCAACAGATTTTAATTTCTGGACCTCTGGAGAACTTCACAGAAATCTCCTACCCTGGCATTTTTCATCCTTAAGGTCCTCATTTCTCCCACATACCACAGCAGTAGAAGGCTCTCTTGACCAGTGCTCTCAAGGCCACTGGTCCCCTTGTCACTGTTGCAGCTGTTTTGCTGACCTTATTTCCTCACTGGGAACGTGCCCAGTCAGCTGTAGGGAAACACAAATTTTAACAGTTGCATACATCTATTTAAGAATAACAATGCATGCAGGGCTTCTTATGTTAAAAATCTCCCATACACATGTTTCAAAGCCAAAGTGCACCAGACTTCCAAAATAAAGCTTGTGGAAACATTAGCAGGCGTGCATGGACTCAGTAAGCTGATGGTCTCCAAGCCAGATGTGGGGATAAAATGCTGTGGAGAGATGCAATAGTGTTTTCCAAGTTAAATTTTCAAAAACAATAAACATGGTAACTAGATAAAGACTTGAGTCAACAAAGGGGACCAGGGTAGAGCCTAAGTGTGGCCTAGGATTGAAAGTCCACTATGATGGATGCTTAACGATTTGGGTTATATACATTTATTTAAAATACTTTAAAGCATCTACAGTGTGCAGTATTGCACGTAGTGGGTTGTTAGTGCTGTCCATTGGGTTTCTGTGTCTATTTCCCTGTCATAGGTTCTTTATGAGAAACTTTAAATCTTCATTAGCTACAGCAGGCACCTAGAATATTTCTGGGAACTTCCTGACTACCTACTGGAGCATGCCTTTTTATTTTTATTTTTAACTCTTCTGGAGATTGGGAGGGCTGCATCACTTATTACCACTTTGAATGCAAGAGCCCAACATATATACATATGTTTTGAGTTGCCTTTGCCGTTCCTCAATTAGTGCATATTAAGATGATTCTCTGTCTTGTTAAAATGCAGTACAAGCCAGGAGCTATTCAGGGGTCTCTAATTTCTTGTGTATTGGCCTTTAATAGGATATATTCCTATGTTTAGAACTCCTAGTGCATTTGTTATTACATAATTTCTGTATTTTTGAGATTCTTTTGAGTTTTTTTTTTTTTTTTTTTGTCTAACTGGCTTTCCTCCCTTTGACCATTTTGTAATTCTTAATTCTTATGTCTGTGGGAAGTTCAACATGAAAAGAGGAGGGAAATGAATAGAATGTAGAATGTGAACTCAAATGAGATTGGCTGTAGGACACTGACTGGTGGGAAAGAGGAGAAGATAGGATCCTCGGTGCTGACTCAGCACCAGGGTAGGCCCATAGGGAGACAGCTGTAACTTAATTTTTAATTACATTAGCTAACCTCAAACTCTACTTCTCATGTAAATATTCACATATTCCGCAGACTTCCAGCTATTATAATGAAGTAGCTGAGAAGCTGGTTTTAGCTTATAACAAATGGAAACTATGAAAGAATCATTTTCAGACATGATCCTGAATCAAAGGAAGCACTAGAGGTAGCCTCCATATTCACCCTTTCTGCTTGGAGGTGATTTCTAAACCACAGTGTGGGAAGTATAGTGAAGCAGAGAGCAGTTAGGACACAGGACACAAGTCAGGTCAGCAGTGTCTTGTGTCAGGGAAAGAACAGCAGGGAAGTAGTCCTTTAATGCTGTGTACGGGTTCCCTTCAGGTCCTTGGCCACATTCTAGACTGGAGGAGCATGTTTAGGGCAAGACAGTATGAAACTAACACAGAGCAGCTTCTGGAGAACAGAGAGTTCATCAGAGGTCCTCAGTGTTGAGAGTTTTGCCCACCAAGCCAGGGACCCTGGTGGACATCATGGCATTTGATTAAAACCCCAGAAAGGCCATTCATTAAGATTAAGGGCTAAGCCCTATGACCGATGAAAACATTGAAACAGACCTGCCTGAAAACCAAGCCTCAGTGAACAAAACCCAGCACTCTTTAGAGGAGATAATAAAATCCAGAATCTCAGTAGGGTTCATACAATGTCCAGCATACCCAGAAATCATTTCTATAATGTGAAGAAAGGAGAAAAATGTGCCCATTATCAAAGAAGGAAAAACGTTAAAAGAGACAGATAACCCAAAGATAACTACATAATGAAATTAGCACACAGGAGCTTTAAAATAATTGTTATAAATATGCTAAAGAATTTAGTGCAACAGTTGATGAAATGAGTGAACAGATAGAATTGGACATTATGAAAGATCCGATTAGAAATTCTAGAACTGAAAAACATCTGAAATGATGAACTCATCAGAAGTGCTGAACAGCAAGCTAGATACAATAGATAAAAGAATAAGTGAATACAGAGCAGATTACATAAATTATCCAAGTGAAGCAAAGAAAGGAAAAACCCTTTTATTTTTTAAAAAAATGGACCAAAGACCTATGGGACAATATCAAATTACCTAATTGAAGCCCTGGAGGAGAAGAGAAAGAATGCGGCAAAAGAAATATCTGAAAAAACAATGGCCACATGTTTCCTAAAACTGTTGAAAGATAGCAAGCCATAGATCCAAAGAGCTCAGTGGCTCTTTGTAAGAATCATAATGAAGACCTAGGCAGACCTCAGTGATTAGTTTCATTAATTCAATTGATGAAAACAAAAAATGAAGGAGAAAATCTTAAAAGCAGACAAAAACTGATAGTACACCCAGAGGAACAATAAAAAGACATTCTTAGTAATGCAGAAATTATATTAAGAGGCACAGTAAAAAGAAAGATGGCTAAGCATCAAAAATAACATCTATCAGAAATAATGGAAGCCCAGGACAAGGGAATGACATCTTTAAAAGGCTAAAAGAAAAAAAACCTCAATCTAGAATTAAATCCAGTGAGATGTCTTTCAAAAGTGAAGGTGAAATAAAGACATTTTCAAAAAAAAGAAAAACAAAACAAAACTGAAGTAGTTTGTTGCCAGTTGTCCCATCCATAAGAAACACTAAAGGAAGTTCTTCAAGGTTGCCATAGAGGCAATTACAGAGGGTAGAGCCCCCGTTATGTGATCATGTGATAATCCTTGTGTAAGAGAAGAGACCTGAGATCTCTCCTGTGTACACACACCAAAGAAGGCATACCCAGGAAGAGGGTCCTCACCAAGGATCCGACCAGGCTGACACCCTGACCTGGAATTCCCAGTCTCCAGAACTATGACAAATAAATGCTTATTGTTTAAACCCTAGATTGTGGTATTCTGTCTCAGCAGCCTGAACTGACTGAGACAAAGGTGAAGAGAAAAGAATCCTAGTTGGAAGCCCATCTCTTCAGGAAGGACAGAAGACCTCTAGAAACATAAGTGGGTAGATAAATAGAAAAGACTAGTTTAACAGGTACATTTTAAAGACTACTGGCCATTTGAACTCAAATAATAAAATGTGTGAAGGGATTTATATGATGTGTAGGCGTAAACTTTACAATAAGTAGCACAACGGGGAGTGAGTGGCTAAAAGGAATCAACCTGTTGTAAGGTTCCAACATTGGTCGTAAGATTGAGTGTGAGAAATTATAACAGACATTATAATCCTTAGAGCAACCACTAGGTACAATATGAAGCATTACTAGTAAAAATAGAAGAGGAAAAGGAATGATATAAGAAATACTTGAGTGATTCAGAGGTCTGGAAAGGAGGAATAAAGGATCAGAAGGGACAATGGAAAACAAATAGCAAGTTGATAAACTTGAACTCCCCAAATGAGCTGTTTAAAAACAATGGACTAAAGTGACTGACAAAAAGACAGAGACTGTTAGTCTGGGTAGAAAGAAAACAGATTTAACTGTGGCATGCACAAGATACTCTCTTTATAAGGAAATGGAAAGGTTAAAAGTAAAAGAATAGAAAAGAAATGGTATATAATTACAAGCAAGTTGTGCAGCTATGTCAGTATTGTTGCATTGATACAGCCACATTTCCAGGGATAGATATACTTTTCATAATAAAATGGCATTCTTCAGGAAGTTTTCACTATCCCGAGGCATAGAAACTCCATGATGCTCTCAAAATACATGAGACAGAAACGTATAGAACTGAAAGGAACAGTCAAATGCATTTGACACCAGTCCTCACAGGACAGGCAGACAGAAATGGGTAAGCATACACAAGACTTGAACCACACTAACCATCAATCTGACCAATTACACAGGAGGTATAAATAGGATTGTGGTCCAGGCCAGCCCTGGTAAACAAGTGAGACCCTATCCAAAAAATAACTAAGCAAAATAGGCTGGGGCAGTGACTCATGTGGTAGAGAGTCTGCCTAGCAAGAATGAGGCCCTGACTTCAGACCCCAGTACCACCAAAAACAAAAGGAGGAGGAGGAGAGGCGGAGGGCAGGAGAGGGAAGGGAAAGGAAGGAAGGAAGGAAGGAAAGAAAAAGAAATAGAGGTAGCAATACTTCTTTCCTCTCAGGGCTGTTACAGCAAATTCATCCCACACTCAGTTTAGGTCCTGGCATGTGGGAAAGGCTGTGGCAGAGCCCCTTCTCATTACTGCTATTCTTAAGGAAATCCCAAGAGACCTGTTTGCTTTGACACCATCCCTCCTACCTTTCATGCAGTGTCCAGTTCATTTGGGTAAACACCAAGGAGTATGATGGCTGGGTTGTATAGTATGTTTTGAAAGAAATGGTCAGTCCACCTTCTAAATGGCCGTACCACTTTGCATTCTCATTAATGAGGAATATTAATTCTGTCGCTTTACATTCTGACCAACATTTGGTGTTGTCAGTGTTTTGAATTTTGCCATCCTAGAATGTGTATAGAGTATCTCTTGTTTTAATTTGCAAGGCCCTAAATAGCATATGAAACATGTGCTATTCAGCATCTTTTAAATCCGTATTTGTTGTCTCTGTGTCTTCTTTGGTTAGGTGTCTGTTCAGGTCTTTTACCCATATTTAATTGGAGCTCTTATTTTCTACCTGTTGAGTTTAAAGAGTTCTTTGTATATTTTGTGAACATTTTCTCCAAGTGTGTGGCTTCTCTTTTTATTTTCTTGGCAGTGTCTTTTGAAGAGCAAGGTTTTTTTTTCATTTTAATAAAGTCTAGATTACCAGTTCTTTCTTTTGTGGACCCTTTGGTGTTGTATCTAAAAAGTCACTGCTAAACCTGAGGTTTTCTCTTGTGTTACTCCCAAGAGATTTATAGCTCTGCATTTTAGATTTAGGTCTTTGACCCATTTTGAGTCAATGTTTGTGAAAGGTATAAGTATGTCTAGATTCACTGTTTTCCATGTGGGTGTCCAGTTGTCCCAGCACCATTTTTTGGAAAGATTACCTTCTCTCCATTATAATGCTTTTGTCCCTTTGTCAAAGTTGACTATATTTATGTGAGTCTATTTCTGGACTCTCTTTTCTGTTTCATTAATCTATCTTTCTCTTCTTTCATCAATACTACCCTATCTTATTGTAGATTTCTGGGCAGTCTTGAAGTTAGGTAGTTCAGTCTTCCAACCTTGTTCTGTTTCAAAATTGTGTTGTCTATTTTGGGTCTTTTGCACTTCCATGTGAACTTTAGAACCAGTTTGTTAATTCCAACAAAGCCACTTCCTATGGTTTAGAATGATGTTATACTGAATCTGTAATCAATTTTGGAAGAACTGACATCTTGACAATACTGAATTTTCCTATCCATGAACATGGACTATCTCTTCATTTATCTGGTCCTTTGATATCTTTCATCAGATTTTATAGTTCATGTGGATCTTATATATATTTTATTAGATTGTTACCTAAGTATTTCATTTCTGTTGGTGAGAGTAAAGAAATCCCACAAGAAAAACATTTAGTTCAGGATGGAAATTAAACCCAAGAGGTGCTGAAGGATAAAGTGGGGTGTTCTGATGGTATCTCAGTCCTTAAAAAGGAATATTACCAAGTCACTTCCCTAAAAACGGGAAACTGTGTGTGAGGGTAAAAAAACTCAGTCTAGGAAACCAACAAAGTAGTTTGGCTTCATTATAATCCAAGACTTAAAGCCATTGATCAGAAGCTCTCACAGCCCAATAAATGGATCTGATTCTAGCTGCTTGGGAAACAAAGCACATACAATCCCAGAATAACTTCCTTCGAGTTTCCCCTCTCAATCCATTAGGAGTATAAACATCTTGATTGTAGTAGTTTTTGGAGACAACTGTTTCATTGGGAGGAGGAAGAGAGCAGCTCAGCCCATTCCAGAAGGGTGGAGGGGGAAGGCAGGAAGACAGTGCATCACTGATGTGGACATGCAGATGAGTGGAAGCAAGGCCAGTCTCTTCAGAGGACAGTGAATTTTATAGTGTGGATCTGAAGTGTCCCCCAAAGGATCATGCGTTCAAGCCTTAGTCCCCAGTCTGTGGTGCTATTGGGATCTTGTGGAACCCTCAGGATGTGAGGCCTACTGGGAGGGAGTGACATCATTAGAGTGTACCCTTGAAAAGGACATGGGGACCCCTTCATCTCTCTTTGCTTTCTGGCTGCTGTGACCTGAGCAGCTTCTCTACCACACACTCCCATCATGATTTACTGCACCACCACAGACCCAAAGCTATGGTGCCAAGAGACATGGACTGAAACCTCTGAAGCTGTAAACCAAAATAAATCTTTCCTTCTTAAGTTGTTTAACTTAAGTATTTTGTCACAGTAAGTGACACAAGGCCAGCTGTGGAACCACCAGCAAAAGTCCACTTTGCCAAATGGCAAGAGACTGCAGGACCCCTGCTGGTAAAAATGGTGAGCAAAAGAGGGTAGTCCCCAGAAGCTGGTAAGAGGAAACAAAAAGGATAAGAGGAGCCTAAGCTTGAAGGCATAGTCCTCAAAAATACCTGATCCAAAGAGCTGGGTGTTGGTTTTGAAGGAAGTTAATGCCAATTAAGGATGAATTATGAAAAAACAAGAAGAGTGTCCAATGACTGAGATGGTTCTGCAGAGTCTTGGCTGTGTCACACAGGTCCATTCATGGCTGGTTCTCCAGGGCACTCTCTTGAATATGAGTGGGATGGTGGGAAGAGCATGGACTTTGGAGCTAGAACGCTGTAGGCTCAAGCCCCATTTTTGCAATTTGATAACCTTACTGCCTTCTGCAGATAATTTAACTGAGGCTTAGAGAACTTTGGCAAGATATCTCTGGCCACACAGCTAGAACTGACACTGCAGACGTGTGACGGGGACTGTGGTGTGTCTAACCCTAGAGCCCATTGCCTTTACTCAGAGTGCTTGGCTGTACTTGCCTGGGAAGTATGTTGACACTGCACCTGCAATAATGTTACAACAGATGAGGTGGTTTGGTGACAACTATGATAAATAGTTTCTGACTCAGTATTTTCATTGACTTCTGTGAATTTACTGAATCACAGTATGTAAAACCACTAAATCTGAACTTGTATACACAGTGGTAAACCTCTTATTTATGGTGTATACTATGTTCCAGGGTCCCCAGTGGATGCCTGAAGTCACGATGTGTTAGGCAGTTTTTCATCACTATGACAGAATACCTGACATAAATAACTTAAAAGGGGAAAGATTTATTTTGGCTCATGGCTTAAAACGTTTCAGTCCAGGTTTGGCTGGCTCTGTTGCAACGGGCCTGTAGTGAAGCAGAGTATCATAGTGGTGGGAGTGTGTGACAGAGGATGCTGGGAAGTAGAGAGACAGGTGGAGGAAGGGACAGGAGCAAGATACTCCCTTAAGACCTTCCCCCAGTGAGCCATCTCTTTCAGTCAGGCCCCACCTTCCACAGCTTCTGCCCCCTCCCAGTAGCCACTCAATTATGAACCCATCAGGGGATGAATTCACTGATGAGATCAGAACCATCATGTTCCAACAGGTTTCCAAAGCCCCATCAGCTGACAATCAAATTTTTGACACATAAACTGTCAGGGAACATATTAGATTCAAACCACAACATAGTACAGAACCCTACAGATAATTTCCTACGCATAGCTATCTATGAGAAAGTTTAATTTATAAACTAGGGGCACAGTAAGGAACTAACACAATAATAGTAACACAAAACAACTCTAGCAATACTCTGATAAAGTGATGTGAATGTGATCTCTCACTGTATTATACCACTTAATACTGCACTTCATTTTTGTGCAGAAATCTAAGAATTATCAAATGCTCTTGGCTGCAATTAAGAGAGAACCTAATTTGTGTTGTGTACATAGAAGAGAGCTAGAGTGTGGCTCATTTTTTTTTTTTTGCGGTACTGGGGTTTGAACTCGGGGCCTCATGTTTGCTAAGTGGCCTGCGCTCTACCACTTGAGCTACTCCACCAGCCTTGTGGCTGACTTCTGAATGAGGTGAACCTAGGGCTCCCCAGCTGTGCCCTGTTTGGTGTGATAGTTTCAATCAGCATCCAAAGGAAGAGAGAGTGTCTCTTTCCAAATGCTCTCCCCAGAGCTCCCCAGCAACCTCCTCCTGTGCCAGTGAGATTGGCCCTGTCAGCCAAGGGGAGGGAAGCAGTTCCTGGCACCCCAAGAGGGAGGGAATGCAGAAGAGGGCACTGGTCGGTCAGTAATTCCATCTCAATAGAGGAATCAGAGTGGAAGTTACATTCCTGCGAATCTTCTCAAGATGTCTCTATTTCAAGCCACATGGTAAATGTTCAGTGTGTCTTTTTCTTGTGAACTGTAGCAAACACAAAATTAAATAACAAATCTTGAGGAGTTTTCAGAATCTGTTTTAAGTTGGATCCAATCATTATCCATCCATGCTATTGAATGTGACTGTGCTAGTCGCTAGGAACATGGAGACAAGCCATTGAGGTTCCTGCCCCCTGGGAGCCTACAAGCAAGTAGCAGGACCCTTGGTGACATAAGACTAGTGTGGGATGGTCTCATCAATCTCCATCTGTCTGTGAGAAGCTCTGGCGACAGTGGCTCTGGAGGCCAGCTGCCTGGATGCTGAATTACCACACGGTAGCTCTGTGACTCCAGGCAAGTTACTTGACCCCTCTGTTGCTTGTTCCACTAGTCTTAGCGTGTGCACACACACACACACCCCCCACAAGGTTAATACTAAAACCTTCATAAGAATGTTGTGGTGACTAAATGTGTTGAAGTATTTGAAACAGTGAGTAACACTTAGTAAGTGTTCACTAAATATTTTATTATAGTTATTATCATTATCCATTAAGGATAATGAGACTCAAGTCAATCAGACTCAAATCTCTCTGGTTTTGGCACTAGTAGGACAGCTGCCATGTCCAGAGAGGATGCTGGGCCAGGTGTTTCTGTTCTCCAGTAAGCCCCCTTCCCTGCTGGGTGGATGTGAAGTGAGTACAACAAAATCTGCCCAGTTAAGCGTTTTTAAGTGTGTAGAGCTCAGTGGCATTAGCACCTTCAGTGTCACGCAACCATCCCCACCATGCATTTCCAGAACTTTATCATCATCCCTAACAGACGTTCTGTACCCATTAACTGATAGGCACAATGACTCCCCATCATTCCGTCCCCAACCCATTGTAACCTCCAGCCTACCTCTATACGAATCTGCCTGTTCCAGGTACTCCATATAGTAGAATCATATAATATTTATACTTTTGTGTCTGGATTATTTCACTTACCATAATGTTTTCAAGGTACATCTGTGCTGTAGAATATATCAGAATTTCATTCCATTTTAAGGCTGAGTAAAATTCCATCGTATATACAGTCAGCTCTTTGTTCAACCAAGTGTGGGCCAAAAATATTTGGAAAAGCACTGTGTCTGTAGTGAACATGTACAGACTTTTCTTGTTACTGTCCTCTAATCAGTACAGGGTAATGATTCACATATCATTTGCATGGCATTAGATATTATAATTAACTAGGAATGGTTTAAAGTGTATAGGAGGGTGTTCATGGTCGGTTCAGATACTGTACCTTTGCATAAGGGACTTGAGCATCCAGCAGACTTTGGTATCCACTGAATCCTGAACCAATTCCCTGCAGATTACAAGAGATACCTGTATATACCTCATGCTTTTGCACCATTCTTCTGTTGATGGAGACTTGGACTGTTCTACCTTTTAGTTATTGAGAATAAGGTTGCTATTAGCATTGGTGTAGAAGCATTTGAGTCCCTGGTTTCCATTCTTTCAGGTATATACTCACAGGTGGAATTGCTGGGTCATATGGTGGCTGTTTTTAATTGTTGTGGAAACCGCCAAACTTTTCCATAGTGTCTGCGCCATTTTACATTCTTACCTTAATGAACAAGTGCTCCTACTTCTCCATATCTTTAAACATTTGTTTTCCATGTTTTTGAGAGCAGCCATCCTAGTGATTATGAGTGGTGTTTCTAGTTTTCATTATGCTGCTGCCACACTTCGGCCCCCAACACATATTGTTCCACCTTTAAAACAGTCACCCGAGTATAATTTCCCATTATATAGCCAAAGTAGGGTGGAGTGCTCAAAAAGACCTTAGTAAATATTAAGGAGAAGAAAACAAACCTTGAACATACAAAAAACATAAAACGAATTCAGCTAGCAAAAGATCTTAGCTTATGGAATTGGATCACAGGCTGTATCCCAGTCACTTCCTCCTTCCCTGCATTCTGGAGGCTAGAACAATGAGAAAGGCTCTTGATGTGAGTCCTTCCTTCCTTGCTCCTGTGCTGTGTCCATGTGGAAGGCATCAATCACCAGGAGCCCACAGGCTCAGCCTTTCAGACGTGGGTCACTCATTGTCCATTAAGAGAGGGGCTCTAATGTACTGCCTCTCCAAGGCCTTTCTGCTTGGTCTTATTTCTGAATTGACATACTTTTCCCAGTTTCCAGGTGACAGGCAAAACTTTCATAGCCACAATAATTATAGGTCAAGTATGACTCAACTTATGGGATGTAAGGCCAACAGATAACAATATCTACCCATGCACACCCACAGCATCTACACAGCAGGTGCTATAAACAGGTCACAGTAGTGGGTTCTTTCTCCAAATACCTGATCCAAATGTGAGCCTGTGTGATTTATTTACCCAGGTGTTCTCTGCTGTTGTCTTACATGATGATGTTTTACTTAGTATCAAACCACCCCAAAAGAGTGATTTGGAAAGTAGCAACTGTTTATTTTGTCTTTGAGTCTGGGAGTTAACTGGGAAGGCCTTGCTTAGGGTTTCTTATGAGACTGTAACAGTTGGTGACTGGGCCTATTATCCTGAAAAACTCTTTAGTGGTATGTCTTATAGTGGGGTTGAGAAGACTGAACAGCTGGAGCTCTCAGACATTTCTCTTTCTGTGTCTCTCATCTTGTCATGAGTGATCACACCAGGATGAACATCTTAATGTACCCAGCCTCTTCCCTTCACCAGTGACCTGTAGGTCTCTCCATCTGCTCTTCTGTGGAAATGAGGAAAACTGTTAATGTTCAAGTTAATAGTGTGCAACCAAGACCAAAGCCACTTAGAGTCTATATAGTCAGGGGTGGAGGTATGGTAGAGCACCTGTCTCGCAAGTGCAAGGCCCTGAGTTCAATCCCTGGTACTGCCAAAAAAATCCATACAATCAGTCAGGAAGATGAGGCATCTAGCATAAAAGATGCACTGGTGGTTCACCCCTATAATCTTAGCTTCTCAGGAGGATTATGTCTCAAAGCCAGCCCTGGGCAAACATTTCACAAGATCCTATTTAAGAAATACTCAGTATAAAAAAGGGTTGGAGGTATGGCTGAAGTGGTAGAGCAACTGCCTAGCAAGTTGAGGCCCTGAGTTAAAGCCCCAGTACTGCCAAAAAAGAAAAAGAAAAAAAAGGAAGGTGCAGCTAATCTTTGAGTGTTTATCAGTTTTGGTACAGTCTGAATGTGGCATGCCCCCTAAAAAACCTGTGAGTTGAAAGCTTTGTCTCCAGACCAGATAGCTCCTGAGAGATGGTAGAGCCTTTAGGAGGTGGGGACCCAGTGGGAGGATGTTAGGTCATTGGGATGCATGTCCTTGAATGGGGTATTAAGACCCCATCCCTTCCTGTTTTTCTTTGCTTTCTGGCCACCACAAATAGTTTCACACTCCCACCATGATGTACTGTGTTGCTGCAGGCCCAAAAGCAATGGGGCCAAGTGACCATGGACTGAAACTGGAAACCATAAGCCAAAATAAGCTTTTCTTCCTTTTAAAGATAACTTACTTTGCTTGGGTACTTTGCCACAGTGATGGGAAGCTGACTAACACAGATTTTTAGTATCAATATGCTGCTTTCTGATGAATGAACCTAGACTTTTCCTGGCAGAGAGAAAATTCTGAAGATCTGGGAAGTAGCCATGATGGAAGGCAAGATCACCATGTGGCTGTGCTCCAGCTGCCTGAATTTAATTCAGCCCAGCACATTTGCTGTGGCCTCTCAAGCAAGAAGAGTATGAAAGTTCCTCACAATCTCCTTCCCTTCCTTTGAAAAACAGATATTTCCCTATGAGCCTTTAGAACATGTTTATTTAGTTATCATTTATTTCGTTATTGTTAATATTCCTTCACGATCTTAGAATTATTGCCATGAAGCCTAGGATTTTTATTGACAAGATTTTGGCCTGATGTTCCTAACTCTCAGAAAACGTTGATGTGAGTATACATGAGTGGACATAAATGGAGGGAGGGATAAAAATGTTCAGATTGGTTTGACACAAAAGCAATTCTCCTTTAGCAATTATGGGGCTATAAAAAGAATGAGAGCAGTGTTAGTCTTCTCAACACATTTCCAAAACAACTTGGCTCAAGGATAAATTACAGTACAGACAAGTACTAAGTACCCTGGAAGCGCCTTTGCACATCTCTGTGAAAGTTTCAGGGCTGAATGCAGTGTTTTTGGCAGCAGGAAAATTCACCAGGCAGGAGAGTGAGAATAGGAATTGCCAAGGTTGGAACAAAAGCAAATGCGTTATTTCACCATCGCATCCTTCACTAAGGGAGGCATCAAGGTTGAGCTCTGCAGCTGTTGTCCTGTCTGAAAGAAAACACCAGCTCCTAGTTGGAAAAAAATGGCATGCAATTATGTTATGATGATCTGGGGGAAATGGCAAAGAAAACTTACAATGCCCAGCTTGATGGATGCCGTTGTCAATTGAAACTGCTGGAATGCAGCAGCAGACAAGCAGCACAGTAACTCTCTCTTCTTTCTGAGTCTGGCATGCAGAAAGCTGTCACATCCTTTTGCTTTGTGTTTTTCTTTCTCCACATAGTTATGTCAGGTTTATAGAATGGATTGTAGAGTCATCAATAATGAAAATAAAACAGATATACCACGTAGAGGCAAGAAGCTGTAATTCTATCAAGTAGAGATCTCTTTTGCTGGTATATATTCTGAAAACTGCTTGGTGGTCTTCTCCTAAGGTCATTTACGTGATGGCCAACTGTCCATCCTGGAACACATGGCTTCCAGGTGGTGTGGTTTTGTTTACATCAGGTCAGTGTTAATCACACTTAAAATCACAATTTATGTCACAGTTGGAAGCCTCAACTCAAATCCCATCAAAGATATGGGATTTGCCGTTTGTTCTGCAAAGAGTGCAATCTGGTGGCTCTTGAGGCAGAAGGTGAAGTCTGTTGCATGTTGTACTTTAATTCCGAATGTTCACAAGTAAATAACTGTATAACTAGATCGGGAATATAAATGGTGATTCAGGTATTTAACCAAATCATTTGAAACATCAGCTTCCAATTTTAATTGATATGAAATTATTCACTTCCAATTTAATACATAATCATTGACATGTGGAGAATATATTTGCATGCCACAATCCAGAAAAACAACTAATACCCAAAGAAGACTTATCTGAACCATTTTACTTCATGGAACAAACAAACATACACTTGACAGGCAGGGGATACTGAGGAAGTAAACCTGGAGCACAGCATATGGGATAGATTGTCAGTTGAGAGACAGGTGCAGAGATCAGCAGTCCAGGAACAAGCTGTGGAGCATCTGACATGGGCGATGGTGGCCAGTTGGAAACAGGGTATATCCTTGCTGGACAAAGAGGAAAGACTGAGTAAACAAATTACAAGCACTGGAGCAAATCTTCAGATGTAACATTGGACATGTTATTTCAGCAGACTTCAAACAGACCAATATTTTGTTTTCAATATCACTTTTCTTCACAAAGAGTTACTCCTGCTCTTAAAACTTAAATCATTTTTATTCTAAAACTTAAAGATTGAATGTCTAGTGCTCTTTATCAGTATAATATTTATCGAGGGCCTTCCCTTCTTTGTGATAGGTCTTTTATCAGTTCAATTTGGAACTGAAGACTTAAGAAAAATCAAATAATCATAGTTTCGTTGACCATTTGCCTATAAAGTATTCATATTTGATGTTAGAAAATGTGTTTGCATGTAAAACATTGTGGAGAGAAATTAAACATATACCATGCTTATGAACCGGAAGACTTAATAAAATCACCATGCCATTTCTCCCCAAACTGACCCATAGATTTAATCTGATCCCAATTAAAATCCTAGCAGACTCTTGACAAAAAATTGGTAAATGAATTCTACAACTTTATATAAGATTGAAAGAACATAGAACACCAGAACGAGATTTAAAAACTAGGGCAAAGCTGCCACTCACCCAGTCTGACCTCAGGACCTACGGTAAGGAGTGCAGAGACAACAGGGTGTTAGTGCTGCAATGGGCAGGTGCACAGCTGGAAGAACAGAGTGCAGAAACAGCCGTGCTTTACAGAGGATGCATCCCAGAAATGTGTCCCAGCGACTTTTCCGTTACGAAGACAGCAGCGTGTACCACAAGAACCAAGATGGTACGGCCTCATAGGTCACATACAGTGTATGTCACGTTTGTCATATGCTGTCATGTATGCAACCTGTCATTGGTCACAGTGTCATTATGTGGCCATGACTGCAGTCAGCTTATTTTTCACCCATGTCATTGGAACCTGACTTTTAAATAGGCAAAAGACTTAAACAGACATGTCAAAAAAAGAAGGAAAAATGGACAACAGAACATGAAGAGTTGTTCACATCACAAATCACCAGAGAATGGCAATCCAAAACCATGGTGAGGCCCCACTGCTCAACAGCACGAGTAATGGTAAAAATAACAGAGCCAAGGGATGACTACATGTGGGGCTACTGGAACTCTTACCTCCTTTGGGAGTATAAAACTGACAAGTGTTTTGGAAGACTGGTGGTTAAATACATACCTACCCAGAAGTTCCATATCTATTTTCTGCACAAGTGAAACAAAGTATCACTTCACAAGAAGACTGCTGTAGCCTGGATGTGAAATGTCCCCAAAGACAGTGTGGAAGGCTTGGTCCCCAGCCTGTGGGGCTGCTGGGAGTGGTGAACCTCCAAGGAGTGGGTCTAGTGGGAGATGGTCAGGTCTCTGGGAGTGTGCCCTTGGAGGGGACTGTGAGACCTGTCTCTTCCTCACTCCCTCACTTCTCACCAGGAGATGAGCTGTTTTGTGCTGCTACTGACCTAAAGCAACAGGGCGGTGAGCCAAAGTAAAAACACCCCTTGTAAGTTGATTTTATCAGGTATTTGTCACAAGAACAGAGAACTGACTAGCACAGAGATACACACAAAAAAGCAGAAAACCTGAACCAAAACAAATGTCTAGCAGAAGGAAAGCAGATACACTGTTGATAGCGTGTCCACAAAACGGCACACTAACAAGTAATAAGAAGGCATGAAGTGCTGATAATGTCCACGCACCATGAATAGACTCCAACCCCAAAACAGCGTGACGAACAGAAGCTGCCAAATAGACAGGAGCACCGCTGGGACTCTACACAGGGTCTAGAATCGGCACTTCGGTCACAGTGATGATGTCAGGAAGTTCTGCTTGGAGTGCAGGGCAGCCTGGATGTGGGCGCAAGAGAAGTTTCTGGATCGAGAAAGTTTGAGTTTTCCTTACAGGGTATGGATATTTGTCAAAATATACAAAGTTGCACATTAACATCTGTATACTTCACTGTATGTCAATTTATTTATTTATTTTTTGGCAATACTGGGCTTTGAACTCAGGGCCCTATGCTTGCTAGGCAGGCACTCTACCACTTGAACCATGGCCCCAGCGCTTTTTGGTGTTGGTTATTTTTAGATAGACTCTCTTCCTTTCGCCTGGGGCTGGCCTCAGACCTCAGTCCTCCTACTTCCCCCACCATAGCTGGGATTACAGGTATGAAATCACCATGGCTGGATCATTCTTTGAGATGGGTTCTCAATAACTTTTTTTTTTTTTGCCTAGTCTGGCCTTCAACCACAATCCTCCCAATATCTGCCTGCCAGAATAGCTGGGATTTCAAGTGTGAAAAAGGACTTTATGATAACTAAAGATAAAAAGTAAAGTGATAAAATTGAATAATTAAAATTTGAAATGTTTATATGTTTATATGTAAAAGTTATCAAAACCAAGTGTGAATGAGGGAAAATCTTGCATCAGATACATAATAGACTACTAATTAATATCTATCATATAAAAGAGCTATAATTCAGTAAGAAAATAAATAATGCAAACAGATCAGTTACAAAAAGAATAAACAAAAATAGTCAAAACAAAACATATTTCATTTTACTTGTAGACACATGCATATTTAAAAACTGAAACAACAGGTTTATTTGTTTGATTCATTTTCCATAGTTTAAGTGGGAAAGTTTTTAAACTGGATACACCTAGGTAGGTGAATTTTCAAGCATGAACAATTTTCTACACTCTTACTAGAACTGTAAAGGAGCACAGTATTTTCTTTTAGGATAATTTTACTTTTAGGAATTAATTCTACAGAATTGCAGCATTGGTCATGACACTTGAAGATTTCTTCTTTAAGGAGTTCTCATTAAAATCCCTGGTCTCTTCCCCATTGACTCTCCACCATGAGAGATGAAGAAAAATGCTACCTACTTTTTTTCCTTAATGCATAGCCTACTGTGTGTTAAATAAAAATTACAGAAGGCCACTATTTTGGACTAAGCTCCTGCACAGACCAGGCTAAAAATCAAAATGGAGTCACTCACACTGAAGTTTCAAGTCACCAAGCTGAAACTAAGCTGTTTATCTGACCTTCCAAGAAATCAGGATTAGAGACTGGCAGCCCAATTTCCAAACAGGCCAGTTCCAACTGGCATAATCATGAAGTCCCCTCTGCCTTAATCCTTAAACAAAAATGAAGTACCCTGATGTCAATGAATCAGCTGTTGTCTATTGCTCTGGAACCCTGTCCCCACCATATGGGGAAAGTAACTCTGCAATGACCCTTTTTGTTTCCACTTTCTTCAGCCTTTCCCTGTCTGTAAAACCAGCCCATAAGAATACTTACTCTGGTTTTTTTTTTTTTTTTTTTTTTTGCTTTAGTTATTTTTGAGATAGTCTTGATTTATGCCCAAGCTGGCATGGGCCGTGATCTTACTAATTTATGCATCCTGTGTAGCTGGGATGCTAGGCATGCTACCGCCACGCCCTCCCTTTTTCCCGTTGAGATAGGGTCTTGTGAACTTAAACAGTGATCCTTCCTGTTACAAATGAAAGAGACAGAATGGATAAGCGTCTCATCCGCCAGCACAGAGTTTATTGTGGAGAAGTGGTTGTCCAAAGCTGCTTACAGATGGGGTATTTATGAAGTGGGTGGAGAAGTTCCAGGAAGGTCACTGGGCGGGATAATCCTCAATGGCCCTCTGACCCTCTCAAGATAATGGTTTAAGGGCTAGTCATTCCTTCTGGGCCAGGTGGGGAGTTTCTAGTAAATGGTTAAAGGTAAGTCGATTTTTTCTGTAGGGCCAGGTGGACAGTTTTTAATAAGTCACCTTCAAGGGGGAGGGGACCCAGTTCCAAGAAGGCTTCCTTTTGTTCACCCTAACACTCCCACTCTCCAACCCCCACCCCCAGTAGCTAGGATTACAGGCTTGAACCACTGTGCCTGGCACTTATTCTGTTTTATGGAATGAAGTGTTGCCTGATTCTATAATAAAAAATAAAGCCAATTAAGATCTTTAAATTTTTGTAATACCATCATTTGACACATATTATTAGTTTTAAATTGTCAAGGTTTATATATTACTTACATCAGTTCACTTGTAAATTGTGGATAAATTTTCCTGGTGATTGAGTATTTCATCTAGAGAGATAATTAGGCATACGGGGCAAGGATCTGCATTTATTTTTGCCTGAATGCAATGCAGCATAGAAGCTCAGAGGAGAACAGTGCCTGGTAGGGAGTAGATGTTCAGTGTGTATTTGGATAAATATCTGTTGATTAAGAGACTATGTCAAGTGACATTGTTGCAGGATATTCAAGGACAGAGAAACAGAACACCGAGGCAGTTCAGCAGGAAGCAATGTTTGTTGTGCCAGCACAGACTCAGCAGACTTATGTCCAAAGGCTGAGCCCCGAGAACAAAGGGGATTTACTTTATATACCCTTGCAAGCAGGTTACAGAAGCAAGAAGCAAGGTTTAACCCACATATAATTGCATGCAACTCTATTGGCTACTTCACCCCCAGGGCTACATGACCTTCTTCATGTTTAGAGTCTTTAAATTTTATCTCCCTGCTACGCCATCCTCTCCCCCCTGCTACATTATCAGAACACAGACTTGTGCTTGTTTCTTTTCTGGCCCTCCTCCCTGCCACATCCTTTGATGCTTGGACCCACCTAGGATCAAAGAGCATCATCCTGATTTAGGGGTTTATATTTACACAGCATCATTATATGGGCAGCCGTTTCTTCTGGGTTTTCCACTCTTTGTATACCTGGCCCCCAAAATATTCCCCCTTGGCAAGTGGAAGCAGGAAGGATAGATGGATAGACCCCAACACACAAGATCCTGACCAGTTTGGGGGAAGTACAACATAGGCAGTCCTCCCACATGACCAGTGTAGTCCACCTGGGGCCCGCCATTTGATGTCTGCATTGACATCGTTCCAGTCAGAGAAAATAGTTCATTTATCCAGTTGGGCAGTCGGTTCCTTAAGCTTCTGCCATATGTAGATTAGTCAGCCTCCAGAATGACTAAAGCAGGGCTGGCATCCCCTCATTCGTGATCTCCTGTTGTCTCCTGGGGAGTAGATTCCTGCACAGTGAGGGTCAGGGACTCACTCCCACTTGGGAGAGGCTGGCTTTACTCAGCTGTGGTGGATCCAGGGAGCATTTTCTGCTACTTTAACTGCAGTGGGGCTAGACAAGATAACAAAAGGGCCCCTCCAAAGGGGTTTTAATGGTTGGACATTTTATTCTTTTACCCAGATGGCCTCTCCTGGTCTGTAAGGATGTGTGGAAGTTGTCAGGCTGACAAGACATCTCTCCTGGACCCAGTCATTGATTTTTGAGAGAGTCAACTCGAGGGCCTGCATCTCTTGTCTAAAGGTGAGGTCACCTATTTCTTTGAGGTCCCCCCACATGCCTTTGATTAAGGGGAGTGGGTGTCCATAAAGGACTTCAAAGGATAAAAGTCCTGTCCACTTTGTGGAGCTAGACCTAATCCTCACTAGTGCTGTGGGTAGTAATTGATCCCATTGAAAATGGGTCACCTGACATAGTTCTCCCAACTGTAATTTTAGAGTCCTAGTCATATGTTCCATTTTTCCTGAACTTTGGGGGTGGTAGGCTGTGTGCAAGTTCCAGGTGATTTCTAAGCCCTTAGCTACCAGCTACACCACTTTGGCCACAAATGCTGGCCCATTATCCAGCCCAATAGACACAGATATTCCAAACCAAGGGATGACTTCTTTTAGTAGACACCTGGCCACTTCCCAGGCCTTTTCCGTCTGTGTGGGAAAGCTTCCACCCATTCTGAGAAGGTGCAGACAAACACCAACAGATTTTTGCATCCTTGAGCTTGAGGTATTTCAGTGAAGTCCACAATCAAGTTTTCAAGAGGAGTTTCACCAACACTCTGCACCTGGGGAGGTGCCCTTAAGCCTTGCTGGGGGTTGTTTTGGGCACATAGGCTGCATCTCCAGGCTTACTTATGCTGGAGAGTTTGGGGACATAAAAATGCTGAGCCAGGATGGTCTCAAGGGGTATTTGCCCTGAATGAGTTCCTTCGTGGAACTGCTTGACAAACATAGGAGCTAGTGACTCAGGTATGGCAACGTGGCCATGGGCAAACTTCCACCGTCCATATGGTAGAAATTTTCCATCCTCAATCTTAAACCAGGCCTGTTCCTGTGGTATGTACCGTGGGTCCCATTTAGCTAAGAAACATGGGAACCAGGCAGCCATCAGGGCAGCTGGGGCTGGTCCCATTGTGAGAGCTGCTTGTTTGGTTCCCCTGTCAACTTTCTAGCTTCCCTGGGCAATTGTTGCATCTCCCTTTTGGTGCCCTCAGCAGTGTATAATTGCCACCCATTTAGGGGCCCACACAGCATCCAGCAGTTTGAGGATTTCCTGCCCATACTTAATATTTTTTCCTCCCAAGTTAATGAGTCCCCTCTCTATATATGAGGCCCCATGGACATGAGTAGTTGTGAAGGCATATTTAGAGTCAGTGTAGATGTTTACCCATATTCCTGCAGTGAGCTAGAGTGCATTTGTGAGGGCAACAAGTTCAGCTTTTTGTGCAGAAATTCCAACTGGCAGTGGGTGGGTCTCAATGACTGAGTCCAGGGTTACTATTGCATATCTAGCAAACCATCCTGGACAAAACTGCTGCCATCTGTGAAATATTCAACATCTGGATGGCCTGTAGGCTGATGGGTTAGATCTGGCTGGCTTGAGTAAACCTCATCCATGACTTCTAAACAGTCACACACTAGAGGTCTTGAATCAACCAGCAATAGGGTGGCCAGGTTTAGAGTCTTAATACCCTCCAGCTAGATGCGTGGATTTTCACATAGCATACTTTGGTATTTGACCATCTGGGAGTTGGTCAGCCAATAATTTCCCTCATATCCCATGAGTGTCAGGATGGAGTAGGGAGCCCTTATGGTGAATTCTTGCCCTAGAGTGAGCTTGTCTGCTTTTGCCACCAGAGCAGCGGTGGCTGCCAGAGCATGCAGTCAAGGAGGCCAGCCTTGGGAAATGGCATCCAGTTGTTTTGACAAGTAAGCCACTGGACAGTAGCAGAGCCTAGTAGCTGAGTCAGCATCCCAATAGCTGTTCCCTTTTACTCATTGACTTACAGGAAAAAGGGCTTCATCACATCTGGCAGGGATAGAGCTAGGGCATTTGTGAGTACCCTCTTGATTTCTTTAAAGGCTTTCTCTTGTTCTTTTCCCATACTAAAGGTTCCCTTCTTCCCCCTTTGTGGCTTCATAGAGGGGTTTGGCCAAGAAGGAGTAGTTAGGGATCCAGACTTGGCAAAAACCTGTGGCTCCCAGAAGCTCTCTGATTTGCTAGCAGGTCTTGGAGGCTGGGATGGACAGACAGCCAGTTTCCTGTCAGGCCAAGACTGCATTGCCCCCTGGGACAGGTGAAAGCCAAGGTATTTGACAGTGTTTTGGCAAATCTGGGCCTTTTTCCTAGAGACTTTGTATCCTGCTTCCCATAAAAGAGAAAGAAGGAGGTGAGTCCCTTCCATACAGTCCTCCCAAGTTGGCCCAGACAGCAGGAGGTCATCTATGTACTAGAGGAGTGTGCAGCCGTGCTGTTTGGCTGAGACAACTTTGAGGTTGGATGCCAAAGCAGTTCTGAAGGTAGTGAGGGAGTTTTTAAGTCTGAGGCAATCGAGTCCAGGTTAGTTGCCCCTTTTCTCCAGTATTGGGATTTTCCCACTGGAAGGCAAAAATAGGCTGGCTCTGTGGGGCTAGTAGATGCAGAAAAATGCATCCTTAAGCTCTAAGCAGGTAAAAAACTTTGCCTCAACTGGGACAAGGCCTAAAAGCATGTAAGGATTTGGGACTACAGGGTGCAAAGTGACAACCTGGAGGTTCTGAACTGACCTGAAATCCTCGGTCCCTGGTTTCTGGACTGGTAATAAAGGGATGTTCCAGGATGACTGACAAGGTTGGGAATCCCATATTTTAGGAGTCTGTCAAGGTGTTTTTGATTTCTGACCTGGGCCTTGTGGGGAATGAAGTACTGTTTTTTGCTGACGGGGTGGCTCCTGGCTTTAGTTCCATCACTACTGGGAGCACGTTCCTGGCCAGACCTGGGGGGTTATCCTCAGCCCATACACCTGGAACTTTGAAGGGAAGCTCAGGAATCTCAGGAGGCCTTCTCTCAGGGACATAGAGCTGCCATTCGTCTTCTTGTGTGACTGTGAGGATTAGAGTCTTTGCCTCAGGTCCTCTCAACTTTAAGCCTGCCGTGCCATCTGAAACAAAAGGTATCTGTGCCCTCAGTTTGCATACTGAGTCCCTGCCCATCAGGCCCATGGGGCAGTCAGGGAGATAAAGGAACTCATGTTCTTACTTCATGACTCCCAAGATTGCATTTTCTGGACACTAAGAGAAGGGCCTGATCCTATGTAGAGCTGATAATAGTTGTATGCTTTTGTGAAAGAGGGCTACTGGTTGGGTCAGAAGTGAATGCTCTGCACCTGTGTCCACCATGAGGTCAACAGGATGGTCTCTTACTTTCATTTGGACCACAGGCTCCTGGGGCCCAATAGAATGGAACCAGCTCTGTCCTATCCCTCCTCATGGCCTTCCAGGGATGCCAGACGAGTGTTTTCCTCTCTGGCTCCCCGTGGATGGGCTGATATTTCCCCTGGACAACCTGGCCTCTGCTTCTGGTCTGGGGGGTCTTGGGAGTCCCTGGCCCATTGGGGACATTCACTTGTCCAGTGCCCTTCCTGACGACAGTAGGCACATTGATTTCGCCCTGGCTCCTCCCTAGGGTGGAGGCATCCTGGGGGCATTGGTCACCGTCTGTGGTGACTGCCTGTGCCTCTGCCTGGATTAGCTCACGGGGGCTGCCTAACTGTTCAGCAAGGGCTGCTGCAAGGAGGTCCACTTTCCTTTTCATCTTCCTGTCGGCCTCTCGTCTTGCCTGCCGTCTCAATTGACAAAAACCTTTGTGGCCACCTCCAGAAGCTGGCTGGCATTCATTCCAGTGAATCCCTCCAGTTTCTGTCATTTTTGCCTTATGTGCCCCCGGGCCTGGCCAACAAAAGTGGAGTTAGTCATCACTGGTTTCCAGTGGCTTTCGGGTCAAAGGGGGTGCACAGGTGGAAGGCCTCACACAGACGCTCATAGAACTGGCTGGGACTCTCTTCCGGCCCTTGGAGGAGCTCTGATGTTTTGCTCACATTCATGGCCTTTCTCCCTCCTTCCATCATGCCTCCCAGTAATGCCTCCTGATGCCGTTCAAGCCACTGGTAATCTCGGCTATTATTGGGGTCCAGTGGGGGTCCTCCTCAGGGGAACTGGGCCTGAGCGTATGCTTGGGTGTCTAGGGTGCCCTCAGGGACATGGTCTTCTAACCACTTTAGAGCTGCCAACATTATACGGCGTTGCTCTTCAGTATTTATTAAATAGAGTCAGGAGAAGCTGTCGACAGTCTGCCCAGGTGGGTTTGTGAGTCTGGATGATAGACTGCATCAAATCAATCAGAGTCTGAGGCTTTTCCGTGAAGGAGGGGTATGATGCTTTCCAGTTGAGGAGCTTTGTGGGAGGAAAAGGCTGGTACACAAATGTCCACCCTCCTTGTATTTGATCATCCTGGTCATAATACACTGGGCTCTGGTCTTCCCTCAGGGGCATCTACAGGGCAGTGGGAGTCTGAGGAGACTGGCTAGATGTTCCTGATCGAGTGCGGGATGGGGGGTGAGCACTAGCAGAGTTGGAGTGGACATGGGGTCCACAGGACTCAGTGAGGTCAGGGCAGTTGAGGCCCCAGAGGCTTCCAGACCAGATTTTACAGGTGTGACTGCCCCTCGGGCTTCCCCATCCAATGTTGAAGGTGAGGGTGTGGAACTGGGCACTGGTGGCAGAGGTGGGTAAAACAGCACATAGGGTGGTGGAATTTCCTCGGGTTCCTTGGCCAATTACAGGCTCCTTTGTTTTCATTCTATACTTGGAAGTTATAGCCACCCTAGCTACCATAGTCCTACAGGCCTCTTCCAGACAGGGCCTTAGCCATGTGGGCTGGCTGAGGACAGCACCCTGCCAGCAGTCAATATAGGGAAACTGATCTGGGTGCCCAGGCTTCCCTAGAATTACCCTAGAAACTTCATTAACCACAGTTTTATCTAGTCACCCTTCTATGGGTCACCCTACACTAAAAGCAGGCCAATCTACTTCACAAAGAGACTTAAGATTGTTAGGAGTTAACTCCACAGTCTCCATTAAATCCCTTTTTAAAATTTTTAACCATGCACTCCAAGGGGATGTTTTTACTCTGATTTTTACCCATTTCCTCCTATTACCAGACATCAAGACAGACACAGAAGGGCAGAGGTTTTGGAAGAGAGGTAAGGGGTCCCCCTCTCTGACACATAGGGGAAAGCAATAAGTTACTCACTTCATCTGTCTCCAGCCTCACAGGAACTTCAGGTGTCTCTTAGCCATAGTGAGTCTGTCTAAGCCCCAAACCAGAGGCCCTGTTAGGGCTCATATGAGTTCACCACAGACCCACAGATCGGGACTCCACCCTTGCTTCAGAGCCAAGCTATGCCTCATTAACACTTGTTCACATGCAGGCATCCAACATTTCCACCCTCCTCCCAGTGGCTAGGAGTCACAATTTTACTTTTGCTCAACGTTGCTCGGGTGACTCTAGGAGGTGGTCAAGCTCCCCTTCTGCCACTTAGGAGCAGGCCTACTATTTGAACCAGGGTTCTTACCAGTCTGATGGGCAGCACTTCCCTCACTGGTTCCTGTACCTCACTGGGTTCTATTGTGCATTCGAGGCCCTCATCCTGACTCACTAGGAGGACAAGTCCCTGCTCTGGATCAAACTGTCCATTGGCGCCTGGCAGGATCACTTCTCCTGGTGGTCCAGGGGACACACACCATCTGTGAATCCCAGACGAGCCCCTAGAAATGTTGCAGGATACTTAAGGACAGGGAAATGGGATGACAAGGCAGTTCAGCAGAAGCAACATTTATTGTGCACAGACTCAGCAGACTCGTGCCTAAGGCTGAGCCCCGAGAACAAAGGGGCCTTACCTTACATCCCCTTGCAAGCAGGTTACAGAGGCAAGAAGCAAAGTTTAACCCATATATGGTTGCATGCAACTTTATTGGTTACTTCAACCCCCAGTGTTATGTGACCTTCTTCACGTTTAGATTTTTTAATGCTGTCCCCTCCCCACCCCCCTGCTACATTATCAGAACACAGACTTGCATGTTTCTTTTCTGGCCCTCTTCCCTGCTACAGCATGATTAGACTCATGCAGAAGAAAACAGTTCTTTGTCATCAAAACTTTGCTACTAGGAAGGGGTCAGATCTAACGCAGTCCCTCAAATGCAAGGTCAGGGAATGTTGGGAAGCTCATTTGAAATAAGGCTTCCTACTCCCAGACCTACTGAGTCAGGCTCTAGAACAGCAGGTGGGAATTCTCACTTAATATGCTCTAAATGTGGTTCTTCCAAACACTGTACATTGCAAGACATCATTCTGCAGAATTCTTCCTATTTTCACTCTAGCCTCATTCATTTTTTTCTGGATCACACACAGTTGTCACAATTTGCTATATTCTATGTGGTCTTTTTATTAGAGCCTGTTTTGTTTTGCTAGAATATCTCCAGACGAGGTTATTTTAATATGGAAAATGTGGTTTAGTTATTTCTGAGTCCTTGTACTTTTAGAAGTGTCTCTCTCTTACCTAATGTTGAGAGAGGTGGGTCTAGAATAGCGGGTTCAACACTCTTCATCACAGGACTTTGAAACGTTCCTTTGTTCTTTTCACATGTCTAGTATTTCCAGTGAAAATCTGTGGTCTAATTTGGTACTTTCTGGATAGCCTGCTCAATCTCTCTGAGAATTTTAGTTCTAAATTTGTCTTTTCTTTATCTTATCTTTATATGCTCTCTTGTCTTACAGGTCTGAACTTTCACCAGGATATGTCTGCAAGTGAGTTTCCATTTAGAAAGTAATCCTGGCTAGCCTTTGGGCTTTTCAGTTTGAAGAGGGCCAAAGTGTTACAAACCAGCTGGCTGCGGTCCTTCTACTCTACCAGGGTAGAAATTGTGGGGGGTGAGTAGAAGTTCGCCCACTGACTCTGGACCCTTGGTGGATGTTTGAAATACTTAGTGAGCAGCGGCAGCAGGTGAGCTCTCTCCTGACAGTGCTGGCCTTGGAGTTAGGGCCAGGGGAACCTTAAATACCTGTAGCAGTGATATGGGGGTAGGCAGGGAAACCTGACGCCGAGACAATGGCTTGCATGTTGATAACTGGCCATGTTAAGGAATGACTTGTGACACACAGTAGGGTCTTGCTGGCCCACAGAAAATAACAAGTTCAGTCTGACCATTCAAGGCCAAGACCTCTGCCTGCCCAATATGTGGGAGGAGCTGATGACACAATAGCCTAGTCTTTGAAAGTTAATGACGCATTACTCGGTTTTCTAAGTCTGACACACTGATGTCCACAGACCCCAATAAAAGCTTGAGATCTTGGGAGCTCCACCACAGTGCTTCTTGGGCTTGCCACCCTCCCACCTGGAGGGTGCACTTTGCTTTGTTTTTGCTTTGCATTAATAGACTTGCTCCTGCTTACATCTTCTCTGTGTCCATCCTTAAATTCTCTCTGGAGAGTCCAGAACTTTCTGGCCCTGGTCCCGGTGACCTAAATCTGATAAAAAACTAAGCCAGGAGAGACAAGGAGACCCCCTACTCAGGAGCAGGTGACTTTATTCTCTCTAAATCTGGTAAGCCTGACTGATTCCTTATCGATGTGGGGAACACCTTTTAGTTTTGCTCTCATTCTGGACTGTTATCTTGCAAAACTTGCTCAACAATGGAGATTTACTACTCTTGTCTCCTGTGTCTAGAAAGACCGAATAATCACCCATCAATTTGCCCTTTGTACCCTAAGCTGCATCTACAGGGTTCACATGTAAAGATTTTGGAGTCTGTATGTCTCTTTTCTCCCTTCTCCTTCTTGCTGTACTAAGATGGTTTTGCTGTTCAAGGTTGTTTGGGAGTTTTGTGATTTCAGCCATCCCTAGCTGGAGTGTAACATTCTCTAACTCCTAGACTCAAAAGGAAAAAATGTGTAAGGGCAACTTTTAAAATTGCAAGGGCAGTAAAGTCTGTACAATATCTGCAGCCATGTAGACAGGTGATCTTTATTGTTTTGTTCTGTCAAAGATAGGGTGAAAAGGAAGTAACAGGTATGAGATGAGCTGTAAAAGAGTCTATAAAGAAAAAGAGCATTTGGGATAAGAAAAGACTTTGTACATAAATAGGCTTCTGTCCTAAAAACAAAGGTTGCTCCAAAATGGGAATAGACAGAAAAGGGGAAAACCAGGAGGGTAAAACCTTGTTGCAGGAGGACTGTGATAGGGTTTATGCTGAGATAGAATGGATGGAATATGGTAGGGCATAATGAAGCATAACAAAGTTATAAGTAAGAGGACATCTTCTGGATAAGGGGGTTTTTAAATGATAAAATAAGTTTTCATCTTAAAGAATTGTTCCAAAATGGGAACAGACAGATCGGAACAAAACCAGGTGGATAAAAGCATGTTGCAGAAGGATTGCAGTAAGGCTTATAAAAAGATATAATTGGCTTAAAAACTTAATGCTATTTTGATAAATTTATAAAAGAGTCCCCTTAAACTCCAATAAAACTGAAATACACAGGAGTATGTCATAGATCTCTCTGAGATGACCTGCTCCTCCATGGAAGCATAGCTTTCCTTCTCTTAATAAACTTTACTTTTCTTAATAAACATTGGCATTACTGTCACTATTTCACATCTTCCTTGAAATCTCTGATGGGAACACAAGGACTGAGGACCCCAATTGAAATTTCTGGTAACAGTAGCAAGCAGTACTCAACCCTGTACTTCAGGGATGGATGCAAAATCCCTGACAGCCCTTTAAGGCTGGGCAACTGACAGCTCTGCCTCAGGGTTGGTTTCAGGCTGGGCACCTCAGCTCCAGCAGCATACAGCTCAGCAAGTATTACAGCTCTTGAGAGCTGGTTTCTGGGGCAGGGCCTTCAGAACTGGAGTAACAGGCAGCTGTGATTGTCATCTAGCTTCCTCAAGTTGCCCATGATGTGTTCAAAGCTTCCAGCCCTGGCTTGAGGGCTGTCTTAGCTGGCTGCTCAACTGATAGCCCTTTGTTCAAGGCAGCCAGTGCTCAAGGGAAAGGTCTTCAGAGGTATTAATCAGGGTCAAATCACTCAGCCTCCAACATGTCAGCATACTTGAAGGAAAAATAGACATTTAAAGGGGTGCTCACAATAAAGAGTCATCATTAACACCATCAGTCCTTTAACAATGCCTACCTCCTGCCCCAGTATCCCAGGGAGAGGTGGGTCCTTACCATTTGTTTTATAAGATATTATTGTGATGCTACCAGACCCTCTAGGCCACAAGCCACAAACTTTTTTCTGAAAAAATAAATATTTTGGATAGTGAATATTTAGGCCTTGCTGGCCATATGGCTAGCCAAAGAATCTCTTGCAAATACTCAATTGTAATTTGAAAGTAACTATTGCAAAATGTGAATGAATGAGTGTGCTTCCAACAAAGCTTTATTTATGTGCATTGAATTTATATGATTTGAATTTCATGCATTTTTACAGTGTATTTCTAATTTCACTTTAATTGTTATCTTTTTTGCTTTTTCCAATGATGGATGAGCCATTCACACAGAAGCAGGTAGAGAACTGGATTTGATCTGAAGACTGTACTTTGCCAACTCCTGCTCTAGGTGAACAGAGAAAGCAAGTGTAGCACTTTACCCACTTTGAGAGCCTCTCTTCATGATATTTATCTTGTCTATCCTGCATATTGTTTCTTTCTGCCATTTGCATCCTTTTTCCTAAGTGAAAACTCTTTGATTTCCGGTATATGGATGGTCTTTCAAAGGAGAAACAAAGGCTAAGATTGCAGATAGAATCACTTTGGTAACTCTTGGGGAGGAGCCTATGTGGACTTGACCTTGGTAGGACTAGGAACTCTAATTACACAGCTCCACAGTCTGTTTCAATAATGAAGCTGATTCAGTTAGTGTCCATTTCCAAGAAAACACCAATGTGATGAATGGTACAGTTGCCCCTTGGGAACCAAGGTTCCAGGACCCCCATGGATGGCAAAATCCACGGATGCTCAAGTCCCCTATATACACTGCACAGTATTTGCAAATAACCCACACTGTCTTTCCACCAATTTCAAATAATCTCTAGATTGTGTATAATACTCAACATAGTTTAAAAGCTATGCAAATTGTTGTTTTATGGGTCGTTTAGGGAACAATGACAAAAAAGTCTGTACCTCCACAGAACAGATGCATTCCCTTCCCCAAATACACCAATGTGAAACCCATGGATTCAGGGGACCCACTATATCTACATTCATTATTAAATTTTTCTGTCATTATTAACTTTCCTTTCCTTCTGCAATTTCTGTAGGTGAACATTGAATCTCTTGGAACTATTTTCTATACTTTTAAATTTTTTTCATGTTTTTCAATCAATCTTTTTGCTCTACATCTTTGGAATTTTACTTGAGTTTGTTTTCGGAATCCCTAACTAATATTTTCCCTGGCCCATTATGCTCTGTGCCCATCGATAATTTTATTTCAGTAAGCATATTCTAACTTCAAGAACATTGGGGTTTGGACTATTTCTTTTACACAACAGTAAGTAATTCTATGCATGCTAATTAGGATAGATTATTTTATAAGTAAGTGTGCATCGTGGTCTCTAAATACCATTTCCCACAAAAAAGAAACAAGGCTCCTTGGAGGAAGCTAATTCGAAGTACCAAGCAGGAAATATGCAAAATGAACCAGGAGAAGCTCATGGAGCAGAGAGCATAGAGAGTCTCCATGGTGTCAAATCACTCAGGAGCCATGTCAGAGGGGCTTCCATTGGCCAACGAGGGATAACTGGAGCATCAGTAAGGGCAACGACTGGAGGACAGAAACTCACAATGCACCAAAAGAGATGTGTTGGTGATGATAACAATAACGCCCACCATGAAGAATCCTGAGAAGCTTATCATTTTAAAAGTGGATAGAGAGGAAAAGAATCAAACATTCATCTTACTTTTGCTACATGACTTAAACTTGTGGTCAATCAAATAGTCGATGAGGAGAAGTTTCTCTTTAGAGCAATATTTCAGCAAATGAAGACAGGATGACAGAATTTGAAAAGCGTCATTTCAAAATATTTAATATACTGATGAATTTAATTAGTGGTCTCACACAGTCTCTCTGTCTCTCTCTCCCAGGCTGCCTCAAACTCTTCAGTCCTCCTGCCTGCACATCCCAAGTGCTGGGATTACAGACGAGTGCCACTATGCCAGGCACAATGTACCTCTTAAAAACATCACCTAAGACTGTCCTGCCTTACTCCCAGTCAAACCTACATCAGATAAACTGATCTAAATACCAGTTTATGCCGAGGACAGAAGGACACGTTAGACACAGTGGAGATGCACTCAGCAGAGCCCAGATTATGGGAAACCCTGCCAGACCAGCAGCCCAAGTCCTTAAAAAATATAAAATTCAAGACTGACCCCAGAGATTGAGAAATTTAAGACACATGTCAACTAGTAACAATGTTATATTCAGGGGAGTTTGAACACTGGTTGGTAATTCACTGACATTAAGAAATATAATAGTGATATTGTTGTTGGCAGGTGTAGTCTCTGATCGAAGATTTCCAAATTCTTTGTGTCCCACATGGAAGGATCCAGGCAGGACACGTGGGGGCGGGTGAGGGAGGTAATGGCATTTATTAAAGATTAAGGAGAAGTGTTACAAATGGTTGTGGTGGGCCAGGTGGAGGCTGGAAGCAGAAAGAGTCTCTTTTCCAAGTGCTTTTAACACTTATGGAAAAGGAAGAACCTGGTGATTTGCAATCCATGACTGGGAGGTCCCTGGGCCAGATGGGAGTGGTTTGAGTTGTCCCCAGCCAGGGTGTGAATAACCTACACACATTTGCAACTGAAAAGAAGACTCAGTGAAAGAGAAGAATGTTCAAACTGAAATGCAATATTAAGTCATATATGTTTAAAAGTCCCAAACTTTCCCTAAATCTAGCCTGCCTCAATACTGTGGTGTGGACAGAGGATTATGGGAAGCCTGTGAGAACTTGTCATGAGCACAATTGAGCTCGATGATCTACAGGATGAGTTTGACATGGCCCCAGCCACAGAAGAGAGTGAGAAGGCAAAATGCAGTTCAGCTGCTTTTCCTAAGTTGCTTATGTTCAGAGAAAGAAGTAGGAACACAGGTTTCTCTTGTTACAGTGTCACACCCCTCCCTGAGAACTGTTGTTCCACGTTGTTTACCACTGGCTATGAAAGACTTGCTGAAGGAGGACACAAGATTTTTTGATGAGAAGTTTTTTAGTGGGATTTTTGATTGGCTGCCGCTGCCACTGCTGCTGGCTGTGTGTCTCCACCAGAGCAGCTTTCTGCACTGAGAACTTTACACATAGACTTTAGAAAAGCTAAGCTAAAGAAAAGCTAAAGAGAACATGGGACAGTGCAAGTCTTAGACCAAGACTTTAAGAGTTATGCTAATTCAGTTTTTAGATGTGGCTGCTGTTGTTTGTCTGCAAATCTGAGCACCGAGACTTTAAAGGGAACATGGGACAGGGCAAGTCTGAGGGCCAAGACTTTAAGAGAGATTATGCTAAAGAAAACATGGGACAGTGCAAATCTAAGCCAAGAGACCTTAAAGAATAGAACAGAAGAAAGACTTTAGAAGTAAGGTTTTAAAGATAGAGAAATGCAGAGTAAAGAGAAGAGAAGTAAAGCAATGAAGGTGTTGTGCATCTCCATCCGAGCACCCAACACACCTGGCCCCAACTTTCTGCATGTCTGTCTTCTATCGTTTGTCCTTTCTGCATCTCCAGTCTCCCCCAGTTAGGTCAGTAGAACAAGAGCTTGTGAGAAAGCTTGTGAGGTTGTGGTTAAGTTTTTTTTTTTTTAAGATACAAACAGAATCTTTTACAAATACCCACTGAACTAGTTACACTTGAAATGCTAGATGACTGAGTGGGGTGGAAGTGGTGGCATTCTAGATGGAGCAGGACACCATGTGTTGGTAGCTGCTCAAGTTGAGTGGTAAGCACATGGAGATCATTACATAATCTCTCTAGTTATGCAAATGCTTGCAAAGTTCCAAAATGAAAAGCTAAAAAAACTAATGATATATTTGGGAACATTCTTGCAATCCCACCTGACAGCCAAAGGGCTACTCTGGTTAATGTAAGGAGTGCCTGGAAATCTAGAACAAAATGAGGTGATAATTCAATAAAAAATTGCCAACTCTCGGAAAAAGAAGTACAGAGGAACCTAAAATATGTGAAAAGAAAAGAATCTTAACCTCACTTGTGAGAGAAGTGAGCATTAAACTATATGAAGAAAGTGTTTCTCGTCCATCAGATTGACAAGACTGAAGGATTAAGCATATACTCTGTTAGCAAGGCCAAGGGGGAACAAGTCCTCTTGCACAATGCATGTTCTGCCTCCAAGGATGAAAGCTTGGCGATAGCTATGGGCATTACAAATGCACTCACCCTTTGACCAAACAGCCTCATGTCGATGATCATGTCATGCAGATATCCCTGTCACACCTGGGAAATGAAGCTTAAGCATGAAATCGTGACATAATGAGAAGGCAGCCCGAGCCCTTTTCTACAGACTGGTCAAGTGCACCATGGCACATCCTCTGAATGAAAAGACAGGAAGGGTGATGTGGATAGGAGGGGGTATGTCACCACTGAGATAAAGCAGAATGTTGGGTGTAGTGTTATGAGTTGAATTATGTCTCCATAAAAATCATCTATTCTGAACCTTGACTCCTAATACCTCAGAAGTGGTCTTTACTTGAGACAGGGTCTTTATGGAGGTTATCAAGTTAAAGTGAGGTCATTAGAATGGGCCCTAATAAAAAATGGCTGTTTTCTTATGTAAAGGGAAAATTTGAAGACAGACATATATTCAAGGAGAGGCCATGAGGAAGGGATGGTAGAATTTGAGAAGTATCATTTGCACCATCTACTGTACTGATGGATTAATCCACCTGTGAGCCAAGGAGAGAAGCCTGGAACCCTTAAGAGGGACCAACCCTGTCAATGATATGACCTCAGACTTCCATCCTGAAGAACGGACTGTGAGACAATAAATTTCTCTTGTTAAAGCTCCCAGTCTGGGGTTCTTTATTGTGGTAGCCCCTACAAACTTACACCTATAGTATGCCACGTTTTGTGTAAGACAGTTAGGAAAATATGCTTTTCCACATTTGCTTGTATTTGCACAAGAAACTAATAAAAGTTAGGATCATATATGGGGCATGGAGGAATTAGGCTGAAAGGTCAGGAGAGGTGGGTGAAGAGGTTACTTCTCCTTCAACATTTTGTCTGGTAAAAACTTAAAATAACAGAAATGTTAAACTAGCTTTTATTTATATCCCCTTTCAAGAAATGCAAAATACTGTTAGTTAAGAGAAAAAGAAACAGAGGTAGTGCTGAAGGTTTTAAGATAGCAGAGTGTATGATACATAAACAGACGTCAACATCCGCAAGCTCAGAGCTGAGTCTCAGCTTTGCCTTTCACTATGAGTGTAACTTTAAGTGGGTCACTTTATCCCAGTTTGTCACCGTCTTTCACCACAAAACAAGGGGGAATCGGGAAGGTGATTCTCACAGTTGCTCTGTTGGGTTGTAGTTCTATGTTGAACTATTATATATCAAGAGCTAATTGATTCACCCAAGATATGGCCTCATGAGAATGTGTAAGCCAGTTGCCAGCTGATGAAATAAAGACTTTTTTTTTTTGTCTGCACTACTGGGCTTTGCGACTCTGAGGCAGGCACTCTACCTTTTGAGCCATGCTTCCAGCCCATTTTGCTCTGGTTATTTTGGAGATGGGGTCTTCTTGCCTAGGCCAGCATGGACCACAGTCCTCCGAGCTTAAGATTCCTGCCTTTATGTATGCTGCCCATGCTCAGCTCTTATCTGTCAAGATGGGGTCTCATGAACTGTTCACCCAGACTGGCCTGGAAGGTGACCCTTCCAACCTCCGCTACCCTGTAGCCAGGATTACAGGCATAAGTCATTGGCACTTGACTTAAAGACTCATTGAGGGCGGGGGATCTTGATTTGAGCCCAATATCCCTAATGTTATAAAAAATGTTACCTTCCCAGCTCTCTTCTGTGCCATGGATGGCCTCACCTCCTACTTGAGAAGCACGGTTGCTGGGAACTGTCTGTGGAGAGGGTTGGTTTTCTGATATATCTGCAAATTTAAAATTTTTTAAAGGTGAGAATTAAGGACTTTCAACATAAATTATGGTGCATTTCCGAAAAGATTTCCCACATAATTTTTTAAATGTCCAAATCTCCTGAGCATCTGTGTAAACATATTTGAACTACAGTATGATTTGCACCCAGCTTTTCAAGGAAGATGGGTTAGAGAGCTTGGCTACCCTGAGAATCATACTCAAAGCTCTTAGCATACAATAAAAATGAGGATGGTGACACTCCCCTGAGAGCACACGAGGCAGTTGGTCCAACTTCACGGCAGTTTGTTAGCATCCTCAATGGGCCGTGTTTTAATCCACTGCATTAGTCAGCTTGTATTACTGTAACTGAATACTCGAGGTCATCTTACACATTTTAAAGAAGAAATGCGTATTTGGGCTCGCAGCTTTGGAGGTTTCAGTTCATTGTTCTGTTAACGTGGTGGCACGTCAAGGGAAGCTTGGGCAGAGGACGCCTGCTCACACTATCAGGTGTAGGGAGAGAGGAAAAGACCAGGGTCCAATAATTCCCTTCAAGGACATGTCTCCAGTGACCTAAAGCCTCCCGCCAGGCCCCGTGTCCATATAGCTCCACCACCTCCCAGTGGCACCATGGGCTGGTGACTAAGACATTAACAGACAGGCCTGTGAAGGATAGTTCAGACCCAAAGTGTAGCTTCTAGCCTGAACTATGGAACTGAGACACTATTAAATGTAGCTTTTGGTGACAGGACTTCGTGTTTCATCAAAGTTACAAATCTGGACTTTTCTAAAATTTTACACGAAATGAAGGCTAAGAAATATATTGTCGAATTTCATGAGAGAAAGGACCTGACTTTTTTTAAAAAATTTTTACCTTAAGTTGAAAAGCATGGATTTGACTTATGGGATAATCCTAAATATTGGTCAATCCTCTATTTCCCAATGAAAGGATAAAAATAAGTTTTGGGTTTTTGCTAATTTGAACATATAGTTTTAGGACTGTAGAATACTAATATAGGAATTACCAATGTAGGAATGTAAATCTAGTTATATAATTTACTAATTCAGTTACACGTGCATATATATGAAATTCATGTATATATATGAAATTATATATTACTCAATAATTTTGAATTTGCTTAAGTTGAAATTGCATTAAAATGGAAACTGCTTTCTTCTACTTTCTCATTTTGTGAAGACGGACGACTTTACACAAGCTTTCACATGCACCTTTGACACCAGCATCTTTTTGCTCTAAAGCTCCTTCTTCAGTTACCTAATACAGATTTCTAAAACTATATCATCCTTTTCCCCCCATGGCAAATCATATGTTTTATTTTATTTTTTAGCTTAAAGCATTTTTAATAGCATACATTTGTTGTAGAGTGAGACTCATTGTGACATTTCTGAATATGCTTACATTGTACATTGGTTAGGTTTGCCTCCACCATTTCTCTCCCTCCCCCTCCTTAAAACAATTGCAAAAGGTTTCATTGTTCTATTTCACCTATGCATATAAAGCACGTTGACATGTCATCCTTACATAGTGTTACCGGTTGGATCTTGGATGCCCCGCAAAGGCCCATGTGCTGAAGGTGTGGTCTCTAGCTTGGAGCTGTTGGGAGGTGATAGAACCTTTAGGATGTGGGGCCTACTGGAAGGAAGTGAGGTCATGGGGGGTGTGACCTCCTAGGGATTGTGGGATACCAGCCCCCTCTACTCTTTCACTGCCTGGTCATGAGGTAAGTGGCTTTGCTCTACCACATGCTTCTGCCATGTACTGTATTGCTGTGGGCCCAAGGCATCGGGACTATAACTTCTAAAACTGAGCCAAAGTAAACCTCTCCTTGTAAGTTGATTTAGCTCAGATATTCATTTCAGTAGCAGAGCACTGACTAACACATAGCGGATGTCACTAGGTCTGTTCAGGAAGCTTTTACTGGGGAATCACAAACATTTAGAAGAAAAATATGGACATATGTAAAACAATAAATAATTTACAGCATCAAAAATTATAAACTGGTGGTCCATTTTATTTTATCTGCACCTCCCTTACATTACAATAGATAATAAAGTAAATCTCAACCATATTAGATAATCTATAACATTGCCAGATATCCTATAGTCGTATTCCGCTGGCTGACTTATAATTTTTTGTGGTTGGTATATTATGTGAACTGGAAGAGAGGTTTTTTTTATGGTGCTGGGGATAGTGTGCAGGGCCTAGTGCAAGCTAAACACATTCTCTGCCACTGTGCCCACCCACAGCCAGTCTATGAATCCCGATCCATGCATTCACACATTGCAGTCAGTCAACAGATGTCTAAATACCACTTAATTTGTAGATCCTCTCTGACTTTCTTGTCTTCCTCAAGTAATGCATTTGGTGAGGAACTCAGCTCTCCTGCTGTATGGTTTTCCACATCCCATGTTTTGTTGGTTGTACACATGTGACATTAACCAAGTTCTTCCCATCACCCTCATTTCTGGTTAACCGGTTGTTCAGTCAAGAGGATTCAGAGCCTCAGCTCGACCTGCCCACTATCAAGTTCACCATTAGTTGCAGCCTTCAGGATGTAGTAGCAGTGGTGATCTTTTTGCAGGTCCCTTATGTGACAGGAAGTGGCAAATTGGTGGCGTTCTAACTCTATTGTCCTTTCTTTATTTACTGGGTTTTCTCCTACAAAGAAAATTTTGCCACATTGACTACGACTACAGCAAGACATAGCTCCTATAGAAATCTGGATAAATTTATATATGTATATATATATATATATATTTCTTTATATTTATCTATTTTCAGAATAATGAGTTGTTCCCAAACTTCTTACAAAGATGAAAATTTAGATGGTAATTTTAGTGTCATTCTGGACACTATATAAAATATAAAATATGTTTATAAAATATGTGTGGTGGGGTCTAATCTACTGCAGATACTATTTTCTGATTATCAGATTGTCCTATTTTTGGGCCACTTTGAGCCTCAAGATGGCCCTGAGTCTTTGTGATGTGACCTCAAGCATAACACACTGTTAGAGGTTCATCTTCCGTGTTTTCTGTCCCACACCTGGAATCAACTGATTTCTGAAGAGTGTTAAGTGGGCTTCTCATAGGAAATGGCATTTGGAAACCACAGCCTGGCAACTAGAGCTGTTTGTAGCTACTGGGTCAATCCTTGTTGCTAGATTTTGCTAGGAAATACATTACTCCATTTAAGAGGAAATTTGTTTTGAGTTTATAATGATATTTTCCATTCAAATGGAGTTTTTCCTTAAGTTGTTAGGTTTTATAGCTTTATCATTTTTAATAGAAAAATTTGGTTCCTAGTGATACTCCTTATGTACTTGCTTATTCAGTAGCTATGTGTGTATATATATGTATATACTATATTGGATATATATCACTACCAATATTATACCTAACCACACAGTCCTCCCTCAGTGTCCACTAGGGATCATTCCAGGATTACCACAAATATGGACTCCAAGGATGTGCCTGTGCCTTATATGAAGTGGTGCAGTATCTGTGTAGAACATTCACAGTCTCCTGTCCACTTGAAGTTGTCTGTAGATGACTGATGGTGCCTAATAACTGAAAGCAGTTTCATGCTGGGCTGCATAGAGAATAATGACAAGGAAAAATGTCTGCACCTTTTCTGTGCAGACACATTTGTTTCAATTATATTTGATCTGTGGTTGGTTGACGGGGTGCAGAACCCGCAGGTTCAGGAGCCACCTGCATATGATCACTGTGACACTGTGAGATATCTTTATACCTGCCACTGGGGAAACACACTACTGCATCGAAGTCAAATATCAAGATTAGATGGGTCAGATGCATATCTACCTTCCATTTTTATCCTCTTCAACTCATTTTGACCCTACTTCATATGTAACCTCTTAGCTTTGGCGTTTCCTTCCATTGTTCTTAAGATACATATTCATCTTCCCCTTTTCTTAGAGAAAAGATATCTGATGTGCTATTCATAGCACTCTGGCCCCTTTTCACTTAACATTGGGTCCTAGAGATTGCTCTATTGCAGAATCAGAGGTATTTCTCATTCATTTTTACAGCTGCATAGTACTCCTTGTGTGGGTCTACCCCAGTTTATTCAACTCAAACTGTTGGGAGGGCATTCAGGTTATCTACAAATAGAGCTGTGAAAGGTAGCCTTGAAGCTACTTGCATCCCATTGAGTGTGGTGCATCTTCTGGGTAGAATCCTAGAAGTGGTAATGCTGGGAAAAGCTACATGATTTGGTTCTGTATCACTAAATTCCTCACTGTAGGAGAGATAACATGTTGTCTCATCCCACTGTGTGTGAGCACCTCTGTCTCCTGACAGCCCCATTGGCTCCCCAGTGTGATGGTAATTTGTACTGTCACAGAACGATCAACGTTGGGTTTTGGACCCTCTTTATTATGGCTTTGTAGAGCATTTTTGACTGAAGTGGGAAGTTTATTTGCTCCAACAGGGGACCCTGGCCTAATGGATGGCTGATAGGTGCGGTGAGCACAGTCCAGTGTGCAGGCAAGTAATACTTTTATATATTGGATCTTGGAAAGTAGAAAGCGATGCTTTCACTCATGTTGCCTTTTGGGGACGTGGGATGGAATACTCTTGCCTTTTCTTCCCATCTCACACAAACAAATCCTTTAAGGCAGTTCAACTGTTCCTCCCTCCATTTGAGCTGCCCTCATCACCCTGTTTTGCGTTAATGTCCCCCCTTCCACAAAACACTTCATCTTGACCTTTCTGCTGCACTTGCTGTTCTCCCTGCACAGTCTCATTTTCTGCCTCTCACTGGCTGGGGACACCTGGGAGGCAGGTGCTTCACGTCTCCTCATATGTCCCAGAGTGCCTTTCACACAGCAGGCAGGGGCTGCAGACGTGGGGAGGGCTGAATCATCAAGGCATTTCTGGCTGAAGGAGGGCCTGTCCAGTGAGAGTCAGGCATGGGCTTGTTCTCTGAGTGGTAAGAATGCCCCACATCACCAATCTTGCAGCAAGCCACCTCAGAAACAAGAGGCAAGTCTCCTGCTGGGAATATCACACAGCCTGAGGGTGTTGAAGGAGTAGGTGTGGTTATACATGCTGGAGTCACAAATCTGGTCTATATGAAAAATAGAAACACATTAGCATGTGTCAAGTATAACCTGGGATGGGGCCTCTTGGCAATCCTGACAGTGGCAGGACCCACCATGGCTGCTGCCTTGGTACAGACAGCAGAGCAGTTGTGGGTAGCTATGCTAGCCCCTCCCCAACTTGCCCTCCTTTTTCCTTGAGTAAAATGACACCATCTCTTGTCTCACCAGTGCTTCTTTAGTTTCCTTTTCTTTAAAACCCCTGTCCTCCAAGAACATCTCTGATTTTTACTGTTTTCCATGCAGGCTTCCCTGCTGGGAAGAAAATTTGCCACCCATTGGCATGAGTACAGCAGTATACTTGGCAAATGTATTCAGGTTCTGTAAAAACAGTGCTTATTTTTTCAATTATAAAAATAATGTATCCTTATAATAGAAAATTGGGAATATTAAAAACTAGAAAGGAAGAAATAATTATCCACAATTTCACTGCCTGGAACACCCACTGTTAGTGTTTCAGTCGATTGCCTCCCAGTTGTTTTCTATGACTATTTGCATGGTCAGGTTCATTGTTTGGGTACACTCTTGCACTTTTAACTTAAAGTCGTCACAGGAGCATCACATCTGCCCATCATGAACAAAAGCAATGGACGTTTAGTGCAGGGCTCTTTACATGAGCTCTCCATGAATATCAGTAAAATCAAAGCACATGTATTGCGCTGGGGGTGTAACTCCATGGTAGAGCACTTGCCCAGCATGAGTGAGGCTCCAGGTTCAATCCCCAGCACCACACAAATAAATGAAAATGAGACATATGAATTCACAACAGCAACAGAGGCTCACCATAACAACAACAACAACAAAAAAAGCAAAAAATGATGGGAATATGTAATTTAGAAAGGGAAAGTTTCTATTCTGCCTCTCTCAGATTTAGTCAACATTATTTAAGTTTTTCTATGCCTGTGTTAGCAATTATATTTTTTAATACTTGTACAGTTTAATTTTTACTCCCTAAGCATTACATTGTGATATCATCAGAAAATGGGTAAGTATGCCAACTAAATACTGGACAGCTCCCATCTTCCCAGCCTCAACCTCACCCCTTCCCTAGAGGTGGTAATAGTTCAGGAGCTGCACATTTATACTATCTCCCTTCCTAAGCACTTTGTGCATCTGAGCATGGCCTTTATTGTGTAGATGGTCTGACTAAGGTGCAGAACTGACTAGCGTGCAGGATTGACTAGAGTGCAGGATTGACTAGGGTGCAGAACTGACTAGGGTGCAGAACTGACTAGGGTGCAGAACTGACTAGGAGGCAGAAATGACTAGGAGGGCAGAATTGACTAAGGTGCAGAACTGACTAGGGTGCAGGATTGACTAGAGTGCAGAATTGACTAGGGTGCAGAATTGACTAGGGGGCAGAACTGACTAGGGTGCAGAACTGACTAGGGGGCAGAACTGACTAGGGGGCAGAACTGACTAGGGTGCAGAACTGACTAGGAGGCAGAAATGACTAGGGGGGCAGAATTGACTAAGGTGCAGAACTGACTAGGGTGCAGGATTGACTAGAGTGCAAAATTGACTAGGGTGCAGAATTGACTAGGGGGCAGAACTGACTAGGGTGCAGAACTGACTAGGGGGCAGAACTGACTAGGGGGCAGAACTGACTAGGGTGCAGGATTGACTAGGGTGCAGAACTGACTAGAGTGCAGAATTGACTAGGGTGCAGAACTGACTAGGGTGCAGAATTGACTAGGAGGCAGAAATGACTAGGGGGGCAGAATTGACTAGGGGGGCAGAACTGACTAGGGGGGCAGAATTGACTAGGAGGCAGAACTGACTAGGGGGCAGACTGACTAGGGGGGCAGAACTGACTAGGGGGCAGAACTGACTAGGGGGACAGAATTGACTAGGAGGCAGAACTGACTAGGGGGGCAGAACTGACTAGGGAGGCAGAATTGACTAGGAGGCAGAATTGACTAGGGGGCAGACTGACTAGGGGGGCAGAATTGACTAGGGGCAGAACTGATTAGGGGGGCAGAATTGACTAGGGCGGCAGAATTGACGAGGGGGCAGAACTGACTAGGAGGCAGAACTGACTAGGCTGCAGAACTGACTAGGGTGCAGAATTGACTAGGAGGCAGAAATGACTAGGGGGGCAGAACTGACTAGGGGGACAGAACTGACTAGGGGGCAGAACTGACTAGGGAGGCAGAATTGACTAGGGGGGCAGAACTGACTAGGGGGCAGAATTGACTAGGAGGCAGAATTGACTAGGGAGGCAGAATTGACTAGGGGGCAGACTGACTAGGGGGGCAGAATTGACTAGGGGCAGAACTGACTAGGGGGGCAGAACTGACTAGGGAGGCAGAATTGACTAGGAGGCAGAATTGACTAGGGGGCAGACTGACTAGGGAGGCAGAATTGAGACAGTATGGGTTTCAAAGGCATTTGGACTTCACCACCTGGTATATTGCTGTGAATAGGGTCTTTTGCCTGTGTTGCTAGAGAGAAACACAAAGAGGTCAAATTCAAAGCAAAATCAAGTTTTACTTGTAAGTGGCAGAGCACTGCAATGAGAAATCATGTGCTACAGTAAGCCACAGGCATGTTCTAGGAGGTTGAGGCCAAAGAATGTTTTTAAAGGCAAAATGAGGAGGAGGACATCTACCACTGAGCTATACAACCAAGACTGGTTTCTAAGACTACTTCTGGTTCAAGGAGCACATGCATTTTAAATTTTGTGAGAATTACAATTTGGAAAGTTGGAGGATGAGTTGCGGTATGCTCAGGTTCTGGGGAAGGGTGCAAGGATTGGGATGTTCTCGAAGGCAGAAGAGCCAACTAACTAGGCTCTCTGATGTGCCTAGAGGGTTGGCGGGTTGCAGGAAGATTGCGTCTTGAGTTCCCTCCTCAAGCTTTTCAGCATTGCTGAGAGTCTCCTCAACACCTTAATTACACTGGTTAGGTGCTAACTACGTACAAGTCATTTCTCGTAATGGTCTGGTGAGAAAGGCATTAGCAGCCCTGTTTTTTTTTTTTTTATTCATATGTGCATACAAGGCTTGGGTCATTTCTCCCCCCTGCCCCCACTCCCTCCCTTACCACCCACTCTGTCCCCTCCTTCTCCTCCCCACCCCCTCAATACCCAGCAGAAACTATTTTGCCCTTATCTCTAATTTTGTTGAAGGAGAGTATAAGCAATAATAGGAAGGACCAAGGGTTTTTGCTGGTTGAGATAAGGATAGCTATACAGGGCATTGACTCACATTGATTTCCTGTGCGTGGGTGTTACCTTCTAGGTTAATTCTTTTTGATCTCACCTTTTCTCTAGTTCCTGGTCCCCTTTTCCTATTGGCCTCAGTTGCTTTAAGGTATCTGCTTTAGTTTCTCTGCGTTAAGGGCAACAAATGCTAGCTAATTTTTTAGGTGTCTTACCTATCCTCACCCGTCCCTTGTGTGCTCTCGCTTTATCATGTGATCAAAGTCCAATCCCGTTGTTGTGTTTGCCCTTGATCTAATGTCCACATATGAGGGAGAACATACGATTTTTGGTCTTTTGGGCCAGGCTAACCTCACTCAGAATGATGTTCTCCAAGTCCATCCATTTACCAGCGAATGATAACATTTCGTTCTTCTTCATGGCTGCATAAAATTCCATTGTGTATAGATACCACATTTTCTTAATCCATTCGTCGGTGGTGGGGCATCTTGGCTGTTTCCATAACTTGGCTATTGTGAATAGTGCCGCAATAAACATGGATGTGCAGGTGCCTCTGGAGTAACCTGTGTCACAGTCTTTTGGGTATATCCCCAAGAGTGGGATTGCTGGATCAAATGGTAGATCAATGTCTAGCTCTTTAAGTAGCTTCCAAATTTTTTTCCAGAGTGGTTGTACTAGTTTACATTCCCACCAACAGTGTAAGAGGGTTCCTTTTTCCCCGCATCCTCGCCAACACCTGTTGTTGGTGGTGTTGCTGATGATGGCTATTCTAACAGGGGTGAGGTGGAATCTTAGTGTGGTTTTAATTTGCATTTCCTTTATTGCTAGAGATGGTGAGCATTTTTTCATGTGTATTTTGGCCATTTGAATTTCTTCTTTTGAGAAAGTTCTGTTTAGTTCACTTACCCATTTCTTTATTGGTTCATTAGTTTTGGGAGAATTTAGTTTTTTAAGTTCCCTATATATTCTGGTTATCAGTCCTTTGTCTGATGTGTAGCTGGCAAATATTTTCTCCCACTCTGTCGGTGTTCTCTTCAGTTTAAAGACCATTTCTTTTGATGAACAGAAGCTTTTTAGCTTTATGAGGTCCCATTTATCTATGCTATCTCTTAGTTGCTGAGCTGCTGGGGTTCCGTTGAGAAAGTTCTTACCTATACCTACTAACTCCAGAGTATTTCCTACTCTTTCCTGTATCAACTTTAGAGTTTGTGGTCTGATATTAAGATCCTTGATCCATTTTGAGTTAATCTTGGTATAGGGTGATATACATGGATCTAGTTTCAATTTTTTGCAGACTGCTAACCAGTTTTCCCAGCAGTTTTTGTTGAAGAGGCTGTCTTTTCTCCATCGCATATTTTTAGCTCCTTTGTCAAAGACAAGTTGGTTATAGTTTTGTGGCTTCATATTGGGTCCTCTATTCTGTTCCACTGGTTTTCACGTCTGTTTTTGTGCCAGTACCATGCTGTTTTTATTGTTACTGCTTTGTAATATAGTTTGAAGTCAGGTATTGTGATACCTCCAGCATTGTTCTTTTGACTGAGTATTGCCTTGGCTATTCGTGGCTTCCTGTGTTGCCATATAAATTTCACGGTAGATTTTTCAATCTCTTTAATGAATGTCATTGGAATTTTGATGGGAATTGCATTAAACATGTAGATTACTTTAGGGAGTATTGACATTTTTATTATGTTGATTCTACCAATCCATGAGCATGGGAGATCTCTCCACTTTCTATAGTCTTCCTCAATCTCTTTCTTCAGAAGTGTATAGTTTTCCTTGTAGAGGTCTTTCACATCTTTTGTTAGGTTTACACCTAGGTATTTGATTTTTTTTGAGGCTATTGTAAATGGAATTGTTTTCATACATTCTTTTTCAGTTTGCTCATTGTTAGTGTATAGAAATGCTAATGATTTTTCTATGTTGATTTTATATCCTGCTACCTTGCTATAGCTATTGATGATGTCTAGAAGCTTCTGAGTAGAGTTTT